>NC_090297.1:67912500-68218482 GCF_039906515.1 Pseudorca crassidens | reverse complement strand
AACCCATGTCCCCTGCATTGGCAGGCGGACTCTCAACCACTGCGCCACCAGGGAAGACCTGTTGGAAGATGTTTAATCACAGTTTCAATTTCAGTGCTTGTGATTGGTCTGATCATATTTTCTATTTCTTCATGCTTCAGTCTCAGGAAGTTGTGCATTTCTAAGAATTTGTTCATTTCTTCCAGGTTGTCCATTTTATTGGCATAGAGTTGCTTCTAGTAATCTGTCATGATCCTTTTTATTTCTACACTGTCAGTTGTTACTTCTCCTTTTTCATTTCTAATTCTATTGATTTCAGTCTTCTCCCTTTTTTTCTTGATGAGTGTGGCTAATGGTTTATCAATTTTCTTTATCTTCTCAAAGAACCAGCTTTTAGTTTTATTGATCTTTGCTATCATTTCCTTCATTTCTTTTTCACTTATTTCTGATCTGATCTTTATGATTTCTTTCCTTCTGCTAACTTTGGGGTTTTTTTGTTCTTCTTTCTCTAATTGCTTTAGGTGTAAGGTTAGATTGTTTATTTGAGATGTTTCTTATTTCTTAAGCTAGGATTGTATTGCTATAAACTTCCCTCTTAAAACTGCTTTTGCTGCATCCCATAGGATTTGGGTCATTGTGTTTTCATGGTCATTTGTTTCTAGGTATTTTTTGATTTCCTCTTTGATTTCTTCAATGATCTCTTGGTTATTAAATAGTGTATTATCTAGCCTCAATGTGTTGGTATTTTTTACAGATTTTTTCCTGTAATTGATATCTAGTCTCATAGCATTGTGGTCAGAAAAGATACTTGATACGATTTCAATTTTCTTAAATTTACCAAGGCTTGATTTGTGACCCAAGATATGAGCTATCCTAGAGAATGTTCCATGAGCACTTGAGAAGAATGTGTATTCTGGTTTTTTGGATGGAATGTCCTTTAAATATCAATTAAGTCCATATTGTTTAATGTATCACTTAAAGCTTGTGTTTCCTTCTTTATTTTCATTTTGGATGACCTATCCATTGGTGAAAGTGGGGTGTTAAAGTCCCCTACTATGATTGTGTTACTGTCGATTTCCCCTTTTATGGCTGTTAGTATTTGCCTTATGTATTGAGGTGCTCCTCTGTTGGGTGCATAAATATTTACAATTGTTATATCTTCTTCTTGGATCGATCCTTTGATCATTATGTAGTGTCCTTCTTTTTCTCTTCTAACAGTCTTTATTTTAAGGTCTATTTTATCTGATATGAGAATTGCTACTCCAGCTTTCTTTTGATTTCCATTTGCATGGAATATGTTTTTCCATCCCCTCACTTTCAGTCTGTATGTGTTCCTAGGTCTGAAGTGGGTCTCTTGTAGACAGTATATATATGGGTCTTCTTTTTGTATCCATTCAGCCAGTCTATATCTTTTGATTGGAGCATTTAATCCATTACATTTAAGGTAATTATCGATATGCATGTTCCTATTACCATTTTCTTCATTGTTTGGGGTTTGTTATTGGAGGTCTTTTCCTTCTCTTGTGTTTTCTGCCTAGAGAAATTCCTTTAGCATTTGTTGTAAAGCTGGTTTGGTGGTGCTGTATTCTCTCAGCTTTTGCTTGTCTGTAAAGGTTTTAATTTCTGCATCGAATCTGAATGAGATCCTTGCTGGGTAGAGTAATCTTGGTTGTAGGTTTTTCCCTTTCATCACTTTAAATATGTCCTGCCTCTACCTTCTGGCTTGCAGAGTTTCTGCTGAAAGGTCAGCTGTTAACCTTATGGGGATTCCCTTATGTGTTATTTGTTGTTTTTCCCTTGCTGCTTTTAATAATTTTTCTTTGTATTTAATTTTTGATAGTTTGATTAATATGTGTCTTGGTGTGTTTCTCCTTGGATTTATCCTGTATGGGACTCTCTGTGCTTCCTGGACTTGATTAATTATTTCCTTTACCGTATTAGGGAAGTTTTCAACTGTAATGTCTTCAAATATTTTCACAGTCCCTTTCTGTTTCTCTTCCTCTTCTGGGACCCCTATAATTCGAATGTTGGTGTGTTTAATGTTGTCCCAGAGGCCTCTGAGACTGTCCTCATTTCTTTTCTTTCTTTTTTCTTTATTCTGCTCTTCAGTAGTTATTTCCACTATTTTATCTTCCAGGTCACTTATCCGTTCTTCTGCCTCAGTTATTCTGCTATTGATCCCTTCTAGAGAATTTATAATTTCATTTATTGTGTTGTTCATCACTGTTATTTTGCTCTTTAGTTCTTCTAGGTCTTTGTTAAACGTTTCTTGTATTTTCTCTATTCTATTTCCAAGATCTTGGATCATCTTTACTATCATTATTCTGAATTCTTTTTCAGGTAGACTATCTATTTCCTCTTTATTTGTTAGGTCTGGTGAGTTTTTGCGTTGCTCCTCATATGCGGTGTGTTTTTCTGTCTTATCATTTTGCTTAACTTACTGTGTTTGGGGTCTCCTTTTCACAGGCTGCAGGTTCATAGTTCCCTTTGTTTTCGCTGTCTGTCCCCAGTGGCTAAGGTTGGTTCGGTGGGTTAGCAGGCTTCCTGATGGAGGGGACTAGTGCCTGTATTCTGGTGGATGAGGCTGGATCCTGTCTTTCTGGTGGGAAGGTCCACGTCTTGTTGTGTGTTTTGGGGTGTCTGTGGCCTTACTATGATTTTAGGCAGCCTCTGTGCTAATGGATGGAGTTGTGTTCCTGTCTTGCTAGTTGTTTGGCATAGGGTGTCTTGCACTGTAGCTTGCTGGTCATTGAGTGAAGCTGGGTCTTGCCGTTGAGATGGAGATCTCTGGAAGATTTTCGCCATTTGATATTAGGTGGAGCTGGGAGGTCTCTTGTGGACCAGTGTCCTGAACTTGCCTCTCCCACCTCAGAGGCACAGCACTGACTCCTGGCTGAAGCACCAAGAGCCTTTCATCCACACGGCTCAGAATAAAAGGGAGAAAAAAATAGAAAGAAAGAAGGAAATAAGATAAAAATAAAATAAAGTTATTAAAATAAAAAATAATTATTAAGAAAAAAAAATTTTTAAGTAAAAAATAAAAGACGGACAGACAGAACCCTAGGACAAAAGATAAAAGCAAAGCTGTACAGACAAAATCACACACAGAAGCATACACATACACACTCACAAAAAGAGAAAAAGGGGGGAAAAAATATATATTGTTGCTCCCAAAGTCCACCTCCTCAATTTGGGATGTTTTGTCGTCTATCCAGGTATTCCACACATGCAGGGTACATCAAGTTGATTGTGGAGATTTAAACCGCTGCTCCTGAGGCTGCTGGGAGAGATTTCCCTTTCTCTTCTCCCGGGGTTCAGCTTTGGATTTGGACCCGCCTCTGCATGTAGGTCACCTGAGGGCGTCTGTTCTTCTCTCAGACAGGACGGGGTTAAAGGAGCAGCTGATTCGGGGGCTCTGGCTCACTCAGGCCGGGGGGACGGAGGGGTACGGAGTGCGGGGCGAGCCTGCAGCAGCAGAGGCCAATGTGACATTGCACCAGCTTGAGGCGTGCCGGGTGTTCTCCAGGGGAAGTTGTCCCTGGATCCCAGGACCCTGGCAGTGGCGGGCTGCACAGGCTCCCCGGAAGGGAGGTGTGGATAGTGACCTGTGCTTGCACACAGGCTTCTTGGTGGTGGCAGCAGCAGCCTTAGCATCTCATGCCTGTCTCTGGGGTCCGTGATGATAGTCGCGGCCCACGCTCATCTCTGGAGCTCCTTTAAGTGGCGCTCTTAATACCCTCTCTTCATGCACCAGGAAACAAAGAGGGAAGATAAAGTCTCTTGCCTCTTCAGCAGTTCCAGACTTTCTCCCTGACTCCCTCCTGGCTAGACGTGGCGCACTAGCCCCCTTCACGCTGTGTTCACACCACCAACCCCAGTCCTCTCCCTGCGCTCCGACCGAAGCCCGAGCCTCAGCTCTCAGCCCCGCCCGCCCCGGTGGGGGAGCAGACAAGCCTCTCGGGCTGGTGAGTGCCGGTCGGCACTGATCCTCTGTGCGGGAATCTCTCCGCTTTGCCCTCTGCACCCCTGTTGCTGTGCTCTCCTCCGTGGCTCCGAAGATTCCCCGCTCCACCACCCGCAGTCTCCGCCCGCGAAGGGGCTTCCTAGTGTGTGGAAACCTTTCCTCCTTCACAGCTCCCTCCCACTGGTGCAGGTCCCATCCCTATTCTTTTGTCTCTGTTTTTTCTTTTTCTTTTGCCCTACCCGGGTACGTGGGGGAGTTTCTTGCCTTTTGGGAGGTCTGAGGTCTTCTGCCAGCGTTCAGTAGGTGTTCTGTAGGAGTTGTTCCACATGTAGATGTATTTCTGACGTATTTATGGAGAGGAAGGTGATCTCCGCATTTTACTCTTCTGCCATCTTGAAGCTCCTCCTTTCTCATTTCTTTTTAAATCAACCTGTTTCCGTATGAAATATGGACTTACATAAATAGTGTTCCAGGGCTTCCCTGGTGGCACAGTGGTTGAGAGTCCGCCTGCCGATGTAGGGGACACAGGTTCGTGCCCGGGTCCGGGAAGATCCCACATGCCACAGAGCAGCTGGGCCCGTGAACCATGGCCGCTGAGCCTGCGCATCCGGAGCCTGTGCTCCACAACAGGAGAGGCCAAGCAGTGAGAGGCCCGCGTACCGCAAAAAAATAAAAAATAAAAAAAATAGTCTTCCATACTTTTGCAAGCTAAAAAATATATACCAGACATCATTCTATTGCAATTTTCTCCTTCTTGGTTTCTCAAGGTCATTTCACAACTGAATTTCTTATGGATGTCATTTGGGGTAAAGAATCAAGAAGCTTGATGTCTATTTTAGAGTCCATCGGTCTCCCTTCCACTCAATCCCTGCACTGTTTATTGAAGCTTAAGATAAGCATAGGACTCCCCTGGTAGTAAAGTCGTTAAGAATCCACCTGCCAATGCAGGGAACACAGGTTCGAGCCCTGGTCCGGGAAGATCCCACATGCCGCGGAGCAGCTAAGCCTGTGTGCCACAACTACTGAGCCTGTGCTCTAGAGCCCATGTGCCACAACTACTGAAGCCTGCGTGCCTAGAGCCTGTGCTCTGCAACAAGAGAAGCCACCACCACAATGAGAAGCCTGCGTGCCACAACGAAAAGTAATCCCCACTTGCCGCAACTAGAGGAAAGCCCACGTGCAGAAATGAACACCCAACACAGTCAAAAATAAATAAATTTATTTTTAAAAGATAAGCATAACGCTAACTATTACAGAAATGCAAATCAAAACTACAGCAAGGTATCACCTCATACCATTCAGAAAGGTCACCAACAAAAAATCTACAAATAAATGCTGGAGAGGGTGTGGAGATAAGGGAACCCTCCTACATTTTTGGTGGGAATGTACATTGGTGCAGCCACTATGGAAAACAGTATGGAGGTTCCTTAAAAAGCTAAAACTAGAGTTACCATATTGTCCAGTAATCCCAGTCCTGTGCAAATATCTGGAAAAGACAAAAACTCTAATTCAGAAAGTTAAATGCACCCCTGTGTCATAGCAGCACTATTTATAATAGCTAAGACATGGAAGCAAACTAAATGTCCATCGACAGATGAATGGATAAAGAAGATGTGGTATATACATTCAATGGAATATTACTCAATCATAAAAAAGAATGAAATAATGCCATTTGTAGCAATATGGATGGACCTAGAGATTATCATACTAAGTGAAATAAGCCAGACAGAGGAAGACAAATATCATATGATATCACTTATATGTAGAATCTAAAAAATGATACAAATGAGCTTATTTAAAAAACAAAAACAGACTCACAAACATAGGAAACAAACTTGTGGTTACCAAATGGAAAAGAGGGTAGGGGAAGGATAAATTAGGAGTTTGGGATTAGCAGATACAAACCACTATATACAAAATAGATAAAAAACAAGGTCTTACTGTATAGCCCAGGGAACTATATTCTATACCTTTTAATAATCCATAATGGAAAAGAATCTGAAAAAGAATATAGATATAAATATATATAAAATATATAGAGAGAGATATATCTGAATCACTTTGCTGTACACCTGAAACTAACACAACATTGTAAATCAACTATACTTCAATTTAAAAAATAAATAAAGCAAAATTTTAAACTGAAAAAGAAAAAAAAAAAGGATAAGCAGCACACATTTCTCTGAAGCTGTATTACACACTAAGAGCACAGGTCCTGGCACCAACATTCCTCTTTCAACTCCAGCTTCATCATGTATTAGTTGTGACCTTCAGCAAGGTACTTGATCTCCCTGTGCCTTGATTTCCTTAACTGCAAATGGGGGATAATAACAGAGCTACCACTAGTACTAATACTCTTCAATATGCACCAGAATGGGAGATCTGGCTTTTAAAACATTGAAATACTTTCATGCCAATAGATAACTAGGTGCCAACTCAAGCATTGCAGTGCCCATGCACACAGCCTCCACCCAGGCCACACCCCCTGGGTCGCCTCTATATCGGAAACGTTGAATTTAAACATTGAAAAGCTAACGCTTTAAATAGCAGAAACCTGGCTACCCTGCTCCAGCTCAGTGCCCTGAATCCATTCCAATGGGCCAGAACCCATACATAGCATCAATTCTTCAGGCTATTTGAAAGAAAAAGCAAGTGCTTCTCAGACTAGTGAAAGTCAAGCAGTGAGAGGAATCCCTCTGAGAAAAGCTCACTTGTAAATATGTGATCTTATTAATATTAATAATACAAAACAAATAGCTTTTCTTAGAATTACAAATATGAAAGGGTTAAGAGTACATCCAATAACAAGTGATGTTATGTGTAGATATAGTTATATTTCTCAGAGTGTAAAATATGATCTTTTCTAACATAATAAATGCTTAAAGTGTCTTTTCTCTAGAGTCCAATAAGAAATTAATTAAGTAGTAAGAGCTCTTTAACACCAATAAAAAGTTAAAAGTTTTAAAATAATAGTTCAGAGAGCGTTTTTTTTTTTTAAGTATTAGATTGAATATTTGAGGGAAAAAAGTTGTATAACTCAATCTTTAAAAACATTTCATTTTAAAATTATTCAAAAAACTGTATTTATAACGTGACAGCATTTTCTGTCTCCTAATGGTTCCCAGGGTTCTAAGTTCAAAAACAGAATTTGCATACCTTTGTGTGTGCAGTGTGGAGGGTTAGGTAGGCTGAAACTGGTACAGGCTAAAATAACCAGCTACAAATAAGAAGTAACAACCAATGGCTCAAATGAATTCACTTTCTTTTAAAACCAAATAACAATTAAGGAAACGATTTTTAATTACTGAAGCAGTAACAATCTTAACTGTGAAACTATTACTATGCCCACCAGCATTTTCTGTCTATAAGCACTGAAGACAGATTTTATGATTCATAGCTCTCAAAATTTTTCCTTGGTATTTTTATGAGGTTCGAGACGATAATTTTATAAAAACTAAAGCCTAGATTCTCTGGACATCTTCCAGAAAAGAAAGGTTTAGGGATAATATGAAAAATAATGTTAGCCATTCACCAGCATCTGTAGAAAACTCAGGAATGTAGACCGAGTGATTCAGAGTGACAGAAAGCAGAAGTCCAAAGACTCTGGAAGGATCCCCCCCAATTCGGGCTGTTCCCAGCAGCTGCAGGCAGCTGACCTGGCAGGGCAGAAGTTTGGCACTGAGCAGTCCCATTCTCCCAACCCACAGGGCCTATGGGGATAAGTGACTATTAAACGTCTCTGAACTGACTGTGCAAAAGGTTCCAAACAAATGCTTGGGTCTTACTCTCATTTCCCCGATTAAAAAAAGGAAGAGATGAAAAATTTCCATTTGAAAAGTAGTCATTTTTCATTGTTCATCAAAGGAAAACCTGAAAATATGTATGATTCTAATTAGATTTTCTTTTTTGCTGTTTAAAAAACACAGTTTACAAATGGCTAATGGAAACTTAGGAATTTTAGCTAATAGCAATATGTTTTACTTATTATTTTTTAAGTAGAAGTTCAAAAATTTCAAAATAAAAATATATATTATGATTAGATTGAAAATATTTCCCAAGAAATGACAAGATAAATGTTCATGAAGAAAAAATATGTTCATGAAGATAAATTTTTTTAACTTTTCCTATTGTTTTAATGAATATTACAAATCTTAATATGCACACTTAAGAATAAAAATATCAAGTTGCAAAAAAATTGGATCACAATATATCACTCCCCTACTTCTCTCTCCTTCCCTTTTTGAGGTAAAAAAATAGTTTGTGGAAAGATCATAGAAATATAAAGCATACTAGAAGGTAGAATAAAAAGAATAAGATAGTCAAGGCAGAGAGAAGTAACACTGACAAAAATAATTATTTGCAAAATTTTCATAACTGTATAAGAAATTGTACAACTGAAATCCATAGGTTCCCTGTCATAAGATATCATTAAAAGTGAAAATTTATTTACTTAACAAATAATTTTTGAGGCATTGCTATGGCATTGGGTAACACTCTGAGAATATAGCAGTGAACAAAACACCAAAATCCCTTCCCTTGGGGAGCTTTCATTCTAAGGGAGGAGACCTGGGTCCTGGAACTAGCTGTTCCCTCTGGCATAACTGCTCTTACTGTGTTTTCTGTTGACTCCCTCTCGTACTTCAGGTCTCCAGTTTGGAGGTAACCAGACTAGCTCAGGAAGGATATGATGGTAGCTTGGAACCAGGTGGTGGAAATGTGATAAGTGGTTGAACATATTTTGAAGGTAGAGTCAGTAAGATTTACCAATGGATTTGACACAGAGTGGAAAGAAGAGCCAAAATGCCTCCAAGACCTTGGCCAAAGCAACTAAAGGATGGAGTTCCTATTAGCTGAGAAAAGTAAGACTGGGGTAGAGAAGGTTTGGTGAGGGAGGCAGGAATTCAGTTGCAGATATGTTAAGTTTTAGATGCCTGTTAGAACTACAGGTAAAAGTGTTGATCAGGCAATTGCATACATAAGCTTGGAGATCTGACTGAAGATGTAAATATGGGGACTGTCTACCTATAGATTATGCTTAAAACTAGGGAACCAAATGTGATCACCAAAGGAGTAATAAGTATAGACAGAGGTAAGAAGAGGAAGGGCTTTTATACTGAGTTCAGGTTGATGACGAGGGAACAGAAAAAAAAAAAAAAAACTAAGAAGCAGCAGATACGTAGAAGGCAAACCAGACAGACGTGATATTCTGCGGGCGGCGGGGGGGGGGAGTAAAGAAAAAAAAGTAAAGGTAAAGGACAAAAAAGTAATCAACTATGACAGATGCTACCAGGAGGTCAAATAAAGTTCTAAGAATTGATGTTTAGGAAAGTGGAAATATCTGGTGACTTAGACAACAACAACTAAATACTATATTAAACTAAATATTATACTAATACTATGTATATTAGTATACATACTATACTAAGTACTGTATATTATGAACTACATACTATATATAAATCAATATATATTAAATACTAAATACTGTAATTTGTTCTTTGTGCCATATTATGAGAAAGTCTGGAAAGTGAGTTATGAAGTCAGGTCTCAAACCCAGGTCTTCAGACCTCAAATTTTGTTTATACAATTTATATAATCTTAGTATGTATAGATAAGCGCCAACGATATTTTGATCTGAAGGGCATTCGTATGTGGCTGTTTAGGTGCCCAACAAAGGGAGCAAGTGGGCCCCTAAGTGTGTGAATTTGCAAAGCTGGGATCATACTGTGTACTATCATGTAGGCTACTTTTCTCTCGTACCACATTGCAAACATTTCTCATGAGGTCGCATTTGGAGACTGTTGGCATGTAGACAGTTTTTAAAATCGTAGGTGAGAGTGAAATAACCTTGGAAGAAATAAAGATAAGTAAAAGAGGAAGGATACTAAGATGTTGAGCATAAGAGAAACGAAGAAAAATCAACATAATACGGAGGTCATTGGTGAATTTAACAAAAGAAATTTCAATAGGTGATGGGGCTAGAAGCCAGATTGGAAGAGGTCTAAGAGTAAATGGAGGTGAGGAGGAAGAACAACATGTGTAAAAATATCCTTCAAAGAGTGCTGTTTTAGGGCTTCCCTGGTGGCGCAGTGGTTGAGAATCCTCCTGCCGATGCAGGGGACACGGGTTCATGCCCTGGTCCGGGAAGATCCCACATGCCGCGGAGCGGCTGGGCCCATGAGCCATGGCCGCTGAGTCTGCGCGTCCGGAGCCTGTGCTCCGCAACAAGAGAGGCCACAACAGTGAGAGGCCCGCGTACCACAAAAAAAAAAAAAAAAAAAGAGTGCTGTTTTACATGCATTAACTCATTTTATTCTCTCAACAACCTTGTGAAATAGGTACTCTTATTATCCTCATTTTACACATGAAGTAATTTGCCCAAGGTCACAGCTATTAAGTGCTAGAGTTGGAATTTAAAACCCGGTCACTCTAACTCTTAAGCCCATTCTCTTAACTATTATTCAATATGGCAAGCTACATAGCACAAGATAAAATACAGATTTTGATATATAGTGATTCATTTGTTTAATGTACAAGAGTTAAATCAGACTATAAATTCTTAGATGTTTACCTAACACAGAAGCAATTCTGAATATCTGAAAAACTAGATTTGGTATTCAAAAACGTATTTATAATAGGGGACTGAAATGTTAATAAATTCGTGAAATATTCACTCATCACTTCCTGTGTACTTAACACAATGGTGAGATAACACCAAGCATAAGACTTGTCTGTTCTCAACTACCTGAACCCACTTGGCTACTGCATTGCTAAAATGATGAGCCAAACCATCAGCACTGTGTTTAATTTAGGTAGAATTTGCTTATATTTCTATGTGGGACAGTGGAAAGAGATATTTGCAAGGCTATTATAAACTCATTTTGAAATACTCAAGTCTAGTTTATTTTCCAGGCACTTTTAAAACTGTGAAATGTTAATGTTTCAACACTCTTTATCCATTTCTCTCCTTTATCATCTGATGACTTCAAAATCATATATATTAGGTATATACTCACACTTTACAGGTGATGTGATTATAAAATATGTAGTACCACATTGTTAAATGATTCTTATGTCCTGACTTTCTAGCTTGGATTTCAAGAGGTATACAATTAAGTGTTTTATTTCCATTCCTATGTTCTTGAGAAGAATTTCCGTCAGTGTTAAGTTCTTCCAGCAATTATCACACCACAATGTGTCCATTCTACTACACCAATCAAAATCACAAAGTTCTTTTATTAAATAAATCTGTAAATTTTTATATTCTTCCTTGCGTTGCCCTAATGTTTTTCCAGACCTTTTAATTTTATCACAGGATTTTTCCATGAGTTAACTTCAGCCAAATTCTTAACATTCATGTTTGGTTTTTATGCAGCATTGCTTCCCAAATTCTCCACAAGTGATTTACTACTGGACTGACAAACTAGAAAATTCTCTAGGAATTTATGTGTACTTACAAATAGTCTCTGCAATATATGGTGTGTGTATATTCAACTCCACTAACAATTAGTAATATATATATATATATCAGTATATATGAATAATAATATTTTTGTTATTATTAATAGTGCCATGTTCTCTGACACATATTTGGAAATAACAAATATTCTCAGAAAATAATTCAATATAAAATTGATAAGAATCTAAATTCTCAATCAAGGTAGAACAATGCAATTTCTCTATTCCACTTATGTATATATGGAATATGCTATATTATATATAGTTATATTTATTTATTTTAAAATTAATTTATTTAAATTATATTAATAAATTTAAATTAAGTGAATATATATTGATTTAATATATAATTATATTATATATTTATGTATATACTGTTAGTGAACTAGAGCAATTGTATTGTTCCACCTTAATTTAGATTTCTGACTGTTATCAATTCGACAAGTTGGATTATTTTCCAAGAATACTTGTTATTTCCAAATAGCTGTCAGAGAATATTGTGCCTCTATAAAAACAGAATGTTGCTGAGCAGCCAGAGTTTGGCATTTTTCTTGACTGGGAGATGCTGCCAGACCTTATCAATCAGTTGAATAGCAACTGAGCTTCTGCTGATGCTGGAGATCCACTCCCAACAAAAGCTCCCAACACAGCTCCATTGTCATGCTCATATCATTTAAGGAAGAAATGCCCCTGAGATTATGCTCACCAGATCAAGGATAATTCTGGGACTTAGTTGAGAATTGGAAAGGGATTGCAGTCCTCTTTGCAACCCCAGTTATTGGCACACAAAATATGCCACAGATGTTTGCAGAATGAATGAGGATAATGCATAAGAAGGCAGGGTTAATTTAACAGTGTCTCTAATACTCCATTATAATTCTGTACCTCCTTTCCACCAACAGAATAATTTGAAACTGTCTCAGTTTCCTTAATTCTTCAACTCCCCAATCCCTTTTATCGAATCCATTGGTAAATTTAGTTGGTCCCACTTCTAATATAAACCCTGACTCCATCTATTCCTCCCACTTCTCTGCCCCACAACATAGCTCAAGCCGCACTCTAAGTCTCACCTGGAATACTACAATAGCCTTCTTGCTAGTCTCCTGCTTCCACTTTTGTCTACCTCCAATGTTCCGTACAACTCCCAGAACAGGTTTTTAAAATATAAATCTAAATAATGCCACTGACTTGCGTGACATGCACCAACATCTTCCCAATATGCTTAAATGAAAGCCAACCTCTGTCCCCCAAAAATTCGGCATGATCTAGGTCCTGTCTACCTCCCAACTACATCTTTCACCATTCTTCCCTGAGCTCACACATCTCCAAGCACACGAGCCCAGTTGTAGTTTTCCAGATACACAAAGATCTTCAAGATTTGCACACATACTCTTTCCTTTGCCAGTTTGAAAACATAAGAGAAAACCCTTCCCCAACAAGGGCTTGATTCTTTAATGTCAGGGAGGATAACTAGACATTTTCTGATGAGATTTTTTTGACTCCATAGCTGTAAAGAAAACGCTACATACTTACAAAAATATTTTTTTAAAAATTATCCCCAAATGAAAGAGAATCAAATAGGTGTTAGATTTCTATTCTATATTATTAAGTATAAGAATTTAAAACATAGATTCCTTAGCAGCTACTAGAAAAAAATAGAATTCTGAGAAAAAGAACTGTGACCTCAGAAATACTTGTTAGATCCAGGAGAGAAAAATTAAATAAGGTAACAGAGGATTAGAATAACTCGATAAGCTTGATTTATTAGTATGTAGAATTTTGTACCCAATAAAATACTCATTCTTTTCAGATATCATGGAATTATCTTAAAAATTAATGATATAGCAAACCATAAAAGCAATCATAATAAATTCCAAAATGTATAATTATTACAGTGTGCTTCACTAACCACACTGCGATAAAAGCAATTCTTACTAGCAGGTGTCTTCCACACCCCCACCATCCAGCTAAACATCTGCAACTTTAAAAATCTTCCTCCAAATAATTTGGGTTAAATAGAAATTGATTCTGAAATTATAGAATTTTTAAAGTGAAAGGCAACGATAACACATTGAAACAGTAAGATGAAATCGAGGAGCATGGGATAAAAATAATACAACCCCAAACGTATTTATTAGAAAATAAGAAATATCAAACAAGTTAATTCACCATTCTTCTAAAGGAGCTAATGAAGGAATAAGTAAGTAAGCCAAAAGGGAGTCAGAAGAAAGAATTCATAGAGATAGAAGCAGAAATTAATAAACTAGAAATGTAATATTTCTAGAAATTGCGAAATGAAACCTTTTTAGCATGAATAAGACAGACAAACATCTAGCAAATCTGAAGAAAAGCAAAAAAGAGAAAGAACAAATAATATGCAAAATTAGCAATAAGAAAGCCAATATAGTCACAAATACAGATGAAATTGAAAATCTAGATAAAATGGGTGATATTCTAGAGAAAAATAAATTATCAAAATTGGCCCAAGAGGGATTGGCTCAAGATGGCGGAGTAGGACATGAGCTCACTCCCTCTTGCGAGAGCACTGGAATCATAACTAACTGCTGAACAATCTTCCACAAGAAGACACTGGAACTCACAAAAAAAGATACCCTACATCCAAAGACAGTGCAACAGTAGGAGGGGCTCAATCACAATAAAATCAAATCCCATAATCACTGGGTGGGTGACTCACAAACTGGAGAGCAATTATACCATAGAAGTTCACCCAGTGGAGTGAAGGTACTGAGCCCCATGTCAGGCTTCCAAACCTGGGGTTCTGGAACCGGGAGGAGGAATTCCCAGAGAATCAGACTTTGAAGGCTAGCGGGATTTGATTGCAGGAATTCAACAAGACAGGGGAAAACAGAGACTCCACTCTTGGAGGGCACACACAAAGTAGTGTGCACATAAGGACCCAGGGGAAGGAGCAGTGACCCCATAGGAGACTGAACCAGACCTACCTGCTAGTGTTGGAGGGTCTCCTAAAGAGACAGGGGGTGGCTGTGGCTCACCACGGGGACAAGGACACTGGCAGCAGAAGTTCTGGGGAGTAATCCTTGGTGTGAACCCTCCCGGAGCCCACCATTAACCCCACCAAAAAACCTGTAGCCTCCAGTGCTGGGTCACCTCAGGCCAAACAACCAACAGGGAGAGAACGCAGCCCCATCCATCAGCAGACAAATAGGTTAAAGTTTTACCACCAGAGCAACACCCAGCTGTACCCACCACCAGTCCCTCCCATCAGCAAGCTTGCACAAGCCTCTTACATAGCCTCATCCACAGAAGGAAGACAGCAGAAGCTAGAAGAATTACACTTCTGCAGCCTGTGGAACAGATACCACATTCACAGAAAGATAGACAAAATGAAGAGGCAGAGGACTACGTACCAGATGAAGGAACAAGATAACTGAGGAAATCTGTAAAATTACTAACAAAATAAGGATTCCCACTGACAGCTACCATTCACCATTACTCCAGATGACCTAGCCAACGCATAAAAGGAAAAGAATAAGAGGTAAGTATTGGAAAGGAAGAAAAAATAGTATTTGCAAATGATATAATTGCCTACATAGAAAATTCAAGATCAAGATTGTCCATTAAATTATGTGTGTAAACTGGTCTCTACACTCAATGAACTCACAATTTATCCAAGCCAATGTATATGTAGTCAGAAAGAGGTGAAAAATAAGGATAAGAGAAGGAAAAAGATCACTGAACATAAATAAATCAGTTAATAATTTCCCCATTTTATCTCAAGAGTAGCAAGAAGACTAGAGGAAAAACACATATCCCTTGTTCTGAATTTTGTATTCATAGAAAATTATATCAATCCACATGATAGTGGATAATACAATTAGAAGTAAATCTGCTTATAATTAGCTGTGTGACCTTTGACGTGGTAACTTACCTAGGTGCAAGATTTGGTTGAATCTCAGAATTAAGAAGAAAATTACAAATCACCTAATATGAACCAAAAGCCTTATAAATATTTACATTTCTGTAACATATCCACTTCAGAGGATGTCTCATTAGAAAGAAGTCAAAAATATGCACATGATGCTCACATCAGATTTTAAGAGTACAACATTGCAAACTTCAATGCACACAAAGGCTATTTGCTTAAAGAAATTACAGTACATCCACACTGTGTACCTAAACTGTGTTTACTAAACTGACCTTAAAAATACCATGACCACGTGAGAAATGTTTGCTAAGTGGTACAAGAGAAAAGTAACCTACAAAAGAGTGTACTGTGTGATCGTAGCTTTGCAAATTCACACACTTAGGGCCCCACTTGTTCCCTTTTCTTGGCACCTTTGAGCAGAAATAATCTAAACAGCCACATAGGGATGCCCTATGGATCAAAATATTACTGGTGTTTATTTTCACATACTAAGATTATATAAAGATGACTTGTATTTTCCTCTTAGGCTTCCCATGTCTGCAAAATCTACACAATTCTTTGTAACCAAAAAAAATTTAATAAATGGTATTTAACTTACGTAGGTTAACTACAAAACCTGTTTTTAGTCCTCCTGCATAATACTCCCGGTGCCTTCTTCCCTTCCATGTCCAAAGGTCTCCAATGAGGTGACCTAAGGATCCCCAGGAAGACTTCTCAACTGTGAGAGAATTTGTTCTTGTGTTTAGCTGTAATCTGATTCCCTATAGCTTCCATTCAGTGGTCATGGAGAATAAGTTTATTCCAGTTATAAACAATAGTTCTTCAAAAGTTTTTAAGATATCAAGCATGGAGAATTTATTCTTCTTTTCTCCAGATAAAATATCTCCTGGTTTTTTACATCTTTCCTCTTGGTGGCATAGATTTGTAATATTTCCCTCAATGTGTGAAAAGATCTTTCAACATATTTAGAGGGTGAAAGAAGTGAATATAGTCTTGGCCAGTTTCTCCACCAAGAACAGGCATGGTAAAAATAATAGCTGGAGTATCACTTTATGACGTAGCATTCTTGCTACACTGCCTTTGCTAATTTAAAACAGCAATGTTGTTCAAATTATCAATCTATTTTTGAAAGAATAAGTGCCTGCTTATCAAGTATGTAAGCTGGGGTTAGGATAAGTCACAGCCTGAAAGTTGTTCAAGTAGCAAAAACTACATTCTTCGTCATTTTGTTCTGTTGTTCAAGAACTCTCGTAATGACTCCATCTCTTGGGTAAGGAGTCACCAAAAAGAACTGTTCCACCCATTTCTATGTGGGAGATGAGAGAGAGAAAGAATGAGGCTCATTATTAGTGAGAAACTTCTCAGCCACAAAGATTTATAAAGATTGCTCGTAACAGACTGTCTTAACAAAAAAGTTCCAATAAAAGCAAGCAGAAGTATATAAAGCATCTATGCAGGCTTGTAAAACCTACTTAGTCATACAAGAAGGCTTACAGTATAAAGTAAACAGGAGGAAACAGAAGTATGGAATTGAAATATGGGATTGAGGAAAATGTGGTAACATTCAAGTATGACAAAGGTTAAAGGCGTTACCACAGTCACATCTCTGGACAAAGAGTTGGGTGACAGCCATTGGAGGAGGAAGGAGGAAAACATAGCTGTCCTCTCTCACCCTGAAGTCCTTGACTTTCCATCACTGAGACACTTTGGCGTATAAGGAAGATGACTCCACAAAGCAAGGTCCTGAATTGTCTTCAGTTCCCTGTGATAATTTTTCAACTAGGAGATTAAGACACGGAAATCTTCCCCAAACTTTGTTTCTGAAGTTATCCCCTTGTCCTGCATTGTCAATCTCACCAGGTCTATTCAATCATCCTGAAGTGTTCAGACATTCTCTAAAAGTCTTCCTTCCTCGGCACCACCCACACGCTACTGTCCCATATTCCTGCTCTGCTTCAAAACAAAGCTTAGCAAAAAGTCTCACAATACCCTGTAACCACTTCTCTATCTTCTGAACCCTTTTCTTTTCAACATTTTAATTAATTTTTAATTAAATAAATATGCATATTCATTGTACTTAGTGAAGGAATGCAATGGTATAAGGATGTTTTATGTAAGGTCACCAACGTTAATAACATGGTTTGTATTCATCCACATGCCCTTTCATGTGTGCAAACATATATGCATGTATAGAGGGGCTTTAGGTTTTTGTGGTTTTTTGTTTGTTTCATTTTTATTGGAGTATGGTGGATTTGCAATGTTAGGTTAGTTCCTGCTGTACAGCAAAGTGAATCTGTTATACATATACATATACCCACTCTTTCTTAGATTCTATTCCCATATAGGTCATTACAGAGTACTGAATAGAGTTCCCTGTGCTATATAGTAGGTTCTTATTAGTTATCCATTTTATATATAGTAATGTGTATATGTCAATCCCAATCTCCCAATTTATCTCTCCCTCCACCTTTCCCCCTTGGTAACCATAAGTTTGTTTTCTACATCTGTGACCCTATTTCTGTTTTGTAAATAGGTTCATTTGTACCATTTTTTTTAGATTGGGGGACTTTACTATCATTGCTTGTTCTTACAGAGTGAAATTGCATGGCATATATTATTTGCTTTACCGATTTGACAGTTCGTGATAGAATCCACTTCAGTATGGCTTCTGACCTCCCATACCTCTGAAAGTACTTGTCAATATCACTGTATTACCCTTGTGTTATTAACCACCTCCATGCTGTCAAGTATAACGATCACTTCTGTAGTTTTCACCTTCCGCTGGCTCCCAGCAGAGTATGAAAAGTGACCACCTTCTTAAAGCACAATCTTCACTTGATTTTGTGATGCCTCAATTCCTGGTGTTCTTCCTATTTCTCTGGGTGTCTCAGCAGTCTCCTTTGTTGGCCCTTCCTCTACTGACACCTAAATGTTGGAAGTCTTGAGCTTTTTTTCACTTTTCTACCTCTGCAATCTTAATTTGACATCTAATAGAAATTTTATATTTCTCATGTTCAAAATTGAATTGATCTTCATCTCCAGCTACCCCTTCACTCCAACAAACATCCAAGTGGATCATCAGGAACATAGTGGATATACAAGTTTGGAGATCAAGGAAGAGCTATAATATATGAGTCATAGTAATAGATGATTTTAAAGCCATGGGCGTGAATGAAATAACCTAAGGAGAGATTATACTCAGAGGCTTCCCCAAGCCCTTTGAAGAAATCAAAGAAAGGAGTGTTTTATTAATTTAAAGTTTGAGTGTTTTTTAAAAGAAAAATGCAGCGTGGAGACAGCAATAGATTATTTCATGACCATGGATCAGTTCTTCAGTCCTAAAAAAGAGGCTCTCCTTACAGCTATTTGAATGGCTCAGTGGGAAAGACAAGACAGTCAGGGGTTAGATATCTACAGGACCCAGACTGAGCCTGGTTGCCTCCAGCTAGGATGACAAAGGCAGTGCCAGGGGCCCCTTTCCCTAACTGGCTTTCACACACAACCTTTACTCCAGCTGCACTTCTTTGTCAAAAGCCAAAGAGTAACTATCTGACCATCAGCTCTTCATTATCTGTAGAAGGAAGCTCATTCCTTGAGCTATATGTTGTTTTGAGAAATATAAGAATAGTAAGTGAGCTTCTCTGGGTTTCTTATCTGAAAATCAATCCCACTGCTAGAGCCAAGTAAGATGAAATGCTGAAATCAAATTGCTGACCTATAGAACATGTGGGCTGAATGACAGTCACATAAAATCAATGAAATAACCATGAATTCTTGTCTTCCAGGTCAAATTAATTCTTAAGTCTTAAAAAAATATATAGTTATTGTAAACCGATTGCACATGAGAGTGATCAGCCTTTTTGACGAAGAAAATGTGATTGTGTAGTTTGGGATTTCTGTCTCTCTCTGAGTTATGGAAAACTCATTTATTGTGAGGCTGAGCCTATATAATAATACTTAACCAATAACATGTCCAAACAAGTGTTTAATGTCATATATTCCTAGAATCAGGGGAATGAACTACTGTTTTGAGGAAATCAAGAGTATCAACTATGAGTATTCACAAAATAAAAGCATTCATATTCTACCTTAGCAATTCCTTCCAATTCATTATCACATCAGATATCAAGTAAGTTCTGGGATGGAAGATCTACAATCTAGATAGTGACCCAAAGGAGCTATACCTCCAAAAGCAACACTCATTCCTTTGTCAGTAACAAAACACTGATTGTCACCCACTATGTATTAGACACTCGGCCTTAGAGAGACACCTGCATGACAAACACCCACTCCTTCAAGGCACCCATAGCTTAGTGGGAACACGATTATGAACAGTAAATATTATATATACAATGATTGGGTGTGTATATACTATGAGGATGTGGGTTTTTTTTTTTTTTACTTTAACCAATTAGAAAGGAGTTTACAAAGGACCAGGGAACGTTAGAACATTAGTAAATTGATGATGGTGAAGAAAGGATTCATTCAAATCATGGAAATAAGGGGGAAAAAAAAGAATTTCAAGAAGGTCACATTTTAAAAAGGTCATAAAAAGAGTTGGATGGGGCTTCCCTGGTGGCGCAGTGATTGAGAGTCTGCCTGCCGATGCAGGGGACACGGGTTCGTGCCCCGGTCCGGGAAGATCCCACATGCAGTGGAGTGGCTGGGCCCACGGGCCGTGGCCGCTGGGCCTGCGCGTCCGGAGCCTGTGCTGCGCAATGGGAGAGGCCGCAGCACTGAGAGGCCCGTGTACCGCAAAAAGAAACAAAAAAAAGAGTTGGATGTAAAGAAACTTTCACCATGTCAGAGTTGAGAAATTTGGCTTATCCTTAAGAAAACAATGCTAAGTACACAAGAAAATATTCTCCCTTTGTAGAAGAAAGTTCAGCAACCTAGATATCGTGCCGAACAAAGAGTTTCTAAACACCATAAATACAAAGGACGATGCAGCTTATGAAATAGTGTTGAAGAGCATGGGAGCTAAGGGCAGAGCCCCAGACAGACTTCCCAGGTTTGAATTCTGACCCCCACTGTCTATTATGTTATGTGACTTATGAGTAGGTTATCAAACCTCTCAGTGCCTTATTTTCCGTGGTTGTACATTAAAACTAGGTCAATAATAGATTGTATTATAGATTTATTTTGAAGCTTAAAGTAAGTAATCTACTGAAAAAACTTAGCTCAGCTCATGGCACATAGGTAAGAGCCAAACAAACATTTTCTGTTATTACTAAGTTTTCTGGAATATTCAAACATTTATTTCTCAAATATTTATAGAGTTCACCAAGTAGATTATACTCAGCCTGAGGTGTCACTGAGGAGATATTGGGAGAACAAAATTGACAAGGTGCCTGCCCACAAAGGGCTTAAAACAGGCAGGAGAAAGAGAGGAAAAAAATAGGCAATCACAGTGTAATATGAACTTAGAAAAGGAAAACAGGAGTGTATATACTTCCCATAAAAATAATAAAAAATGAAGGAAACCTTCAAGATAGAGGAGGGGTAAGATGTGGAGATCACCTTCTTCATGACAAATACATCAGAAATACAACTACATGTGGAACAACTCCTACAGAACACCTACAGAATGCTGGCAGAAGAACTCAGACTTCCCAAAAGGCAAGACACACCCCACATACCTGGCCACGTGGCTGACAGTGTCTTGGTGCTCTGGCTGCATGTCAGGCCTGTGCCTCTGAAATGGGAGAGCTGAGTTCAGGACATTGGTCCACCAGAGACCTCCCAGCTCCAGGTAATATCAAACACTGAAAGCACTCCCAGAGATCTCCATCTCAAAAATAAAACCCATCTCCACTCAACAATCAGCAAGCTATAGTGCTGGACACCCTATGCCAAACAACTGACAAGACAGGAACACAACACAACCCATTAGCAGAGAGTTTGCGTAAAATCATGACAAGGTGATAGACACTGCAAAACACATCACCGGATGCAGTCCTGCCCACCAGAAAGACAAGATCCAGCCTCATCCACCAGAACACAAGCACTAGTCTCCTCCACCAGAAAGCCTACACAACCCACTGAAACAAACTTAGTCACTGGGGGCAGACACCAAAAACAACGGGAACTACAAACCTGCAGGCTGCAAAAAGGAGACCCCAAACACAATAAGTTAAGCAAAATGAAAAGACAGAGAAACACACATGGTGAAGGAGCAAGATAAAAACTCACCAGATGAAACAAATGAAGAGGAAATAGGCAGTCTACCTGAAAAAGAATTCAGAGTAATGATAGTAAAGATAATCCAAAATCTTGGAAATAGAATGGAGAAAATACAAGTAACGTTTAACAAGGAACTAGAAGAACTAAAGAGCAAACAAACAATGATGAACAACACAATAAATGAAATTAAAAATTCTCCAGAAGAATTCAATAGCAGAATAACTGAGACAAAAGACAAGTAAGTGACCTGGAAGATAAAATAGTGGAAATAACTACTGCAGAGCAGAAAAAAGAAAATAGAATGAAAAGAATTGAGGAGAGTCTTAGAGACCTCTGGGACAACATTAAATGCACCAACATTCGAATTATAGGGGTCTCAGAAGAAGAAGAAAGGGACTGAGAAAATATTTGAAGACATTATAGTTGAAAACTTTCCTAAAATGAGAAAGGAAGTAGTCAATCAAGTCCAGGAAGCACAGAACGTCCCATACAGGATAAACCCAAGGAGAAACATGTCAAGACACATATTAATCAAGCTATCAAAAATTAAATACGAAAAGAAAATATTAAAAGCAGCAAGGGAAAAACAACAAATAATATACAAGGGAATCCCCATAAGGTTAACAGCTGTTCTTTCAGCAGAAACTCTGCAAGCCAGAAGGGAGTGGCAGGACATAGTTAAAGTGATGAAAGGAGAAAACCTACAACCAAGATTACTCTACCCAGCAAGGATCTCATTCAGGTTCAACAGAGAAATTAAAAACTTTACAGACAGGAAAAAGTTAAGAGAATTCAGCACCACAAAACCAGCTTTACTACAAATGCTAAAGGAATTTTTTCTAGGCAGGAAACACAAGACAAGGAAAAGACTTACAATAAGAAACCCAAAACAATTAAGAAAATGGTAATAGGAACATATATATCAATAAATGCCTTAAATGTAAATGGATTAAATGCTCCAATCAAAAGACATAGACTGGCTGAATGGATACAAAAACAAGACCCGTATATATGCGGTCTACAAGAAACCCACTTCAGACCTAGGAACACATACAGACTGAAACTGAGGGTATTGAAAAAGATACTCCATGCAAATGGAAATCAAAAGAAAGCTGGAGTAGCAATTGTCAAATCAGACAAAATAGATTTTAAAACAAAGACTATTACAAAAGACAAAGAAGGACAATACATACTGATCAAGGGATCAATCCAAGAAGAAGATACAACAATTGTAAATATTTATGCACGCAACATAGGAACACCTCAATACATAGGCTAATGTTAACAGCCATTAAAATGAAATCAATGGTAAAAAAATCATAGTAGGGGACTTTAACACCCCACTTTCACCAGTGGACAGGTCGTCCAAAATGAAAATAAATAAGGAAACACAAGCTTTAAATGGTACATTAAACAAGATGGACTTAATTGATATTTTTAGGACATGGCATGCAAAAACAACAGAATACACTTTCTAGTCAAGTGCTCATGGAATATTCTCCAAGATAGATCATATCCTGGGTCACAAATCAAGCCTTGGTAAATTTAAGAAAACTGAAATCATAGAAAGTATCTTTGCTGATGACAATGCTACAAGACTAGATATCAGTTACAGGAAAAAATCTGTAAAATATACAACACATGAAGGCTAAACAATATACTCCTTAATAACCAAGAGATCACTGAAAAAGTCAAAGAGAAAATGAAAAAATACCTAGAAACAAATGACAATGAAAACACGACAACCCAAAACCTATGGGATGCAGCAAAAGCAGTTCTGTGAGGGAAGTTTACAGGAATAAAATCCTACCTCAAGAAACAAGAAACATCTCCAATAAACAACCTAATCTTACACCTAAAACAATTAGAGAAAGAAGAACAAAAACCCTAAAACTTAGCAGAAGGAAAGAAATCATAAAGATCAGATTAAAAATAAATGAAGAAAACAATAGCAAAGATCAATAAAACTAAAAGCTGGTTCTTTTGAGAAAATAAAGAATATTGATAAACCATTAGCCAGACTCATCAAGAACAAAAGGGAGAAGACACAAATCAACAGAATTAGAAATGAAAAAGGAGAAGTAAACAACTGACACAGCAGAAATACAAAGAATATGAGAGATTACTACAACCAATGATACGCCAATAAAATGGACAACCTGGAAGAAATTCACAAATTCTCAGAAAAGAAAAACTTTCCAAGACTGAACCAGGAAGAAATGGAAAATATAAACAGACCAATAACAAGCACTGAAATTGACACTGTGATTTAAAATCTTCCAACAAACAAAAGCCCAGGACCAGATGGCTTCACAGGCGAATTCTATCGTACATTTAGAAAAGAGCTAACACCTATCCTTCTCAAAATCTTCCAAAATACAGCAGAGGGAGGAACACTCCAGCTCATTTGATGAGGCCACCATCACCCTGATACCAAAATCATACAAAGATGTCACAAAGAAAGAAAAATACAGGCCAACAGCACTGATGAACATAGATGCAAAAATCCTCAACAAAATACTAACAAACAGAATCCAACAGCACATTGAAAGAATCATACACCATGATCAAGTGGGGTTTATCCTGGGAATGCAAGGATTCTTCAATATATGCAAATCAATCAATGTGATACACCATATTAATAAATTAAAGGAGAAAAACCATATGATCATCTCAATAGATGCAGAGAAAGCTTTTGACAATATTCAACACAAATTTATGATAAAAATCCTCCAGAAAGAAGGCATAGAGGGAACTTACCTCAACATAATAAAGGCCATATATGACAAACCCACAGCCAACATCATTCTCAATGGTGGAAAACTGAAACCATTTCCTCTAAGATCAGGAATAAGACAAGGTTGCCCACTCTAACCATTATTATTCAACATAGTTTTGGAAGTTTTAGCCATAACATTCAGAGAAGAAAAAGAAATAAATGGAATCCAAATTGGAAAAGAGGAAGTGAAGCTGTCACTGTTTGCAGATGACATGATACTATATATAGAGAATCCTAAAGATGCTACCAGAAAACTCCTAGAGCTAATCAATGAATTTGGTAAAGTAGCAGGATACAAAATTAATACACAGAAATCGCTTGCATTCCTATACACTAATGATGAAAAATCTGAAAGAGAAATTAAGGAAACACTCCCATTTACCATTGCAACAAAAAGAATAAAATACCAAGGAATAAACCTACCTAAGGAGACCAAAGACCTGTAGGCAAGAAACTATGACACTGATGAAAGAAATTAAAGATGATACAAATAGATGGAGAGATATACCATGTTCTTGGACTGGAAGAATCAACATTGTGAAAATGACTATACTAGCCAAAGCAACCTACAGATTCAATGCAATTCCTATGAAACTACCAATGGCATTTTTCACAAACTAAAACAAAAAATTTCACAATTTTCAAGGAAACACAAAAGACCCCGAATAGCCAAAGCAATCTTGAGAAAGAAAAACGGAGCTGGAGGAATCAGGCTCTTTGACTTCAGACTATACTACAAAGCTACAGTAATCAAGAGAGTATGGTACTGGCACAAAAACAGAAATATAGATCAATGGAGCACGATAGAAAGCCCAGAGATAACCCCAAACACATATGGTCACCTTATTTTTGACAAAGGAGGGAAGAATATACAATGGAGAAAAGACAGCCTCTTCAATAAGTGGTGCTGGGAAAACTGGACAGCTACATGTAAAAGAATGAAATTAGAACACTCCTTAACACCATACACAAAAATAAACTCAAAATGGATTAAAGACCTAAATGTAATGCCAGTCACTATTAAACTCTTAGAGGAAAACATAGCCAGAACACTCTATGACATGAATCACAGCAAGATCCTTTTTGATCCACCTCTTAGAGAAATGGAATAAAAACTAAAATAAACAAATGAGACCTAATGAAACTTAAAAGCTTTTGCACAGCAAAGGAAACCATAAACAAGAAGAAAAGACAACCCACAGAATGGGGGAAAATATTTACAAATGAAGGAACTGACAAAGGATTAATATCCAAAATTTACAAGCACCTCATACAGCTCAATATCAAAAAAACAAACAACCCTAATCCTAAAATAGGCAGAAGACCTAAATAGAACTTTCTCCAAAGAAGATATACAGAATGCCAATAAACACATGAAAAAATGCTCAACATCACTAATCATTAGAGAAATGCAAATCAAAACTACAATGAGGTATCACCTCACACCAGTCAGAACGGCCATCATCAAAAATCTACAAACAATAAATGCTGGAGAGGGTGTGGAGAAAAGGGAACCCTCTTGCACTGTTGGTGGGAATGTAAATCGATACAGCCACTATGGAGAACAGTATGGAGGTTCCTTAAAAAACTAAAAATAGGACTACCATACGACCCAGCAATCCCACTACTGGGCATATACCCTGAGAAAAACATAATTCAAAAAGAGTAATGTACCACAATGTTCATTGCAGCACTATTTACAATAGCCAGGACATGGAAGCAACCTAAGTGTCCATCGACAGATGAATGTTCAAAGAAGGTATGACACATATACACAATGGAATATTACTCGGCCATAAAAAGAAACAAAATTGAGTTGTTTGTAGTGAGGTGGATGAACCTAGAGTCTGTCATACAGAGTGAAGTAAGTCAAAAAGAGAAAAACAAATACCGTATGCTAACACATACATATGGAATTAAAAAGAAAATGGTTCTGAAGAACCTAGGGGCAGGACAGGACTAAAGACGCAGACGTAGAGAATGGACTTGAGGACGTGGGGAGGGGGAAGGGTAAGCTGGGATGAAGTGAGACAGTGGCATATACATATATACACTACCAAATGTACAATAGATAGCTAGTGGGAAGCAGCCACATAGCACAGGGAGATCAGCTCTGTGCTTTGTGACCACCTACAGGGGTGGGATAGGGAGGGTGGGAGGGAGACACAAGAGGGAGGGGATATGGGGATATATGTATACATGTAGCTGATTCCCTTTGTTATACATCAGAAACTAACACACCATTGTAAAGCAATTATACTCCAAAAGACGTTTAAAAAAAAAAAAAAAAGAAAAAAAACTTCCCTCTTAGAATTGTTTTTTGCTGCATCCCATAGGTTTTGGGTCATTGTGTTTTCATTGTCATTTGTTTCTAGGTATTTTTTGATTTCCTCTTTGATTTTCAGTGATCTCTTGTTTATTTAGTAACATATTATTTAGCCTCCATGTGTTTGTATTTTTTACAGTTTTTTTCCTGTAATTGATATCTAGTCTTGCAGCATTGTCGTCAGAAAAGATACTTAATACAATTTCAATTTTCTTAAATTTTCCAAGGCTTGATTTGTGAACCAAGATATGATCTATCCTGGAGAAGGTTCCATGAGCACTTGAGAAGAAAGTGTATTCTGTTGTTTTTGGATGGAATGTCCTATAAATATCAATTAAGTCTATCTTGCTAAATGTATCATTTAAAGCTTGTGTTTCGTTATTTATTTTCATTTTGGATGATCTGTCCACTGGTGAAAGTGGGGTGTTAAAGTCCCCTACTATGATTTTGTTACTGTCAATTTCCCCTTTTATGGCTGTTAACATTTTCCTTATGTATTGAAATGCTCCTATGTTGGGTGCATAAATATTTACAATTGTTATATCTTCTTCTTGGATTGATCCCTTGATCATTACATAGTGTCCTTCTTTTTCTCTTGTAATAGTCTTTGTTTTAAAGTCTATTTTGTCTGATATGAGAATTGCCACTACAGCTTTCTTTTGATTTTCATTTGCGTGGAGTATCTTTTTTCCATCCCCTCACTTTCAGTCTGTATGTGTTCTTAGCTCTGAAGTGGGTCTCTTGTAGACAGCATATATACAGGTCATGTTTTTGTATCCATTCAGCCAGTCTATGTGTTTGGTTGGAGCTTTTAATCCATTTACATTTAAGGCAGTTATTGATATGTATGTTCCTATTACCATTTTCTTAATTGTTTTGGGTTTGTTATTGTACGTCTTTTCCTTGTCTTGTGTTTCCTGCCCTGAGAAGTTCCTTTAGCATTTGTTGTAAAGCTGGTTTGGTGGTACCGAATTCTCCTAGCTTTTGCTTGTCTGTAAAGATTTTAATTTTTCTACCGAATCTGAATGAGATCCTTGCTGTGTAGAGAAATCTTTGTTGTAGGTTGCTCCATGTTCTTATAATGCATAAATGTGCCCTCCTTTGTCCCAGCTTTGTCCTCCCCACTGGGATGTGGATACTGTGATTGAGCTTTGGTCCTTCTTTGACCATTTGGACAAGGCCAAGATCTTGGGATGGAAGAGCCTGGCTTTTAAATATCAAGGAGCTGCTCTATCAACAGTGGGCTCAGAGTGTTAAATGAAAGAAACATCCATTTCAATCTTCTTTAAGCTCCCATATTTTGGAGTCTATATTATGAGATCCTGCACCCTAATTAAGGCCAACAATTGCAGAAAGCTACTTTGCCTAAAGATCAATTAGCTAAATGCCAATTTGTCAAATTTACCAAATTTATGTATTAACCAATAACTTTTTCCTTTGGATTTTTATAAAGTTCTCAAAAATGTATGGTTCTCCAGCAAAAGAATGTGTAAATCCAAGACTCTAACCTCCTTAGACTTCCAACCTCACTCTGTGCCCCCATTCCCTCCCCTGGTTCTTTTCTCCTTAGTCTCCCCACTCTCAAGAACAGACAGCTGAGATGGCACTGAGACTGACTTTCCTTCTTTTTTCTAGTAGAGGGTCCCTACCTCTGCCCTGGTCCATTTCAGCATGGAGTTGGAAAAGAGACAAACTCAACATTCCTTTAAAAATTGTTATGAAGGAGATGTGGATGGACTTAGAGAGTGTCATACAGAGTGAAGTAAGTCAGAAAGATTAAAGCAAATATCGTATAATAACACACATATGTAAAATCTAGAAAAATGGTATAGATGATCTTATTTGCAAGTAGAAATAGAGACACAGACATAGAGAACAAATGTATGGATACCAAGGGGGAAAGGGGTGGGGTAGGAGGAATTGGGAGACTGGGACTGACACATATACGTTACTGATACTATGTATAAAATAGACAACAGATGGGAACATAGAGTATGGCACAGGGAACTCTACCTAATGCACTGTGGTAACCTAAAAGGGAGGGAAGTCCAAAAGGGAGGGGATATCTGTATATGTATGGCTGATTCATCTTGTTGTGCAGTGGAGGCTAACACGACATTGTAAAGCAACCGTGCTCCATTAAAAATTAATTTTAAAAAATTGCTATGAAGAAACAAATGTAAACATCAACACCTAACATTCTCAAAAATGCTAAAAATTATTAAAAGTATTAATATTATCCTATCCAATATAAATTTTTTTAAACTTTATAAATATTTTAAAGAAACACAGGCATTTAGTAAAAGATAAATTAGGAATTTGGTCATTTGATTGATCCTTTGGTAAATAAGTATTCAAATAATTAATTTCAGGTATTGGACTGGGATTTCTCCTTCTAGAAACCATGGGCTGGCTTGTTTCAGACCTACCTTTTTGCTGAGAACAAAGAAAATAATCTGGACATATTACTATTTTTTAAAAATCTACTTGAGGGTATCAGTAAGCTACCAGTAGTAGAAGCTCAAGAGAATGAAGACACAGAGGAATTAGCCTGGAATTTGATACTGCTATTCCTCATGAGTCATTTACTGATTCACAATCTGCAGCTGAAGGTCTGGAGAGACAAAAATTGAAACTCAGGGCCCACTAAGCAGGAGGGGTCCTGGAAAACAGTTAAAGTTTTCAAGTGGGCCCTTGGAAGCATATACCTTATCAGCCCCTACCAAGACTGAAGGCCAGCTGTTAGTCAGCACAACCCTTAACTGAATTAAAGAGGTCTGCCCCTCCTATCTGCTTCCCAGAACTAAGAGTAAATTCTCTCTGAAGGAAGACAACATTATCCAGAGCCTCACATTATCTCTACAATTCTTCATAAACAGTACTGTTAGGCTGAATTGTATCCCCCAAAAGTCATATGTTTAAAGCCTAACTCCCAGTACCTCACAATGTGACTGTATTTGGAAGTAGGGCCTTTAAAAAGGTAATTAAATTAAAGCAAGGCTGTGAGAGTGGACCCTAATCCAATCTGACTGGGGTCCTTATAAGAAGATGAGATTAAGACATAGACAGACACCAGGGATGCACAGAGGAAAGACCATATATGGACACAGTGAGAATGCAGCTGTCTTCATGCTAAGGAAAGAGGTCTCAAGAGAAACCAAACCTGCTAACACCTTGATTTTGGACTTCCAGCCTCCAGAACTGTGAGAAAATAAATTTCTTTTTTTAAGCCACCCAGTCTGTGGTATTTTGTTATGACAAACCTAGCAAACTAGTACATATGTCCAGAAGTTAATTTTTTAAAAGGAAAAAAGAAGAAAGGAACTAACCACAAACTAAGGGGAAAAAATTACACAGAACAGGCACATGGGAGATCCAAATTTTGGAGTTAGAAATAATATTTGGAAGTAATTGTTATTAATATGTTCCAAAATTAAATGAAAAGATGGAAAATATAAGGAAAGTGAAAGAAAAAATAGATATTCTAGAAATTTTAAAAATACAATAATTGAAATTAAGATGAGTTTAACAGCACATGAGACACAGCTGAAGAGGAAATTTATGAACTGAAAGATTAATCAGAAGAAAATATCCAGATTGATACAAAGCGAGACAAATGGACAAGGTATAGGGGTCTAATACACAGGTAATTGAAGCTCCAAAAAGAAAAGAGGAAGAAAGAACTGAGCAGAAGTAATATTTGAAGAGACAATAGCTGATAATTTTCCAAAACTGGTAAAAGACATCAAGCTATAGATTTAAGAATTTCTACAAACCACAAGCAGGATAAATATTTACAATGGAAAGCATACTTAGGCACCTAGGCATTGTACAATTCCTGGAAATAGAAAAAAATGAGAAAATCTTAAAAGCTTCAGAGATTATTGCTGACTTCTCAAAAACAATGAGATAATCCATACAAAGTTCAGATAGAAAATAACTGTCAACCTGGAAGTCTATATTCAGCAAAAACGTTCTTCGAAAATAAATATGAAATAGAAATACTTTCAGAAAAGCAAAAATTTGGAGAATTAATCACCAGCACACTAAAGAATTCATTATCTACATTAAAGAAAATACTAAAGATAATTTTTTGGGCAGAGGAAAATTATCTCAGGTGGAAGCCCAGTAATTGCAGAAGAAATAGCAATAAAAAGAGTAAATACATGAGTAAATCTAAATTAATATTGGCCTTATAAAACAATAATTTCTTATGGGGTTACATTGAATTAAAATGTACAATAGTAGCACAAAAGGAAAGAGGTGAGTGAATGGAGCTACAGTGTTCTAAGATTCAGAAAGTGATGTAAGTAATATTAGACTTCAACAAATCAAGGATGTATGGTGCAGAGTTACCACTAACACTGTAGTAAAATAATGGATAACTAACAAGATAATTCATAGATTAATTATCATAATTAATTCCTTAATTAACCCCCAAAAATGGTTGAAAAAGAGAGAGAGAGGAAAAAGAACACAGAACAGTTAGAACCAATAGAAAACAAATTAAAAGTTGACTGAATTAAAGATATTTAACCACTATATATCAATATTTCCATTCAATGTACCAAAATATTCCAAGTAAATGATTATCAAACCAGTCTCTTTTAAAAAGAGACACATCTTGGGCTTCCCTGGTGGCGCAGTGGTTGAGAGTCCGCCTGCCGATGTATGGGACGCGGGTTCGTGCCCCGGTCCGGGAGGATCCCACGTGCCACGGAGCGGCTGGGCCCGTGGGCCGTGGCCGCTGAGCCTGCATGTCCGGAGCCTGTGCTCCGCAACGGGAGAGGCCACAACAGTGAGAGGCCCACGTACCGCAAAAAAAAAATAAAATAAAAAAATAAAAAGAGACACATCTTAAGTAAGGGTATATAGCTGATGTTTATATCCATGAGACCAGATGAGATCAGCAAGGCAGTAAGTCTAGTTAGAGAGGAGATCTAAGGACTGAGCCATGGAGCACTCCAAAGTTAAGATATTGAGAGGATAAAGCGCAAATAGCCAAACAAGACTGAGAGTGGCTAGGGAAGAAGGAAAACCAGGTGAGTGTAATGTCCTAGAATTCAAGTCAAACGAGGGTTTGAAAGATGAGACAGTGATCAACTGTGTCCAATGGTCCTAATGAGTCAAGAAAGATGAGCATTAAGAAATGACTATTGGATTTGGCAACATGGCAGTCACTGGTAACCTTGACAAGAGCAGTTTGGGTAAACTGATGAGAGTAAAAGCATGATTGGTGTGGGTTCAAAACAGAAAGGGACAACAGGTATCAGAGATTACAAATATAGATAGCTATTTCAAGAAGACTTACTCTGAAGAAGAATGTGGCAATGAGGCAACAGCCAAAGAGGAAGTGGGATCAAGAGAGGTGTCTTTTGGTTGGTGTTTTGTTTTTGTTAAGGTGGGAGGGGAAAAAACAGCCCATCTCTGTGCTACTGGGAATGGATCCAGTAAAGAGAGAAGGGAAAATTGCTCAAGGGTTGTCTTAATCAAGTGATGTTTCCTCATGTACAAGAGGAGAGATTAGCCTCATATAGGAGCATGGATATTTTATCCATAGTCACACAGGGGACAGAGAGTCTATGTGTACAGATATGCTTAGGTGGGTGGAAGAAATGGGAGCTTGGGGATGTTTTCTGCAGAATGCTTCTATTTTCTTAGTAATATGGAAAGGAAAGTCAGGCAGGATGGAGGAGGAAATTTTCAAAGTTTAAGGAAAGAGGAGAAGTAATGAAATAATTGTCTAGGAGAGTGAAAGAGAGTATACTACAGAAATAAGGTGTGATTGCTGAGCAGCACTGAAGGGTCCAAATAAAGTCAGCTTGCAGGGGTGTAGAGGGAGTGATATTAATCTAGCTAAGGTAAGAATTGGGGAGGAGGGAAGGGGAATGAATACTCATAGCTACTTCTACATCTTTAGACTCGGAATCTTGTCTGGATTCTCTTCGCAGACTTTGTTGTCTCACAAATCTATGCCTTTGATCATATTTCTTTTGCCTTAAAGCACCCTTTCTTCTCTCTTTTTCCTGGCAGAACTCTTTTTCATTCTCTGTAGCTTCCCCTGATCCACATAAAATCATTGCGTTTTTCCATCCTTTATGCCACCACTGTCCCTGGTACATACTTCTATTATTGTACTTAGCATGATGTAGTGTGATTTTTTTTTTTTTTTTCGGTATGCGGGCCTCTCACTGCTGTGGCCTCTCCCGTTGCGGAGCACAGGCTCCGGACGCGTAGGTCCAGCGGCCATGGCCCACGGGCCCAGCCGCTGCACGGCACGTGGGATCCTCCCGGACCAGGGTACGAACCCGCGTCCCCTGCATCGGCAGGCGGACTCTCAACCACTGCGCCACCAGGGAAGCCCTGATATTTTTAATGTTAGACTTCCTGATGAACTATGGGCACCTTCAGAGTAAATATTATCTTAATCATTTCTGTGTTCTTACCTAACACGGTGTGTAGGTATTCGTTAAATGTTTATACAAGGAACTGAATGGATAGTGTCCTACCATTAATGAGAGTATCAGAATATTTCTGGATCTTTTTTCCAACAAGGAAAATTAAAACCTGAACAAATTTTTAACAAAAGATTTTTTACATAGACTGTGTAATTATCTGCAAGTGTGATATGAAAAGCATCTTTATACATCTCCTTTCTCTTTATTCATCTCTACCAGCTTGTAATGCCTAATAAAATCTACACTAGAAATCCATTATTTCAAGTAAATAATATATAAATAAGAAATATCCTTCTTTTCTTTATCAAGAAAATTAACACTTAAATGTGAGCAATCTTTGTAGTGTGTATCTTTGGGGTTGTCCCCCAGCCCCTCTTTTTCTGAGCACCATCATTCCTCACATCCACCTAGCCTCATCTGCTTGGTGAAAAAAATAGCTCCCAGGAGTCACAGTTATGCATATGACTCCCGTCCCCTAGCCACAATTGACCAGTATGACAGTAAGTACCTTAATCGAGCTTGACCAGTAAGAGTTCTGCCTCTAAAATTTAGAATTTGGAACAAAAGGAAAATTTAGTCTTTCTTCTGGTGGCTGAACTTGTTATAAGTAAACTCAGAAACTATATGAGCCATGTTCTTCCATGTAGTCCAAAGAAGTAGAAATCTACCTGCAGGAGAGAAAAATGATACAGACTCCTCCAAAGAGTAGTTAATGAAAGACGCAGAAAAAGCCTGATAGTATTTCAGCCCCTGGTTCTAGATGTAACTACTATGCAATCCTTGGGAACCATGAGCTGTCCATGCATCCTCTTTCTGCTTTATTCTAGCTCAGGTGGAATTCTGTTGCTTGCACCAACAGTCATAAGAGAAATTTATTAGAAACTCTCCAACTAAAGTCTAATGCCATTTTTCTTTTTCAACAAAGTAATGTGAGCAACCGTAATTAAATAATACAAGGTATTTCCAACATCCCTCTCCCCAGTGTGATGCTGGCTGTCCACAAGGTAAACTTTGATGAGATGATTTTTTGGGAACTCCACAGAGGTGGATTTAAGTAAGTGTATGACTGAGAGTGTAGGGTAGGCACGGCTACAGAACACTGAGCATCTGGAGAGAAGCTAAGGATTATAGAGGAGCAATAAGTTTGCTGGGATGGAAGGGGACTAAGGTTGACATTTGCCTACTTTGCAATTCCCAACATGGAACCCAGGATATGGTTATTGAGATATACCCAAGAAAAACAATGAAATACCAAAGGAAGAGCAAGAGGAGTAGAAGGAGAAGAGAAGGAGAAGGAGGAAGAGCAGGAGGCAGGGAACGATCAAGAGAGAGATGAGATGAACTCTGAAGTTCTCTTCAAACTTTAAAAGAGGAAACACGAGGTGTGAATGGAAAGAGGCTAATTCTTGAATATTATAACTCAACTGTAATAATAGCACTGCTGCAGAGTTTTAACAAGCAAACAACATGCCTGTTAAATTATTGGGTTTTCAAATTCTAGCAACTCACTGGAAAAAGAAAATTTGATCTCCCTTAAATTTCTCATAATTGAATTGCTTTTCTTTAGTAAAAGAAATAAATGATCAATCATCAGACATCATTACAGTAAAAAGTTTCCAAGGAATGGGCTAACTTAGGAACACTTTGGGTTTGGTGATTATTTCCAGATATTTTTCAACTGTTTGCGGCTTTACTGAACCCCAGATAAGTTTTGCCAAGTACCGTTTTACACAATTTTTCTGAAGTCATGTGTATTTTATGTGAAATTTAGTTCATATGTTTCTAATTTATTTACACACAAATAATCAAAATTTTGTTTTGTAAGAACTATTTGATGTCCACAGAGGCATTTTATAAACAGTCTAAAGTCGTTAATAATTTTAAAGCTTTTTTTCCTAGAAATAGGCAATTGTTTTCTTTGAATTTACTTAGAGCTTCTCCTTATTCCCCAAACTTAGACCCTCAAAATAATCAAAATATAAAAATTAGCAAATTTTTGTGTTTTAATTACAAATTAAGGAAGTTCCATGTTTTTCCTAGAATCTGAAGATAGAAAACTAGGGAGATTTTCTTGCTGATCCCTTACTCTACCTTTTCCCCGTCCTTTTATTTCCTTTACTCTACATGCTATTAGTGAAAAACAAATTATATATGTTTAATGTTTAAAGAATTTGATCTCTGAGAAAAAGTAACAACTTTGGTAAAGTCTGTGTAGCATAGGTAAAGGTAAACGATAATTAAATGAAGAAGTAACAGTGCAGCACCATATTGTCACTGATAATGCTAAAACCAAAAAGACACTAGACAAAATTGACAAAAAGACATTGCTGATGGCTAGTTCCCTGAAATAAGATGTAATCAAGGGAGATAGTTAAAATATCTTAATGCATCCTTTACCCCTCCATTCTCTCCTTCACCTGCCCCATCACACACACACACACACACACACACACACACACACATTTTTTTTAATGAAACGTTAAAACTTAACATTTGACATTGTGGTATGATCCTTTTCATCTTTTCTTCTGAATAACCTGAAAGAATTATGCAAACTATCTTTGATAGTTTGGAGAGGCTCTTTGCCTCTCTGTAATATAAATACCAACAATAATAAAATTTTTATATTTCATTTGAAGATTTAATTCTATAAAATTATTTCTACTCCCACATTAATAGTTTATGCCTTTAGATTAATTTCCAAAATATACAAACAGCTCATGCAGCTCAATATCACAAAAACAAACAACCCAATCAAAAAAAGGGCAGAAGACTTAAACTGACATTTCTCCAAAGAAGACATACAGATAGCCAATAGGCACATGAAAAGATGCTCAACATCACTAATTATTAGAGAAATGCAAATCAAAACTACAATTAGTTATCACCTCACATCAGTCAAAATGGCCATCGACAAAAAGTTTACAAATAATAAATGCTGGTTAGGGTGTGGAGAAAGGGAAACTTCCTACACTGTCGGTGGGAATGTAAATTGGTGCAGCCACTGTGGAAAATGTGGTGATCTTTAAATAAACTAAAAGTAAAGTTACCATATGATCCAGTAATCCCACTCACTCCTGGGCATATATCTGGAAAAGACAAAAAATCTAATTTAAAAAGATACATGCACCCCAATGTTCACTGCAGCGCTATATGATATAGCCAACATGGAAGCAACCTAAATGTCCATCAACAGATGAATGAATAAAGAAAATGTGAGATAGTAGATAGATAGATAGATAGATAGAATATTACTTTGGCATAAAAAAGAATGAAATAATGTCATTTGCAGCAACATGGATTGACCTAAAGATTATCATACAAGTGAAGTAAGTCAGACAGAGAAAGACAAATATCATATGACAAATATCACTTATATGTGGAATCTAAAAAATTATACAAATGAGCTTATTTACAAAATAGAAATAGACTCACAGACATAAAAAGAAATTTATGGTTACCAAAGGGGAAAGGGCACAAGGGAGGGATAAATTAGGAGTTTGGGATTAACAGATACACACTACTATATATAAAATAAACAACAAGTACCTACTGTATAGCACAGAGAACTACATCCAATATCTTGTAATAACGTATAATGGAAAAGAGTCTGAAAAAGGAAATATATATATGTTCCTTTATAGCTATATAAATACATATATATATATATATATATACATATAACTGAATCACTTTGCTGTACACCTGAAACTAACACAGCATTGTAAATCAAGTATACTTCAATAGAAATAATTAATTTTTAAAAATAGTTTTTCCCTTTAATATTTTGTTCCTCTGATGAGAATTCTTTCTATTCCTGCATTACTAGAGTTCAACTTCTTAACCTTCTATCCCTTTGCCTAAGTGTTTCATTCTTTTTTTAAATAATGTTTATTGGACACTTCCTAATTCTTCTAGGTTCTAAGGACATGGATGTGACTGAAACTGACAAAAATCTCCATCCATATGGAGCTTATATTCCAGAATATGTTAGTATCATAAAATTAACTAGATAGAAAGGATAGGTAGTAGTTAGATAACTTAAAATTAAGTGTTATTATTAAGGATATACCTCAGTGAATTAACTATGGCCTAACCATCACTTTTGTCATCATAAGTAATTCATCCTTAAGCTCTTTATAATTTCACCTGATATTTGTGCACCCACCCTGTTTGCATCAAAAAATATGACAAATAGATATTAGGACTAAAAAGCACAGTCCTGACAGCTCTATGAATAGTAAATTCCACTCACATTTCTGCCCATGGAGCATACCATTCTTTCCGATCAAAAAACTATTTCAAGGATTCCACCTAACCAAGCTTAGAGAAATTACTTTATCATCATAAGATCACAAAATTCCCCAATAAGTGTCACATTCATAACCCAAAGTTTGGGATGTCAAATTTCCTCAAATTTAATCTCCATAGATACAGATTTGGAAACACTTTGCCAGTGGGAAAACACAGCTTGCCTGCAGCACTTAGCATATAAAGATGAAATTAAGCAATTCGTTAACCATTGTACTTCAAGAGTAGAAAAAGCATAAAAGTACACTTCTCCCAGGAACTACAAATTATTCCTCAGAATGGACTTTGTTTAACAGTAATAAGCTTTTGCTTGAAATTTCTGGCCCAAGATCCCTCTTATCACAAGTCACAAACAAGTACCCAACAAATGCACTCTTTTACAGTCGTGTAGTGCAGCGGCAGGAGTGAGGCCTGTGGGATCAGTTCTGGATTAGAACACCATCTTGACCACTTTCTAGCGGTGTGACATTGGCTGGGTCACTTTAACCTTGTTGAGGTTTATAGGGTTGTTGTGAGAATCTAATGTACCATATACTATCAGTTTCATCTCATTTAATCCTCACAGCAATCCTGTAATAATTCAATAAGCAGCGCCCTGTAATAATCTAACAGGTATTTTAGAGTTGAAGAAATAATTTAAATAAAATGTCTGCCATGGAACTCGGCACAAGACAAACACTAATTAGTTAGTTCCCTTCCCCTGCTGTATGCGAGTGCATGAAGTCCCTCGCATGTGTAAGAAGAAAATGTGTAAACGTACAGCTGTTTAGTCACTTAATGCTTGTCTCGGTCGTAGTAAACTCCATTCATCCTGTTTACACTCAATTCTTGGATCACTAAGAGATGGCTGTGAAGTGTAGGTCCCTAACTTTCTACTGCTTCAGACGAGTTTTCTATCCTCTCACAAGTCAAAAGCAGCAATGCTTATCGCAAAGACTAAAGACTAATGAGCTTCGTTAACTTACATTCCAGCAGATGCCTTCCTTTTGGTGTCTCTTTAGGGAGAAAGAAAGGCCAACGTTTAAGAGTGCCATCCCTCATAAAGAAAGGTGAGTGGGCTTGCCTTCCCCTTTTCCTCTACCCTTTCAATAACTGTTATCGTTCATTTGGTTGAAAGCATTAAGGAGGATAGGTGATTATCTTCATTCTTTTTTCTTTTATGTGAAGGGGAAATGCACACAATAGTTTGCTTGGTTAGGAACTGAAGAAAAATCCCCAGAGAGGAGATAAAAGGATCCTTCCCTGGACAATGGACTGGAGCTTTGCTGAAAGGAGCCAGGAGAACACTATGAAAATGCCTCGTGTTATTTAATTATTGCTGTTCTTACTGTTTTCTTTTCCATACAACACTGAATTCTGAGTCAATGACTCACAACATAAACAAGTGTGCCCACTGGGGAACCCTGAAGAATCGGAGTGTTAGGACAACTTTCTTCACCTATCTCGCTGGTCCGCTCTGAAGTTTAAGTCTGCGGTGTTATTCCCACTTTAAGCTCCATGACCCATGGAGACCACCTAATGGTTTTCCTCTTTCTTTTTCTGTAGACTTTTCTTCTTATCATTACAATACTCATACAGTAAGTCAGATGGACTCTCTGGCTATACAATCGTATTTGTATTCTAAGTGTAAACTCCTCTTTGGCAACCTATTTGTATACTTACAAAACTCTTCTGTGAAGAGTTGTTTAATATTTATAAAATATTTTTATTTCTTAAGACCCATATTAACTTCTAATTCATAAATATAATATGGGTCCTCTATCTTTCTACTTAAAAATTCTTGATTTCAGACATTAATAACATTTTTAAAGTGAATTCTCATTGACAGTGAGCAAGCTTCTGGCATACATTTTCAAGTTTTAACCTTCATTAAGCTGTCTAAATAGTTACTGGATATATATTTATTGAAACTCAAGAAGCATCAAACTCCTATACATGCACAGCACTGTGCCAAGTACTAAAATATTATAATATGTTCGAGATTTAAACCAATGTAACTGCAGCAATGTTCATCCATGTATCATGAATACCAATAATAATAGAATCTCTTAATTCACTTAAGAATGTAATTGAATATAATAATTATTTCTTCCCTATATTAATAGTTTTTACACCCTTTAATAATCCAAAATTCTTTCTATCCTGCAATATTTTAGTTTAACTCCTTAATAATTTGCTAAACAAAAGAGCAAAATGTGAGCACAACCTTATTTTTCTAAGTGGTGGCCCTATCTCCCACTTCTCTAGAATATATTATAATTACCTAATAAGCACCTGTTTTCACCATGCAGTCGTACTCTTTTCTTCAGGCAGCTGAGTAATTGTTCTTACGTTTAACTCTAAATGGTCCAACGTTTATTACCAATATGAAGCTCAGCTATAAAATTTACCCCATCTTCATAGCAGGGTCCAGCACTCTGGCAAAAGCAATAACCATATTAGAACCTTATAATTTACAGAAAATTGAATATAGTCCTCCAAATAAATAGCCTTAGCTTGTTTTACTAGATAAGTATTTTAACTTTCTAACTTGGAAAAAAAAAAAAGCAGTTAATTGCTCAATTCTCCACATCCCTTCATACAGACGAGGCCCACAATATGGGCAGTGCTGTTTATTGCTCGCCTACTCAGGCACACAGTGAAAATTTATGTTGCAAAGCAATGAGTGCCTCTTATAAAAAGATAATGTAAATACTAAGTGACATTACATCATCAGAAATAAAGATCACTTGAGTAACCACAGCAAGTGAAAGGGACGTTGAGAAGCTGCCATTAGGTTTTATTCCCTCCCCCTGGAGCTAAAGTCATGCTGGCTGTCCTCTTCTATGCTTCTTGGTTCCAAACATTCTATAAGACTCTACAAAGTTTCACAAATTTGTGGGCTAGGTAGGTTGGTGGAATTCATTTTATAACTCTGGATGAGGCTTAGATTTTCATTTATGGAGTCTTCATTCTTAATGATTGGGGAAAAGAGAGCCATAAATTTATTTTTGCATAAATCATGTTTCGTTTACTGTTGCTTACGTAAGGGAAACTATAAAACCAAACCTCTATTCTATTTATTATAGGAGATTAAAACATACCAACTGAATGATTACAACAACAGGTACCAACATCAAACAATAAGATTCTGGAAACTGAAGTATGTTTTCCCCATTGTAATGCAGTCAGGGAGTCTGTGATATTATGTGACATACAGGTCACCAGAATAACTTTATACTCAGTTTCAATGCAGATGTAGAGAAAGACACTGACAAAATGGCAGGTTCTCTATGCTCCAAGAGACATCACCTAATCGCAGACATAAATACTTGTTGAAACTGTCATGATCTCACTTGTCTCCTGTCCAACAGAAGTTTAAAAGGGGGAAGGGGGACTTTGAAATTGAGACAAGGCGATGATACAAATACATATTAGCTCTTTCTTTCTACAGCTTCCATGTTGGGGACAAATTATCCTCCATATGCAGATTGATTGTTCTAAGATACCAATCTAAATAAAGCTTCATTTCCTGGGCCCCACTCCTGACTGCTGTGTTTCTGGATCATTCTCTCCTTAGAGTTGATATGTAACCTTCTCAACCTCTCTTCTCAGATTCTTTTTTCTCCATGTTGGAAGAACTATAGTAAGGACTAGGAAGTTTTCCAGCATCTCCTGAATCTGCTTTTCCAGACTGACTTGGTTGAAAGAGTTCAGAACCTCAGATATACCTGTACACAAATCCATGAGAAGTCAAACAAAAACTTTTAACTATCATCATCACTTCTTCTCCTAAATTAACAAGCTTAATCATGGTTAATAAAATAAAGAATGATTATAGAAGTCAGTCAGACTTGGATTTGAGTCCTGGCTCAGACCCCTCATTGATCATTAGCAAGTTGATGAACCTTTACAAACCTCAGTTTCCTGTTTCGTAAAATGGGTAGAATAATGCCCACCTATCAAGGAAATTGCTAAATAAAATAACTTAAGTTCTTAACACATAATAAGTACACAACAATTATTCTTAACTTGCTATGAAATTATCCATAGAACTTTTACTCCTGGGCCATCATCCTGAGAACTTGCTTGGTCAAGCCATTCACATTCTGTTTTCCCCCTTCATCTAATAAAAAAGTCAAAGTAGGGCTTCCCTGGTGGCGTAGTGGTTGAGAGTCCGCCTGCCGATGCTGGGGACACGGGTTCATGCCCCGGTCCGGGAAGATCGCACATGCCGCGGAGCGGCTGGGCCCGCGAGCCATGGCCGCTGAGCCTGCGCGTCCGGAGCCTGTGCTCCGCAACGGGAGAGGCCGCGACAGTGAGAGGCCCGTGTAACGCAAAAAAAAAAAAAAAAAAAGTCAAAGTAGTCCAGAGACAGAATGCCCCTTGGCCACTTTTTATGTTCTTTTTGGCAGGCCTTTGCTTTACTACTAACCAGTGCTCATCCTATGCCATTACTAAACTCATTCCTCAAGATCATCTGACAGTGTCTTTCTCATTTCAGTTTCTGCCCCACTGCATTACCTGTAAGGCAAACTGTATAAACCAACTTTTCTTCTTCCTCTTGTTCTTTTTTTGCCTTTCCCTTTCCTTCCTGAACAATTCTATCCAAAATCTCTTAGGTGGGGCTGAGCAAGGTAAGCATCAGCACAGGGGCTATGGCACATGGTGGCATCCCACATGGAAAACTGGAGCCCAAGCAAAAGGAGGAGGATGTTCACCTAGGGAAGCAGTGATAGTGGCAGCCCAGTTTGGGGCGATGGAGCCTTGAAACGAGTGAAGAGAATGTCTTTGCCAGGAGACATCCCAGAGTGGGTTGTCAAAGCCTGAGCACGGTGAGGAAGGTATCCATGTAGAGGGATGGCCAGGTGCAAGCTGTCCAAATGGAGTGAGGAGGGTCTGTGTGTATATGACAGCACACGGTGTCAAAGCCCAAGCAGAGTGAGATGTCTAAGCAAGGTAAATAGAGCATCAACGCAAGGGGTGTTGGCAGTGGGGGATGGGCTATACACAGGAGAATTGAGCAAATAAATATATTGAGGATATTGGGAGCTAGATTTCTCACAGTTGGTGAAGGGAGTTACAAATATGGAAAGAGAAAAAACTAGAATGATTCTTGTGGTATTAGATTGGAACTGGAGATATATCTGTGAACTCACAGTTTCAACATTTAGATGGAAATAGAAAAATTTGGATGTAAAAAAATTATATTGGGCTTCCCTGGTGGCGCAGTGGTTGGGAGTCCGCCTGCCGATGCAGGGGACGTGGGTTCGCGCCCCTGTGCCGGAGGATCCCACATGCTGCAGAGCGGCTGGGCCTGTGAGCCATGGCCGCTGGGCCTGCACGTCCAGAGCCTGTGCTCCGCAACGGGAGAGGGCACGGCGGTGAGATGCCCGCATACCACAAAAAAAAAAAAAAATATATATATATATAAACTCATTTGTTGCTACCCCTGGGCACCTTGAGTGGAAAAAGCTGGGGAATATATAATTATATATATATATATAATATATATATAAACAAATAAAGAATATATAATATTTTAATTATTCTATATAACAAATAAATAAATAATATATAATTATAATATTATATATTTCCCAGCTTTGGCTACAAGAGGCCTGGGAGCAGCAATATTACAATAGTAACAATGAGCTTACTTAGCACCAAGATCTTGGTTTCTAAATACCATTCTTAATGAAAGGAATCAGAGGTCCTTGGAGAAATGGATGATTCCAGGACTAAGGCAAGGAAAATAAAAAATGAACCTGGAAGCTCTTCTTGTGCCAGAAAGTACAGATGTGTTCAAAGGATAATGGGCTGTCAAAAGGATATAGGAGCCAGCTTGAAGAAGATTCCCCTGATCAAATGAGGGAATATTTTAAGTTCAAAGTAAATAGTGATATAAATAGATTATAACCTTTGAATAAAATAAGAATTCATGATTCTATACTGAGAAATAGAGAGAGCAAGATGATAGATAGATAGATAGGTAGGTAGATAGATAGATAGATAGATAGATAGATAGATAGATAGATAGATGATAGATGATAGAGGGAAGGCAGGGAGGGAGGAAGAAAGAGAAAAAGGAAGAAAAGAAAGAAAGAAAGGAAGGAAGGAAGGAAAAGAAAAAGAAAGAAAGAAAGAAAAAGAAAGAAGAAAGAAAGAAAGAAAGAAAAAAGTTTATTGAGGAAAGGGATGTCTAGCTATTCTCGAAGGACCATTTTATAGAACATTCATTAATTACAAAGAGTAATTACAAAGATAAACTGGCATATACCACCTTAATCAAATCATTAAACATCATTAAATGATTGATGAGCACATCATCAATAATGGAACAAATAGAAATCCTGATGGGATACAATGAGATGAACCCAGCACCACTTTTGTAATATTCCTGCCAAAGACACATAAATAGAACCAAGAAAAATAACATTGAGGACTTTGCACAAAATAACTTCCCTATAATTTTCAAGGTCAAGAAAGTCAAAAAAAGATTGAAAAAAGGCTGAAGGAGACTAAAGGGGCACTCATGACAACTGAATGCAACTTGTGATTTTCACATGGATCGTTCTGCTACAAAAGACATTTTCAAGATAATTCACAAAACTCAAATGGAGTTTGAGGGTTAGATGGTAGGAATGTGCCAGCGTTAATTTCCTAATGTAAAGGTTTTATTGTGGTTCATTAAGAGAATGTTGGCAGTAGTAGGAAATACACTAAAGTATCCAGGGGTGATGGGGAACTTGCTCTCAAATAATTTAGGAAAAAAATTCTTTGTACTCTCTTTTTGCAATTTTTCTATAAATTTGAGATTGCTTCAAAGTAAAATATCTTTTTATAAATAAACACGCTGACATAAAAGCACTGATGTACAAGAACTTTCAATACATCATTAGAAACAGAAGTAGAATTCACAGAACCAGTCAATAGTTTCTACAAGCTACCTGACAAGTTTTATGTGAAGGTTTGTAAAAGAAAATCTGCCTCATTGTTCACTGCATGGCCATTTCATTTCTGGCTGTCTGGCTTCTGCCACAAATGCTGATCCTGCCACTTATTTTCAAGAGGAGTACACAAAGTAGACACTGGAGCAGAGAAATGACTCTCTCTCTAGGAAGAGCACAGTAAGTTCCCATGACAATTTGGAATGCTGAGATTCACCAGGGCAGCTCATGTCTTTGTTTACGTACTGTCATGGGAAACCCTTCATGCCATCATGATTTCATATCCAAGCTAATTTTTTTTACATCTTTACTGGAGTATAATTGCTTTACAATGTTGTGTTAGTTTCTGCTGTATAACAAAGTGAATCAGCTATATGTATACATATATCCCTATATCCCCTCGCTCTTGGGCCTCCCTCCCACCCTCCCTATGCCACCCCTCCAGGTGGTATCAAAGCACCGAGCTGATCTCCCTGTGTTATGCAGCTGCTTCCCACTAGCTATCTATTTTACATTTGGTAGTGTATATATGTCAATGCTACTCTCTCACTTCGTCCCAGCTTACCCTTCTCCCTCCGCATATCCTCAAGTCCATTCTCTACGTCTGCGTCTTTATTCCTGTCCTTCTCCTAGGTTCATCAGAACCTTTTTTTTTTTTAGATTCCATATATCTGTGTTAGCATACAGTATTTGTTTTTCTCTTTCTGAATTACTTCACTCTGTGTGACAGACTCTAGGTCCATCCACCTCACTACAAATAACTCAGTTTTGTTTCTTTTTATGGCTAATATTCCACTGTATATACGTGCCACATCTTCTTTATCCATTCATCTGTCAATGGACACTTAGGTTGTCTCCATGACTTGGCTATTGTAAATAGAGCTGCAATGAACATTGGGGTACATGTCTCTTTTTGAATTCTGGTTTTCTCAGGGTATATGCCCAGTAGTGGGATTGTTGAGGCATATGGTAGTTCTATTTTTAGTTTTTTAAGGAACATCCATACTGTTCTCCAGAGTGGCTATATCAATTTACATTCCCACCAACAGTGCAAGAGGGGTCCCTCTTCTCCACACTCTCTCCAGCATTTATTGTTTGTAGATATTTTGATGATGGCCATTCTGACTGGTGTGAGGTGATACCTCATTGTAGTTTTGATTTGCATTTCTCTAATGATTAGTGATGTTGAGCATCCTTTCAAGTGTTTGTTGACAATCTGTATATCTTCTCTGGAGAAATGTCTATTTAGTTCTTCTGCCCACTTTTGGATTGGATTATTTGTTTTTTTGATATTGAGCTGCATGAGCTGCTTGTATATTTTGGAGATTAACCCTTTGTCAGTTGCTTCATTTGCAAATATTTTCTCCCATTCTGAGGGTTGTCTTTTTGTCTTGTTTACGGTTTCTTTTGCTATGAAAAAGCTTTTAAGTTTCATTAGGTCCCATTTGTTTATTTTTGTTTTTATTTCCATTTCTCTAGGAGGTGAGTCAAAGAAGATCTTGCTGTGATTTATGTCATAGAGTGTTCTGCTTATGTTTTCCCCTAAGAGTTTAATAGTGTCTGGCCTTACATTTAGGTCTTTAATCCATTTTGAGTTTATTTTTGTGTATGGTGTTAAGGAGTGTTCTAATTTCATTCTTTTACATGTAGCTGTCCAGTTTTTCCAGCTCCACTTACTAAAAAGGCTGTCTTTTCTCCATTGTATATTCTTGCCTCCTTTGTCAAAGATAAGGTGACCATATGTGCATGGGTTTATCTCTGGGCTTTCTATCCTATTCCATTAATCTGTATTTCTGTTTCTGTGCCAGTACCATACTGTCTTGATTACTATAGCTTTGTAGTATTGTCTGAAGTCAAGGAGCCTGATTCCTCCAGTTCCGTTTTTCTTTTTCAAGATTGCTTTGGCTATTCAGGCTCTTTTGTGTTCCATACAAGGGTGCCTACTCTCACCACTATTATTCAACATAGTTTTGGAAGTTTTAGCCATAGCAGTCAGAGAAGAAAAAAAATAAAAGGAATCCAAATCAGAAAAGAAGACGTAAAACTGTCACTGTTTGCAGATGACATGGTACTATACATATATAATCCTAAAGATGCTACCAGAAAACTACTAGAGCTAATCAGTGAATTGCGTAAAGTAGCAGGATACAAAATTTATGCATAGAAATCTCTTGCATTCCTATACACTAACAACAAAAAATCTGAAAGAGAAATTAAGGAAACACACCCATTTACCATTGCAACAAAAAGAATAAAATACCAAGGAATAAACCTACCTAAGGAGACAAAAGACCTGTATGCAGAAAAGTATAAGACGCTGATGAAAGAAATCAAAGACGATACAAACAGATGGAGAGATATACCACATTCTTGGATTGGAAGAATGAACATCGTGAAAATGACTATTCTACCCAAAGCCACCTACAGATTCATTGCAATCCCTATCAAACTACCAATGGAATTTTTCACAGAACTAGAACAAAAAAATTTTTACAATTTGTATGGAAACAGAAAAGACCCCAAGCTAATTTTTAAAAAGCAAAATTAGCACTCTGTAGGTCAGTACCAGACAGCTTGTGACACGTGTGGTTTTAAAAATGTGCCATTAAAGCAATGGCAGTTACCCTAAACCAAAGTGGCTGACAAGTTGACGGCCAGAATCAGTAAACACACAGCCAAAGGAGGTATATAACGGACAGCACTGGTGACATTATTTATAGAGTGCAAAATCCCACAATGTAAACACACACACACACCCAGACACACACAAAAATTCTTGGACTTAGTGTCTCTGGTGATTAATCATTTGAGAGTTTTCATATAGAAGTGTTCTAAATTAATCTAATTCATGATCTGATACAAAACGTATGTCTCAAACATAAGCTAGGTTTGAACCACTCCAAATGTGATTCTATAGGTAGTAACCACACAGATGTATCTTTTAAGTCAACTCAGAATATTCTGCTTCCAACACAGGCTCCCTACTCCAGCAGGGAGTTCATAATCCAACCCAGGTAAAGGCAATCTAAGTCATTTTCAAATTAATTATATTTTTCCTATTGTGGTTTGCATCCTATCAAGTTCCCCCCACACCAGGTGACATATTCATTTTATTTTTATTTAAATGGTATCTACTCTATATACTTATTTTGGTCTGTTTCTTCTGCCCTTAGCAGCATATTACAATATTATAATTATTTCTCATGTCAAGAAACCTTTTTCAGAACCTGACTGCATAGAATTCTCTTAAAATAGATGGACCTATTTTTTTTTAAACTTGTTAGTTGACATAGAGTTGACAAAAGTTGACTCTTTTAATGAATGTTTATATGAATGTTTCTTTTGCCCAACTCCCTAAAAATGAAATCACTGAGCCAAAATGTGTACACACATTAAGGCTTTGACAGTATTAACAAACTGCCCTTCAGGAACTCTACTCAGTACTCTGGAATGGGCTCTATGGGAAAAGAATCTAAAAAAGAGTGGAGATACGGATATGTGTAACTGATTCACTTTGCTGTATCCCTGAAACTAACATAACGTTGTAGATCAACTATACTCCAATACAAATTTTTTAAAAAGTAGAAGAATAAAAAAACAACTTGTGGGGCTTCCCTGGTGGTGCAGTGGTTGAGAGTCCTCCTGCCGATGCAGGGGACGCGGGTTCGTGCCCCGGTCCGGGAAGATCCCACATGCCATGGAGCGGCTGGGCCTGTAAGCCATGGCCGCTGGGCCTGCGCGTCCAGAGCCTGTGCTCTGCAGCGGGAGAGGCCACAGCAGTGAGAGGCCTGCGTACCGAAAAAAACAAAACAAAACAAAAAAAACAACTTGCCCTCCAAAAAGGTTCTAACAATTTGTCCTCCCATGAACCTCTTCCCTTCCCCCCACCAGTGCTGAGTATTATCACACTTCAGTGAAATTTGTTGAATTATTAAAAAATTAAGTAATTGTACCTAATTGTGTAGACCACTCTTTGGGAAAAAATATTGCTTAGAGAGTCAACATCTTTTGAGCTCCAGGGGGTTTTTGTTTGTTTGTTTGTTTTTTCAGAGAACACTGCTGCCTTAAAAGGCTGGTAATCTACTTATCTCAAAGAGAACAACCTTCTGAATACTACCATCCTTCACAGAGTTGTCTGGCTAAAGTAAATTGCCCAAAAAGCAAAGAAATGTTTACTTCTTTGGACTTCTTTCTGAGTTCTACACCAGTCACTTCAAGTGTTGCAACTCACTTCTTTTTGCCAAAATCAGCTCATTCGCCAACTGTTTTTAATTAGCTATGGCTGCAATGGTGTTTGCATTTTGCCCCATTCCTCTTAGTGAAACATAAATTTCCAAAATAATTATTTATTAGGCTTGAAGTCTCATGCTTTTGCTAAGCCTGAGGGTGAAGTTTTTTGTTTTGTTTTGTTTTGGTTGGTTTTTTGTTTTGTTTTGTTTGTTTAGTTTGTGCTTGTTTTGGAAAATTCGTAAATCCATTTAGTTGTCTCCAATCACATAGCCAAATAAACATAGGTACCGTTTTTTGACAGCAGTTATTAAAATACTGTACATTTTTTTTGGCTAGTCTCCTTGGTTTTTGCTACAGGAAGCAGATAAGTTTATTGACTCCATTCACATTATTATAAAAATGAAGATGCAAAGATACAAGATAGGCAATTGGGTTTAGCTAATTGAATACATTTAGAGAAAAGTATACTTGAACGTGTATAAACAGACATTTACTTGGATTTTTCAAAATTAACCTTCCTTACACTGGCAAAAAAAGTAGAATTTCCTCTCCTCACTATCCCATTATTGTTTTTTATTTGAAATATGTTATATCAATATTATAGAGGGTAATGTAGCATAAAGAAAGACATTATAAATACAGTGAGGGAGAAATCCATATATTACTATGATCGTGTAGTCCTTTTAATTTTAACGTTTGCTTTGGTATAATGAAAATCTCATGCTAATGTTGCATAAAAATCATTTTTGCATTTAAGTTTCCTTGCTCTTACACAAGATCCATTTGGGATAAGACAAATGGAATCACAATTATGCGTTAATTAACCTGGAAGAATGAAGTCTCCTGAATGGTTTTCAGGTACTATTACATGTTCCAAGCTATATGCGCACCATAGTTTGGTCTAGCCACACAAGGAGAAAATAACCAAATATTCGTATTTCTTTAGAACGCCTGAACTGGGCAACAATGTTAAATCAGGAAATGAACCCTGCAGTTTATGAGGCTCCTCAGGATTCAGCTTGACTCTGTAACAGTTCAGAAACAAAACTTTTTTTTTTTTTTTGCGGTACGCAGGCCTCTCACTGTGGTGGCCTCTCCCCGTTGCGGAGCACAGGCTCCGGACGCGCAGGCTCAGCGGCCATGGCTCACGGGCCCAGTCACTCCGCGGCATGTGGGATCTTCCCAGACCGGGGCACGAGCCCGTGTCCCCTGCATCGGCAGGCAGATTCTCAACCACTGCGCCACCAGGGAAGCCCCCAGAAACAAAACTTTTAAGGTCAGTTTCAGAATGGAGATTTTGATTTTTTGCACATATCCTTTTTTTTTTTTTTTTTTAAGCCTGGAGTTCCCTCATCTGATTCTCTTGAGAATGGATATGGGTGATCTTTCTGCTAGAGCAAATAATTTTGATACTTTAGGGGGGACAAATTATTTGCTAGTTGGGGTCAATATGTTGATTAATGACATCATCTCTGCACACGCTGGGGACCATTTCCTACAGAAGTTGTGCCCACCAAGCTGAGGCCAAGCTCTGGGCACAACAGACAAGCAGGATTACAGGACGTAGAGTCAAAAAGACCTGAGATCTAAACCTGTTTCTGCCACTTGCCAGATGTGTGGGCAAGTCATTTGACTTTCAGTTTTCTCATCTGTAAAATGGGAAGGATAGCAATACTTGCTTGACAGGGTTGTTATGAAGATTGAGAAATATAATGCATACAGAGCAATTTGCAAGGTTTAGAACATTATGTAATGTAATATTAGTTATTTTTATTATCCTTTTTAGTTTACTTTCTATAGTCCAGAAAACATTAACAGAAAACATAAAAACTGGATTTTTTTCAATTCATTCAGAATTTTAGCTCATTGAAATGCTTCAAATTTCATCATTTCTTTTCCTTAGGCTACTCATAATATAGCTAGTTTTAGAAATCACAGCATTTCATATACTTATATTTAAGATTTTTTAATTTAAATTTTAAATATGAGATTTTCTTACATATGCATTTTCTCACATTTTAAAAAATTTTTCAAATTTAAAAAAATGACAAAATCAAATGTTCAGGTGGGGAGACTCAGAATAACTTTAAAATGTAAGTACTTAAAAAGTTTTTGAAAATAAAAGTGTTTGTCCTCCAAAAAAACAGTTTTTGAAAACTTTAAAATTATCCATCTGGGAAAAAAATTATCTTAAGGAGGTATACTTTTCCATGTTAAGAACTAATTTGTTTACTTTACAAAATTTCATTCATTAAGCATCATTAAGTACCTACTATGTTAAATACCTACTAAGTAGTATTAAGCACCTCGTTCAAGCACCTGTGCTCGTTACTGAGCAGGTGGGAGCAGCTGCCGGCTTCCTCACAGAGCTCACTGACACGGTTCAGCTCATAGAGTTCACAGTCCTGGCAAACTGGATGGGGAGGTCCTAGAATTTATCTTTTCAAACATATCCGTGTTTTAAAAATTGAATAAATAAAACATTCAGGTTCTATTTGCAACTCAATTTTTCCTGGAGTATTTCCCCACTTGACTAGAACCACAATTTCTAAAGTCTGTGAGGAGTATTGATTTGTTTAACATATTTATAAAAAGCCAATGGCTATGTCTATATAATGACAGAGTAAATTGTATTTTTAATTTTAATTTCAGCTAAGTTTGTTGTTTGGAATCACATAAACTATCCCATAGGATAGTTTTAAGATTAAATGGCACAATGTTTATACAATACCTAGTACAGAGTAAGAATGCAATAATGACAGATATTAGCATTCTCATTTACAGCTATAGCAACAAGGAAGAAGAGTCACAGGCACATTATAGGCTGCGGAGCAGTAATCTTTGGCCTTGTGTGACTAGCATGCTTCACAGTGCAAATTTAACCTATATGATAACAACTTTCACATTCTATTTTAAAATATTTCTCAGTTATTGGGAGGCCCTCTCTGGTCTATATTTGCATACATCGATTTCTCATAATAATTCTGAAAGTTATGTATTCATTTCGATGTTTTACAGACAAGGAATTTAAGGCTCCAGGAGTGAAATAATCTGGCCAAGTTTACAAGGTTCATAAGTAGCAGAACAAGAATTCAAACCTAGACTTGTCTGACTCCAAAGCCTTTCCTTTTGCCTCTGTTGAAAGATTTCTGTTAATAAAACTGAATTTATAAAGTTGTTTTTCAAACTGTTCTTTCTTCTCGAGTCCAGAATTCCTAGAGACTCCAAAGAGATGTCTGGGATTAGCTAACCACTATTCCAACAAAACCATACACCAAAAAATTTTTCTGCAGTTTGATTTTCTTACACAGAATAATTTTCCAATATTGAAAAAACTGAAGGTAATTTTTGAATGACAAAAGCTTCACCTTGACAGTTTAAGGTTTGGACTGATCATATATAGTTCCTTTCTCTCTCGTACTTTGTCTCTTGTATAACAGAAACCTAAGGACAAAATGCAGGAATCTCATGCTCTCTGGGCATCAGCTGAACACATCCACACCACCTTGTGACACCTGCTCTCCTGTCTCATGGTTGAAAAACTAAGGCACCTTTGGAAACCAGATCAAAATTGAGTGACAAACAAATGGAAAGTACAAAATGTCTTTTACTTAAAAATGGGAATATAGTCATGGTCAAAATTGCCACCAGCTTTACTGATATATGTCAGCTTCTAGCCTGACAAGGTAATTCTGCAGGGGAAACATGAATGGTTCAAAAGTTGATTCCCATTAGGAGAGAGATGGAAAAGCAAGCTGAGCAGTTACCCCTGAAATAAATAAAAGCATATTCTTAGGGCAGGCGTGGAATCTCCATGAAGTACAAAAATGAACAAGACGTGAAGTGCTGTTTTTTTAAGGCAGAAGATAAAATTAAATGATTTCATAGCAAATCCATGATTTTCTTAAATCACATAGTGGTAATTTTAGGGGCAAACATTCATTTAAATTCTCTGAATTTCCTTCCAATCTGATTTTTCATTTACTTCCTGATTTAAGCAATTTCTTAAGATACTTAACATTTATTCACCGATGGTACTTATTTTGTTCAATCTCTTACCTAACTGCAGAACCGTTACTATCTTTAATCTGCTCAGGACTCAGGAATTGTAGTGGAGTGAGAAGGAATACCCCCAGAACTCTTTTGTCTGGTCATTCCAATCAGCCTCACAACCTCAAGCAGAGCTGATGGAGCCAAACACATATCAATACAAATAAAACGTTGCAAGAGACTTGGCAGGTTTTCGTGTGTTGTCTGAACATTTTCCACAAAGCAATGCCAGTTCCACCACCTCTTAGCTACTCCTATTCTACTTGCAATCAAAACTCCAACATCTGGAAAGAATAATCATAATTTTTAACATGTTAGTCCTTAGAGGACTCATGAGAGAAGAGAAAATAAGAAGCTCCCAAGGATTTCCAAGTCATTTAGAAAGTTAAAGTTGTAAAAAATAATCTTTCTTTCGCTTATATTTGTAGTTGAAGAGGGAGAACAAAATTAAATATGCACAGGGAGCTGTCTTTTATTGGCATTTATCATGTCTTATAAATTTTATAGATTCTACTGGCACTGGCAGTGATAGCAAGAGTATTCTCCCAGTAAACTCTTCAAATGCTAGCTTCGGGGTGATGTCATTCTAGCTTGTTAAATCCTCTGAAATCTTAAGTGACTATGGATCGTGGTGGCATTCGTACCAGGAAGCAGCAAGAGACAACAGGAAGAACAAAGACTTTGAGATCAGACAGGCCTGAGTTGCAGTCCCAGCTCTGCTTTGTTCCCTTAGGCCAATTACTGAACTTTCGGATCCTGGGTTCCCTCATCTGTAACAGAGGGACAGTGGGGATAACCCTGCAGTTACAAGAAAATTAAATAGGACACTTTACAATCTAGCATAGTGCCTGAGACATATAGGTGCTCAATAAATGTTGGCTGAAATAAAATTAAATGAAAAATCTACATGTATCAGACCCCTAAAGCTCCTTTGAAAAATAATGAAGAAGTCTGTGGTATGATGTTCAAGATTAGTACACTAAGCATAACAAGAGTTACCCCAATCTGGGTAGGAAATACCCACCAAAATATAGGAAACTCACTCTAAAGTAAAAGGATGTCAATAGACTCAGATGCATCCCTAAATTGATCACTAATAGAGCATGATGACTGAGTTCCACAAGATGAGGCCCATCCAATGTCCTTAGCTACCCTTTGTGGGCCCAAAATCTCATTTGCTCTTAAAAAATATTCCCCAGTTTTGAGAACTGGGTCACCAACACTGCTTCAAGTGCAGTGGCAGAAGAGGAGATAGTGACAGACAGCAGCCCCAGAGTTAAGCTAAGAGAAAGAGGGCAGCAGCAATAGTGGAAGCCACAGCTCACAGCCAGGAGTGCTCAGGACCCATAGACTACAGCCAGAGAGAGACCAATGATACCACCTGGTAGAGTCAGCACAAACCACCACTGTGACTACCCATGCTTTTTGTTTACCTGCAAACGAGAACTACAGAGAGGAATCCTATTTTGTTCAGTCAATATTTATTCAGTCCAGTATAGAAGTCATGGCTTGGGTTCCACTTCTGTTATGGCTATAGTTTTATAAAAAGGAAAGTAATTCTAAGGAATTTTTGGTGTAGACAGATAGCAAAATGGATGTGAATGGACAGAGCTGAGAATGTAAACAATCCTGACCCTAGCACTTTCTTATTTTGAAGCAAGCACTTCACAGATCCTAGCTTCAGATTCCTTGACTGTGAATTAAATACAGTTCTACTTGCCCTAAATGTTCCACAAAGCAATTCTAAGTTTGTAATGAGATTGTGTACTTAGAAGTTCTTGGAAAGGTGGGACACAATTTTGTCCTCGTATTTGGAAACAAAAGCAATTGGCTAGGAAGTAGGATGGAGGAAGTTCCAGCATTGGAGATAATTAAGTTTAATATACACCCAGTTTAGAACCCTCAAAGACCTTGTCATCTGGCCCAGGAGACTGACATGAAAATAACTATAATAAATTATGAAGTAGATGAGCAGACAAATTGCTACAGAAACATAGTGAGTTATGCTTGGGAGGCCATTGAAGTAGTGACATATGAGTAGGAGTTTGCCAACAGAATGAGTGTGGAGGATGCGTGTGTGCAGGTAGGAGGGGTAGGACCCTCCAGGTAAAAAAGACCATGTGAGCAAAGGCAGACAGGCATAAAAGCACATGATGTTTGGGGGTCAGCAGTATTCTTGTTTGGCCACAGCCTAAGACACATGAGAAGGAGTAGAAACTGGAAAACTAATCTAGGATCAGAGTGCAAAACCATACTAAGGAATTTGACCTTTTTTTGTTAGGCAACAAGAATGTCACTCAAGGTTGTTAAGCAAGGAGAGTGACATAATCAGATTCCTGTTTCAGAGCGCCCACTCCAGCAGCAGTGAGCAAAACAAATGGGAGACAATTACAAAGGGCCTTCTGTATATTGCCAAATATGTATCATTTAAGTGCTTTGCTCCAGGAGGCCAAGAAGAGTGGTGTCTTGTTATCTCATTGGATACACAGCGCCTAACATGGTGCTTGGCTTATGGCTGGGCTTCATAAATATTGAATATTTGTTGAATTAATTCATTGCTATTGGAATGACTGTGGAGACTGTTCACAGATGTACTTTAACCTTATTTAACCCTCAATGCTGCAATTTGTGACACTATTTTCACATATTTATATCCTCGTCATCTTTGTATTCCCAACACCTGGCTCACTCTCTAGCATATGACAGGAGCTCAATAAACCCTAATGAACTGGACTGAATACAAGATCATTCATAAAACCTGCCCAATGGACACAGGGAGTGAGAACTGTTGATCTTTAACAAAATTAAGGTGTCCAAATTATTACTGGCACATTTCATTTTGACCTGAATTTGCAAAACAGGTAGGTCCATTCTTGAAAAGTAAAATAGCTACCCTCCAAAAACCATATATATGTTTTTACCGATATGTATGCACTATGAATACAAAAATGTGACAAATCAGTTAACCAGACAATGGCAGAAGCCCATTACTGACCCAGTGGACTTCAAAAAGTGAATGAGCTTTGACAGTGCTTTAATTTCCAAAGTGTGATGAAACCATTAAATTCAGAGAGGGAAAATCAGTGAGCCTATGAAAATAATTATTAGTAACATTTTTTGCCATTTTTGTAAGTCAAAAATAACCTAATAGTAATTCCACATAGATCAAGCTAAGGTTTGTTCTATACAGGTCTATCATGTTTTTTTGAATCACTCTTCATGACATGTCCAAATGAGTTCAAAGACAAAAAAAATAGACACTGGTCTTTCTTGCTGTATGTGTAAAACAAAATTGACAATGTTAAGAAGCTTATTACATGTTTCTAAAATTTATTAGCAACGTTAGGTAGATTAAGGTGCCAAGGCAAATTTTATTTTTGATAAATACTTTTTAAACTTTTTAAAACTTTCAATAAAATGTTCATGTAGGGCTTCTCTGGTGGCGCAGTGGTTGAGAGTCCACCTGCCGATGCAGGGGACACGGGTTCGTGCCCCGGTCCGGGAGGATCCCACATGCCGCGGAGCGGCTGGGCCCGTGAGCCATGGCCGCTGAGCCTGCGCGTCCGGAGCCTGTGCTCCACAACGGGAGAAGCCACAACAGTGAGAGGCCCGCGTACCGCAAAAAAAAAAAAAAATGTTCATGTAAGGTAACAATTCTGACAGGTCATTTCTACACAGGACCAAATCTAACAGCCAGTAATTTGAACATGCCATCAAAGCAGTGATTCACCATTACATGTTTTTGCTGAATTCAGTCAAATTTACTTGCATGTGTGGACACAACCATATTGTGGGAGAGACTTGCAAATGATATTAATCAAGACTTACTGAATACTAAAATGGGTTGCCCCAGAAGGCAATTGACTTGGCAAACAAATAAGATAATTTGTAAACAAATAGAGTTTAGTAATCCAAGAATTGCTGCTGGAACAAAGAACCCATCAGTTAAAAAAATATAAACACAATGCCAGGGAATAAGCACTTTGGTTGGTTACAAGAAATATTTCCAACATTCAGGAAGAGACATGTTAAATATAAGAAATAAGAGTAGACAAACAGAGTAGACATACATGTCCCCAATGAACAAAAGGAAAGCGAAACTGACCATATCCAAAAGGTGTCTTCCCCTCTGTCTTAGTCTACTCAGGCTGCTATAACAAAATACCTTAGACCAAGTGGTTTAAACAATAGACATTTATTCCCCACATTTCTGAGGCATGGGAAATCCAAGATCAGAAGGTCAGCAGATTCAGTGTCTGTGAGGGCCTCCTTCTTGGCTTGCAGGTGGCAGCCTTCTAGCTATGTCCTCATATGGTCTTTCCTCAGTGCCTGCACCCAGAGGGAGAAAGATCACTCTCTTCCTTTTCTTCTAAGGCCACCAATCCCATCATGACAATTCTAATCTAAACTTAATTACTTCTCAAAGGTCCCACCTCCAAATACCATCACACTGGGGATTAGAGTTTCAACATTTAAATTCTGAGAGAACACAAACATTCAGTCCATTAACACCCGTAAATCCCTAAATTTCACCAGTAGCAATTCTTTCTGTCATGTTAAGTTCCAGTGCCTTCTGTCTAGAGGTCCTTTAAGAAATATTCTTACCTGGAAGAGGCTGGAGGCTATATATGAGAACACAGAGTGCCTACGTTAGGGACACAGGAATGAAATGCTAACAGGCACAAAAAGAGAACTTAGGGTCACTGAAGATAATGAACTCACTTCCCATCATCTACACTGATAAATCATAAAAATAACATATACCAAAAATATTCCAACCAATTCCTAAAACAATGCATTATGTAACTCAGGAATGACCATTGTAGGAATCTGCACTAGGATCTATCTTCTGACTAAGTACTCACGCACCCATTAAGAATTGCTTCTTTGTTTGTGTTGGTCTTATGGGTCCCAGAGACACAAGCCCTACTGGCTTTCAGAGCGAGATATTTTGGGAGTCTGCCCTTCTGAGAGGAATTTTAAAAGCTAGGGCCCTGGATGTGGGGTTCAAACCCTTCACTCCTCAGAGAGAAGCTGGGAGTTGGGGTTCCCTCCCAATTGTATGGTGCTCTGCTGACAGTGGGTTTCATGACAAGAGTGTGCCTCAGCCTTTCCTATGTGTTTCTGTGTGGGCATTTTCTCAGTCGTCAGATGTGTAGGAGTCACCCAGCTTGTTTCTGGATCTCCTTCAGAGGGAATCACTCCACGCATAGCTGTACATTCACTGTGTCCATGGGAAGAGTGGAGCTCAGGAGCCTCCTGTGTTGCCATCTTGGATGACTCTCTTCGTGAACTCCAGCATGAGATATTCTTAATGAAATCAGATATCTCACCAATAAAAAAAAAATGAAAACGTTTTCACAACAAACCACTTTACATATACTTGAATTTTTCTGGTAATGTGGCATGATGTATTTTTTTCTTTAATGGAATTGAAAATTGGAAAATATAAAACTTTTTAAATGATAAAAATGAACTTATATACAAAACAGAAATAGACTCACAGATATAGAAAACAAACTTATGGTTACCAAAGGGGAAAGTGGAAAGGGATAAATTAGGAATTTGGGATTTACACACTACTATGTTTAAAATAGGTAACTATCAAAGGCCTACTGTGTAGCACAGAGAACTATAGTCAATATTTTGTAATAACCTATAAGGGAAAAGAATCTGAAAAAGAATAGATATATATATACGTTTAACTGAATCACTTTGCTGTACACCTGAAGCTAATACAACACTGTAAATCAACTATACGTCAATTAAAAAATAAATAAACAGATAAATAAATAAAAATACAGAAAGAATATTCATCCATAGTACCCTACCAAAGATAAGTAGAATTAATATTTCAATGTACTTCCTTTGGGTTTTTTCCTTATGTATATTTTAAATATAGAGTCCAGATTTTTCTGAATCTAAGTCAAATAACATTTCAGTGAACATGCGTAAGACTTTTATTTTCTCTATTGTTTGTTCTTTATTTTATTTTATTTTACATCTTTATTGGAGTATAATTGCTTTACAATGGTGTGTTAGAACAAAGTGAATCAGCTACATGTATACATGTATCCCCATATGCCCTCCCTCTTGCATCTCCCTCCCACCCTTCCTATCCCACCCCTCTATGTGGTCACAAAGCACCGAGCTGATCTCCCTGTGCTATGTGACTGCTTGCCACTAGCTATTTTACATTTGGTAGTGTATGGACTTGAGGACAAGGGTAGGGGGAAGGGTAAGCTGGGACAAAGTGAGAGAGTGGCAGGGACATATTGTTTGTTCTTTAAATATGATTTCCTTAGGATATATTCCCAAGAGAGGGAGAAGCATATGAAGCCAGGAGTAAATATGAGCCATGAAAAAAGAATGGATCAAAACATGATGTGTATTACCAAGCTGTCTTTCAAACATGTAGGCAATTGCCTCTTCCACTCCTTCCTTAAATATTAGAATATTATCACTTTTTAATCTTTATGCGTTTAATAGGTGAAAATGAAGCCTCATTCTTGCTTTAGTTTTTATTTATTTGATTATTTGCTGTACGAATGATTATTCCACATGTTTACTGGTTGTTCATGTTTCTTCTTTTAAGTTTTTTCTGTTCATGACCTTTAACCAACCACTACTGAGAGCTCAGAACTTTTATCACCAATTTCTATACACCCTGGATATACTAAGAATTACACTGCTTTATCATATTTGTCATAAATATCTTCCTATTTTTATTTTTTCTTTTTTTTCTATTTTTATTATTTTCTTTAAGTACATAAAGATATTTTAAATATTTGTGTATTCAAATTTGTAAAACTTCCCATTTTCTAACACAATATATTTCAAAAAAGAAAAGTTACCTTACCCCCAACTCATTTGGGGTGACCCCTGAGGGAATTTGGGTTCAGAGAGATTAAGAAATGCGTTTGATACTATATATAAAATAGATAAATAACAAGGACCTACTGTATAGCACAGGGAGCTATAATCAATATCCTATCATCTATAATGAAAAAAATCTGAAAAAGAATGTATATATGTATAACTGAATCACTTTGCTGTATGTCTGAAACTAACTAGTTCATTCTTTTTTATTGTTGAGGAACAGTCCCTTATATGGATATACCACAATCTATTCCCTTGGTGATGGAAATTTGGATTATTTCTATTTGGGGGCTATTATGAATAAAGCCGCTAAGAACAACAACAACAAAAAAAGTAAAGGCATGTTCTTAACATCTGTAATGCGAGATCTTGTTTTCTTTGACTGGGAAGGAGTAATAAATCCTAAGATATGACCTCTGCAGGATGAGGTTCAAACAGAAGAGTCCAAAGCATGGAATAGAATAACAGCCCTCTTCCCAGATCAGTCAGTTAACTAAAAGGAATCACTCAAAACCAGAGAAAAAATGCATGTCTAGTACTTTCCAAACCTAAGAATCTCACGACTATTTTTCCTGGGAAATCTTGCCCTTCCAAAAGACCACAAACCACTTCTAGGCCTTCATAACAGTAGTGATATTATGCCAACCAAGCTTTGAAATTCACAGTATATAAATACAAGGTAATAATCACAGTGGGGCAACCACACACCACTATCAATATGCTTACTCAATTGATTAACAGGAAGAAGACAAAGCTATTCTAGAGATAAGGCCATTTTATTTTTCTAACTGAAATATATTGCTGCCTTCTCCCTTGTTACTTCCACTTATTAAAATCATTCAATAGCTAGATCATTGCCCCTTCCTCTGTCAAATTTTCCATGATCACTCTGTTAAATACAATCTCTCCTTCTTGTGACTGTCTTATTGTGTATCCTACCTATGTGGCCCTAACATAGAACCTTATTTTATAGTTATTTCTACACTTGGCTTGACCCCTCCTTCTTATCATACCACACCATTACCACCACCACCGCCACCTTCATCAATACTAGATTGTAGCAATGACATCTTAAAAGATTTTATAGTCCTTGAACATAGTAAATACTGACAAAATATTTTCTGTTCAGGTGAACAGATAAAAATTTTTAATGCACAGTTTCTTTTGCTATTTACTCAAGCATCTAAATAGAAAATGTAAATTTAGCAAATGACAAAACTAATTCCTTTAGGACAAATAGTTCTCATAGTAATTTTCTGTGACCACAGTCACTGTTAAGTTACTATTAATCATAAAAGGATTCAGGGATTGATTTCTTCTCTAGTCCTATATCTTCTTTAGGAGTGTACTCCACTTTACTATGGTGAATGAATACAGAAGGCAAAATTTCTATAGAAATGAGCTATAGAACAGACATATACATGAAAATGACTCACTCAGCTCGGTAAATGTTTGAAATGAGCATGCACGTCTTTCAACCTTTCCCTGACCTTCAATCTTGCTTATCATCGACCTTCCTTAAGCTTTGAAGGTAAGTCATTCTTCGGCCCTATATCCAGATCACACTTTATTTCAGCTTTCTGGGTCCTTGGAGAAACAGAGTTCTCTTCTGATTATAGCCAGATCCCCAGGTCCTTCTTCATTATTTTAGGTTCTAAACTTCTAGAAGTCAATAAAACTTTAATTCTCCTTAACACTTCCTGAGAAGATTCTTTATTTTATGACCTTATGACCCCAGTCAGCTTACCTGATTATTGTTCTTTAAACTTTTATTTATTGAGCTACATGCTCAGTACTAGAGAAACAATGGTATGCATGGAGATATAGTTGCTGTCTTAGCAGACCTAAGAATAATAGGAAAGGCATACAATTAACAAGTCTAAAAAGATGAGTTAGTGAGAAATTAATTGATGCCTTAATTTTTTAATTTATATGTATATATATTTTGTTTGTCTGTTTGTTTCTGTGAACTCACCGGCAAAACTTATGTTGATCTTCCTTTTATGGGAGCAGACTTCTGTGTTCCAGAGTTTGCAGCTGTTTGTCTACAAACAAAGATTGATGTTTATTTGAATGCGTAAACCAAGTAAAAACAACAAGGCCAGATGAGCTGAGAGGGTGATAGACACAGAAACTGATGCTTGGCAGAAAAGGGGCAATAGTCAAGCCCCAAAGTTTGGAGTGGGCAATAGCCATGGAGGGAATAAGGAAGGAAAGAAGAGAGGTGATTACAGCCAGTTCATACCCAACACCCTGGATGTGGCAGAACACCTAGATGGAGGTGGATACAAGAATACCTAAGAATGTTGGCAATAAGCACCTCAGACTCAAAGACAGCATGGCAGGAAGTGGGTAACAGCAGAGTCTCTGCCTTTGAAAGGACCATAACAAACCCCTGATCTCTCCCCCATTTGTCCTGTACTGCATAAGCCCAAGGGCCCTGACTCAACCCAAAGGAAGAGCAAGGAATCTCAAAAGAATATCTGAAACTGTATCTCTTGTCAACCTTGGAAAAGGAACTAGAAACTAGACTTTTAACAAAGAGAAATATGATATTTCTTACAAACTGAATGTCACAACCAATGCACAATCATTTGTTATACAAGTAATTACAACAAATTGTGTGAAGTGATCTAAGTGTCCGGTCTTGACTAGTCTATCCCAGACTCTCTCCAAGTCTCTCTCTCCCCATTTTGAGCCCTATTTCTTCACAACTCCCCCCTCGCCCGTCTCACCAGTCCATGGAGCTGTCAGAATTTATTTCTGCCAGTCCCAGTATAGATTTTAAATACTTGTTCAGTTCCTTCTTCCTGCCTTGGTACAACGTCCCCTTGTCCATTAGTAGAATTAATAAACAACTCTTATTTGTTTTCATATTGAGTTGTTTGTTAATTCTAACAAGGGAACACAGCTTTTCATACACAAGACCAAAGAAAGGTCTTTTTCTTACTTGAAAGATCTTTCCCTTTAGGGTTGAGCACCTAGTATGTTGAACACAGACTTTGTAAGGTGTACACATAAAGAAATGAAGGAGAAAGAGGATACAAATGCAACTGGCCAAATCAGACAAATTAGCCCTGGTGAGCCATGCGGTAGCAAATATTACAGCCAAACAACCTTAAATTCTATGGCAAAGTTAAAACCTCATATTTGTATGCATACAACTCTCCTTAACAGTTTGAAGTCCCCAATTAGTCCACAACATTTCCAATAAAAGAAAATTTGTCTTCATAGTTACCCCAAAAGTATCCATAATGATGTAATCCAATGGCCATCCATTATTACAACTTGTTTCATTAGCAGTGCCCTAAAATGGTAAACTCTTCATGTAATTGCCTGTCAACCAGCCATCTATCATGGTAAACTCTTTGTTTAAATTCAGTTAACTACTGACACATCTTGCCATGCCACTTTGAAATATTTTTAATCCAGGCTTTCCAGAGTTTAAGAAACATTGTAATTTTCATTTAATCAAGGGTTGTTCATGAACTGGGCTCTAATAAAATTTTCTTCTTGGCAACATTTAAATGAAGGAAATTTAGGAACACCACATTAGCCGGTATGGAAATTATTTTTAGATCACCCATTTAACCTCTTTTTTTAAAAAGTATATAACTAGGGCTTCCCTGGTGGCGCAGTGGTTGAGAGTCTGCCTGCCGATGCAGGGGACACAGGTTCGTGCCCCGGTCCGGGAAGATCCCACATGCCGCGGAGCTGCTGGGCCCGTGAGACATGGCCGCTGAGCCTGCGCGTCCGGAGCCTGTGCTCTGCAATGGGAGAGGCCACAGCAGTGAGAGGCCCACGTACCGCAAAAAAAAAAAAAGAAAAAGAAAAAAATATATAACTAAATTTATTTTCATCAGGGTGTGTGAATGACCTTTAGGATTTACCCTCCAAGGATGTCTACATTTTAAAAGAGGAATTTGATATAAACAAATGACCTTCAAATTAGTGGGTGGGTTGATGTGGCATCAGAAATTCAGGAGCCCCACTACTTCCTCCAGCAGCTGGGAGAAGCGGAGTCATGCTTGTCATCCCAGCGGAGAGGCTCCAGCCCCTGTGCTGTTTTGGCGGGCCTTCGCTGCACTCTCATTCAAGTGCCGTCTCTTGAACATCCCCTCACAGAAATGAATTGGTGTTTTCTGGTACAGAGGGGATGCTAAATGGGGGGGAAGGGGGCACGGCCTGCACACAGACGGGCACAGCTACGAAACCTCATCTCTGCCGTGTAGGGTGGGGAAGTTGGGGGAAGATGCCTCCTTCAGCAGGAGCCGTGTCAGCATCCAAACTGGTGAAAACCAGTGAAGGTCAAACACTGGCCAAGGGGGCAGCCTGTGAAGCCAGTAACACCGCCCACCTCATTGGGATCCACCACCCCACGGGTACCTGTTGGCATGCAAATTCTTTATATAACAAGATATGGGATGATAAGTAAATCAAATAGGCACCGTTTATCCTTTCAGCATTCAGCCAAAGGCCTCTTCTGTGTGCCATCTATGGGGGACATGATGTAAGACGATAAAAAGACATTTCTATTACGTTAGAATTTTGTAGGTGCTCACACGTGTGTTATCTAACTGAATTCTTGAAACAAATCTATGCAGAATACAGCCTAATGCCCATTTAGAGGGGGGAAACTGAGGCTCCGGGAGGGAGGGTGTCTTAGGTCATGATAAATGGCAACGCTCAGGCTAAAGGCCATTCGTTCATTCACTCATTCATTCATAGAGTGGTTGGAATTTTTCAGAACTGGTTTTGATATAAATCTGTCATCTTTTAGAAAGGACTGGCTGTTGAGGGCAGAGGATCCAGGGGCCTGTGAGAGGAAAGAATGTTTATTTCATTGACATGGTCTCCCCAGGACAGCGACTGCTCTCATAGATGCAGAGGGAGGCATAGAAGTTAGAAGAGAGAATTTTACCTCCTTCAAACTGTGCTTTTCCCTTTTCCTCAGCCCCCAGTGGTCTGAAGCCTGATCACACTGGGGAAACCGAAGCAGCCAGCAGCCACCAGTCACACTGGCACTGGGCTCCCATTGTACACTCTCATTTCATCTCCACAACATCTCCATGAGTAGCATTAAAACCCCCATTTTACAACTGAGAAAAGCAGGAGAGGAACGGGAAGTTGAGGCTTGCTGCACCCTGGTCCCTGCTCTACAGGTCACCAGGAGCACTGACCCATTACTGGGGCTGCCCACCACCCTGCATTTCCCTCCTTCTATCCTCCCACTGTCATGGTTCTAGTTCACCCAGACCCTGATTTTCTCTTTCCTGCATTTCTGCAATAGTTCCATTTGACATTCTTTTTTAAAATGTGTGTATACATTTAGTGAGCACCAGCAGTGTTCCAGGCTCCGTGCTGGACATCAGGGAGAGAGTGATAAGCATGAGTTAGTGCCTGCCATTCTAGCTAGGGACACAACAGGAGAACAGGTGACCCTACATGAGGATAAGCGCTGTAGCAGGGAGAAATCCAGGTGCAGCGTGAGTGCAGAACAGATGTACCTGGTCCAGCTGGGGGAGGGAGGGAAGGTGGCACTCATGGGCCAAGCCAGGCTGGAGTCCTCCATGATGAGTCCAAGTCAACCATCTTCCTAACAAGCCCTTATGAGAGTCCTTTCGAAAATGAAAATCCAAGCAAACTACCTCTCTTCTCAAAACCCTTCTGTGGCTCCCTATCACTCAGAGAACAAAGGACAGGCCCCTTAGTGAGGCCCACAAAGTTCTCCATGTTCTGACCTCCTCTCCCACTAGGTCCCAATGTATCTACGTGTCTGTCTCCTCCAGAAGGGAAGCACCTGGAAGGCAGCCTATGTGCAGTTTAGTTCTCCATACCCTAGGCCTGGAGCTGGACTACTCTATAATAGGCACTTGATGTCTTTATTAAAAGCATGAATACATTCCTGAGTTCTGAGTCCTTGCCCAAAAGAGAAGGCCAGTTTGGTTTTCTCTTGTGTCTCATGGTAGGAACTGACCGAGCCCCCCACAATTTTGGTCAATGAGGGGAGAAGAGGGGTTTAATAAGGAATGAGGCATGTGACTCCCAGGAATGCAGCTCTAGCACCCCTATTTCCTATGGAGAGCCCCATGAGCTCCATAGAGAGTTCTCCGTAAGTCTTGGCACAGAGGAGTCCCAGGTCAGTTTACATGTCCCCCCAGCACAGGGTCCATGGAAATTCCTTTGTGTGACCTGTCCCTCCCCCAGTTCTCTGCTTTTCACCCCTAGGAGCCCCAGCTCCTGGCACAGTCCTCTTTGCATACCAAGCAACATTCTGTGTGAATGTTGAACACTCTACACTTCCCACCAGGATGAAGTTTATAATTGAGACAAATTCTCCTCTACTAATTTTCAAAGAGAAAAGAAGAAATGCACTTCAAGCAAGAAAGTTGGGTGTCTGGGAAGGTTTCCAGCCAGGAGATTTCTTTTTTTTTTCTTTTGTAACCTTTTGACCTCCTTCACCATTTAACCTCTTTTCTTTTGCTATTTCTTTGTGAGATGACAGAGATAATAAGAGAAGAAAAAAAGAAGAAGAGGAACCACTGAGTCAATGAGTACTACAGGCAGGCACTGTTCTGGGCTTTACCCCATTTAATCCCCATCAGGATCCCTCTTCAAGGAAAGGAACATCATCCTCTTTTACAACTGAGGAAATTCAGGCTCAGGGCCTGAAGTAGATTGATTGCCCAATGTCAAAGTGAGAAGTCCAGTGTCATTAATTTGACTGGTTCCTTCTCATTTAGTCATCTAGTAAGTGATTGGAACAAGGATTTGAAAACCCGCTTATCTGACTCCAAAGCTTAAATATTCCACTGTTCTGATTAGTCACAGTGGGCTGCCTTGGGAAACAATCACTTAACTCTAGAAACTTCTGTAATTTACCAGATATTTGACTTTAAAAGAGACTTCATCATTTTCCTATCTAGAATTAATCGAATCCTCCAATATCACCTCCACATCATTTCTTGCCCAATAAAAAACACATATCCAAAGAACCTATTTTTTACCAAAAGTTTTGAAAATCCCATAACTATCCCAAAAAAACACAAAAGTCATTGTCCTGAATATGTCTTTTAGAGAGTGTTGGCAAACTCTAAGCTGACACCAGAAAGCAGACACATCTGTGTTATGAACGGTCTCCTAGAACTATTTGTCACTGATAACAGAGGCTTCCATAATAAATAGCTGGAAAGCACTCTTAGACTATAAAGTATGACATAAATACTGACTGACAGTAAAACAAAACCATGCCAAACTGCAATAGGATGGTCGTTATGAATTATATAAGCAAAAATAGATAAAGCAGAGTCAGCTACACTTCTCTATATCCTTACAAACTTCAAGTGGACTAACAAAGACTGTTAGAAAAAAGAAATTTTAAAATTCATGTCCTTCTAGAAGCCTTTAAATAAGGCTCCTTTGTTCTTACAAAAAGTGAGATGAGACAATGTTTGGAATCTAGATTTTACTGGCTAGAAAGGTGAGGCCCTTTGTGTTACATAAGGCAGCTGCACCTTGAGAAAGGTGTTCAGGAAGAAAGTCAAGGCACACCATTTGACCCAAATGTTTAAAATTTTCCAGAGCTTGGTCATCCCTGGTGGCGCAGTGGTTAAGAATCCGCCTGCCATGGGCTTCCCTGGTGGCGCAGTGGTTGAGAGTCCGCCTGCCGATGCAGGGGACACGGGTTCGTGCCCGGGTCCGGGAAGATCCCACATGCCGCAGAGCAGCTGGGCCCATGAGCCATGGCCGCTGAGCCTGCGCGTCCGGAGCCTGTGCTCCGCAGCGGGAGAGGCCACAACAGTGAGAGGCCTGCGTACTGAAAAAAAAAAAAAAAAAAAAAGAATCCGCCGCCAATGCAGGGACACGGGTTCGAGCACTGGTCCGGGAAGATTCCACATGCTGCGGAACAACTAAGCCCGTGCACCACCACTACTGAGCCTGTGCTCTGGAGCCCGTGAGCCACAACTACTGAGCCTGCGTGCCACAACTACTGAGCTTGCGCGCCTAGAGCCCAAGCTTCGCAACAGGAGAAGTCACCGCAATGAGAAGCCCGCGCACCACAATGAAGAGTAGCCCCCGCTCGCCGCAACTAGAGAAAGCCCGCACACAACAACGAAGACCCAATGCAGCCAAAAATAAAATAAATATATTAAAAAAAAATTTTTTCCAGAGCTTCTCACATCTGTTAAACCACTTGGATTCTTTATAAGATCCTAAGAGACCAAGGATTTATATTTTTCAAGTTCTTTTAATAGACAAGAGTGGAATGAGAAACAGAGTTCTTTCCATTTTTTATGAGAGCTTGCCATAAGCCAAAACAAAGCCAGACAGCCCGTCAGACAAGCCATCCATTTCCCAACATGGCTGCTTTCTGAGCAAGGAAGGCACTGCATTTAGAGATAAAATATAAACCCAACTGCTCTCCTCAACATGCTACACACATATATTTATTCACTTAAGGACTATTTATTAAACATCAACCATGTACCAGACACCATGTCAGTTGCTGGGGATACAGCAGAAAACAGCCTTTATCTTAATGACTCAGTATTCTGTTACCATCTCTATTTTCTGAAGAGAAGGCTGAGGTTCAGGGGAGTTAGGTACCAGCCCAAAGTCACACAGGGAGTGAGTCCCAAGCCTCACCTGCCTCCTTACAGGCCGTGTTCCCTCTAAGTAGAACATAAGGATGCCCCACAGTTCACTTCTCTCCTGTGGTTGATCTCCAGACCGAAGTGGACACTGTACTCCACATCTCAGACACTGAAGGAGCTCTGGATGGAAGAAAGACAAAGGGAAGCACCAAACATGTGGACCTCTCCTGCAAATGAATAAATTCGCTATCCTGCAAATTAAGTTGTTCTCAGTGCTAACTACTCAAATATTCCACAAACACAAAAAAGCAACCTTAACATCTGAATTCTGCTTTCTGCTCTGTTAGGCATCCTTCCACTTCTGCTCCACATTCTATGTCCTATAAGCCTCAGAGAGCCTGGATCTCCCCAATCCCTAGCATAAAATGTATCTTTCCAGTCATTTTTTTCATAGCATTTAACACAATACATAATTATATACATATCTGTGGGTTTGTTTATCTGTCTCATTAAAATGCAAGCTCCACCAAGGACCATAGTCCCTTTTTCCTAAAGTGACTAAATATAGTAGTCACTTTATTATTTATTATAGTCACTTTATTTATTTTCTAGTTGTAGACAATAAATATTTGCTAAAGTACTGAATGAATGAATGAATGACTATAACCTATATTCTGAAGCTATAACCAAATATTACCTGCACCAAATCACCTATTTAACATTATATGTACCTTACCCCCAGAGGCAAAGATACTCTTTTACATCTCAACTTTTGTGTTTTTCCATGACTATCACCTTCTAATGTATGAAATAATTTACTTATTTAATATGTTTATCATTTATGGTCTGTTCTCCTTAACAAAAATATAAACTTTACAAGGGAAAGGATGGCAAAGGCCAAGAATTATGTCTGGCTCATAGTAGACGCTCAGCAAGTATTTGTTAAATGAATGAATGAAAATCTCTCTGTTAACTTCTTAATATTAAGCATTCAAGGATACATGGTTTCCTTAAATTATGGGATATATATGAATTTAATTTCTGTGACCCTCAGTTTCCTTGTGGGCCTTGGACTAACCGAAATCTAAGAAAAAAAATTCAATAATCAAAAATATTCACTTATATACATATGATTACAAGTATTAAGGCAGAAAAACTAATTAGCACATTTTTAAGAGGTGTTCAACAGAATGGGTTTTCAGTAGATTATCCAGGATTATCAACAACTTCTAACTCACAAAAATCTAAATTAATTGAGGTTTTAATGTTTAGGTGTCTTTTCTTCCATATTCCTTCAAAGAAATTGAAGTTTGGAAGAGGCTTTGTATTGTCAAAAATCTCATGTGAGGATATAGACTTTGCTATGTGCCCTGATGAATGAATCAATTCAACAAGTATTTCTTGAAAGTGTAATTTATGCTTTGTACCATGTTAGGCATGGTGAGGTGTCAAAGTAAAAATGCTATTTGCAGGAAACATTCACTATCTTTTACTGGGGACATGAGGCACACTCACAAAACAACAGAAAACAGAAAAAAAAACCCTGTCTATCCAGAGCAAGGGTATAATAATAGGTAGAGTTAGTGCTATGGGAGTAGAAACAGGCAAGAATCAGTGGGAATCAAAATATTCAGACAAGATCCTAGGGAGAAGGTTGTTTTGGGTTTTTTTTAAGAATATGAGGTACTAGTCATCCGCATAGGGATGTGTACTGCCTGGACTAATCAAACAGCACTAATAGAAGCTTTAATATTATTTAGATAATCATTAATCTATCAAAGAATCTAACAGCCCCCCTCCCTCTTTCCATGGGCTTGAACTATCTTAAACAGTTTTGAATAGTCTTGAGCCGTTTGGATGCTAGTTCTTTAACTTTGCTGCTAATTCCACATTTCCTGTAAGGCACTCTTAAAAGATCATAAATAGGTCAATGGCAATAAAATTGTATCCATCTGTCAAGAGAAGTTTCCATTTAATGAGAACACAAACTGCATCATCGACAAAGAATCCAAAATACTTAAGGAAAATCAGCATGGAATCTGTAGCCAAACTTCCCCAGTGGTTGATGAGAGAACGAAGGAGAAAGATAAAGTTATGGAGCCTATTTTGATATCTATATATACATATAATAAAGACTATTTTCTATCAATATAAAAATAATAGAAAGATTTTTAACTATTTTCTCTTGCTTCATTTTTATGGAAGTTTGCTTCAAACTGCACTTAAGCCTGCCTAATCCTTCTCAATCCCACTAGTAAAGACATCAGAAATCCTGATGTTTTTTGAACTTTAGCTCTAGAGTATTCCTTAAGTCCTAGCTTAAGAAATGATCTTTCATCTTATCTCTTGACTAATGTTTCTGCTATTTCTTCAATCACCTTTCCTGTAAAAACCAAAAAATTTCTAAACTAAATCCACTTCTGAAAAAGCCAAACCTTCCTTTCTTTAGAAATGCATTCAAATAACACACACAAGCCCATGTTCTTACTTACAGACAAGTAAGCCTGTAAGCAAGTAACTGGAAAAAAATAAGAGAAATATATTATGCTAGACAACTCTAAAGCCTACAGGACAGGGGAAGAAAGCACCACAAAAGTGGTTATCCTTCATTCTGGGAAAAGGGTCAGGAAAAACCACCTAGAGATAATGAGAATATTTAACAGAAGAAGAAGACCTACTTCAGGTAAGTCACTCTTCACAAGGAAATGGAGGGGAAGAGAGGAGACATGAGCCAAAGCATGGTTTCAATTATCATTTGTGAATTAAAATAGCACCATATGTGGAATTGACTGCTACATTGTTGCTGACAGTGTTGTTCTTTCCATCACTGTGACTCTGTGTTATCTGTATAAAATCCTTCAAAACATCATTGCTGGCCTTGTTGTTAGTCTTTCATATATCATTAGTCCATGTAAAAATTGGTAATGGTATTTTGGAAGTCCTATCATGTTTTTAAATACACAAATCTTATGATTCAGCCATCATTTTTCAAGGAATCCATCTTAAAGAAATAGGATCATGGCTGAATAAGCATACATGAACAAAAAACTTGTAGTGTATTGCAAATGTTTAAACATAAAGTTCTTATTGTACTGTATCTAATTTTAACTCAAAGATTTGGAGCATGAAGAACTGCAAGTAATATCACAAATGCTCTCCTTTCTCTCCATGCACCTACACCAAGAGCCCTCTCAGACATTTAGAGACACTTCTGTGGCTCCACCACATATAAAATAGCTAACACACTAGCAAAAGGATAGTATATAAATCCCCCTTACCCCTGGCAACCACAATTCTACTCTCTGATTCTATGAGTTTGACTATTTTAGATACCTCATATAAGTGGAATTATGTAATATTTGTTTGTAGTCCCACTTGTCTAATTTTGCTTTTCTTTTTCTTTTTTTTTTTTGGCCTGTGCTTTTAGTGTCCTATCCATTAAAGCATTGTAAAGACCAATGTCATAAAGATTTTCTTAGAAGATTTCTTCTAAGAATTACATAGATTCAGATCTATGGATAAGTCCTTAGTCCATTTTGAGTTGATTTTTGATTATGAAAAGAGTAGTCTTTTCAACAAATGGTGCTAAGACAACTACATTCGAAAGAGCGAAGTTGAACCCCTTTCTCACACCATACACAAAAACTAACTTAAAATGGATTGAGTTCCAGTGCAAAGCCCTCACAAGGCCGAGGAGGTGCAGCACTTTCCCCGAGAGCGTGGTGAGTGGGACGCAGTGCCTGTCTCTTCTCCATCAACAGATAAGAGAATTGAGACAAGGAAATTATATGCCCTGCTCGACATAAATACAACTGGATATAAACTTCAGGCGGGCAAAGTACATCATCCGTCTCATTCACTCCTGTATCTTCAGCATCTAATACTGTTCCAGGCATATGAAGACCTTCAAGATGGCAGAGGAGTAAGACATGGAGATCGCCTTCCTCCCCACAACAACATCAGAAATACATCTACACGTGGAACAACTCCTACAGAACACCTACTGAACGCTGGCAGAAGACCTCAGACCTCCCAAAAGGCAAGAAACTCCCCACGTACCTGGGTAGGGCAAACGAAAAAAAGTAAAAACACAGACAAAAGAATAGGGACAGGACCTGCACCACTGGGAGGGAGCTGTGAAGGAGGAAATGTTTCCACACACTAGAAGCCCCTTCGCGGGCAGAGACTGCGGGTGGTGGGGGGGGGAGCTTCGGAGCCATGGAGAGGAACACAGCAACAGGGGTGCAGAGGGCAAAGCAGAGAGATTCCCACACAGAGGACCAGTGCCGACCAGCTCTCACCAGCCCGAGAGGCTTGTCTGCTCACCTGCCGGGGCGGGCGGGGCTGGGAGCTGAGACTCCGGCTTCGGTCAGAGCTCAGGGACAGAACTGGGGTTGACGGTGTGAACACAGCCTGAAGGGGGATAGTGCGCCACAGCTGGCTGGGAGGGAGTCCAGGAAAATGTCTGGACCTGCCTAAGAGGTAAGAGAGCATTGCTTCGGGGTGCGTGAGAAGAGGGGATTCAGAGCACCATCTAAACGAGCTCCAGAGACGGGCTTGAGCCGTGGCTATCAGCGCGGACCCCAGAGACGGGCATGAAACGCTAAGGCCGCTGCCGCAGCCACCAAGAAGCCTGTGTGCGAGCACAGGTTACTATCCACACCTCCCCTCCCAGGAACCTGTGCAGCCCGCCACTGCCAGTGTCCGGTGATCTAGGGACAACTTCCCTGTGAGAAAAAAAGGTGCGCCTCAGGCTGGTGCAACGTGATGCTGGCCTCTGCAGCCACAGGCTCACCCCGCATCCGTCCCCTCCCTACCCCAGGCCTAAGTGAGCCAGAGCCCCCTAATCAGCCCCTCCTTTAACCCCCTCCGGTCTGGGTGGGAACAAACGCCCTCAGGTGACCTACAGGGAGAGGTGGAGCCACATCCAAAGCTGAGCCCCTGGGAGCTGTGTGAGCAAAGAAGAGAAAGGCAAATCTCTCCCAGAAGCCTCAGGAGCAGCGGATTAAATCTCCACAATCAACTTGATGTACCTGCATCTGTGGAATACCTGAATAGACAACGAATCATCCCAAATTGAGGCGGTGGACTTTGGGAGCAACGGTATATTTTTTTTTTCCTTTTTCTATTTTTGTGAGTCTGTATGTGTATGTTTCTGTGTGTGATTTTGTCTGTATAGCTTTGCTTTTACCATTTGTCCTAGAATTCTCTCTATCCATTTGTTTTTCTTGTTGTTGTTTTCTTTTTTAGTATAGTTTTTAGCACTTGTTATCACTGGTGGATTTATTTTTTGGTTTGGTTTGTCTCTTCTTTTTTTTTAATTACTTTTTAATTCTTTTATTTTTAATAATTATTTTTTATTTTATTTTATTTTATTTATGTTTTTTCTTCTTTCTTTCTTTATTTCTCCCATTTTTTCTGAGCCGAGTGGATGACAGTGTCTTGGTGCTCCAGCCAGCTGTAAGGCCTGTGCCTCTGAAGGTGGGAGAGCCAAGTTCAGGACACTGGTCCACCAGAAACCTCCCAGCTCCATGTAATAACAAGTGGTGAAAATCTCCCAGAGACCTCCATCTCAACACCAACACCCAGCTCCACTCAACGACCAGCAAGCTACAGTGATGGACACCCTATGCCAAACAGCTAGCAAGACAGGAACACAACCCCACCCACTAGCAGAAAGGCTGCCTAAAATCATAATAAGGTCACAGACACCCCAAAACACACCACTGAACACAGACCTGCCCACAAGAAAGACAAGATCCAGCTTCAACCACTATAACACAGGCACTAGTCCCCTCCACCAGGGAGCCTACACAATCCACTGAAACAGCCTTAGCCACTGGGGGCAGACACCAAAAGCAATGGGAACTACGAACCTACAACCTGCATAAAGGAGACCCCAAACACAGTAAGTTAAGCAAAATGAGAAGACAGAAAAACACACCACAGATGAAGGAGCAAGGCAAAAACTCAGCAGACCTAACAAATGAAGAGGAAATAGGCAGTCTACCTGAAAAAGAATTCAGAGTAATTATAGTAAAGATATTCCAAAATCTTGGAAACAGAAAGGAGAAAATAAAAGAAACGTTTAACAAGGTCCTAGCAAGGTCCAAGGTCCTAGCAAGGACCAAGCAAACAAACAATGATGAACAACAAAATAAATGAAATTTAAAATTCTCTAGAATGAATCAATAATGGAATAACTGAGGCAGAAGAAAGGATAAGTGACCTGGAAGATAAAATAGAGGAAATAACTACTGCAGAGCAAAATAAAGAAAAAAGAATGAAAAGAATTGAGGACAGTCTCAGAGACCTCTGGCACTACATGAAATACACCAACATTTGAATCATAGGGGTCCCAGATTAGAAGAGAAAAAGAAAGGGACTGAGAAAATATTTGAAGAGATTATAGTTGAAAACTTCCCTAATGTGGGAAAGGAAATAGTTAATCAAGTCCAGGAAGAGAAGAGTCCTATACAGGATAAATCCAAGGAGAAACATGCCAAGACACATATTACTCAAACTATCAAAAACTAAATACAAAGAAAAAATATTAAAAGCAAGGGAAAAACAACAAATAACATACAAAGGAATACCCATAAGGTTAATAGCTGATCTTTCAGCAGAAACTCTGCAAGCAAGAAGCGAGCGGCAGGATATATTTAAAGTGCTGAAAGGGAAAAACGTTCAACCAAGATTACTCTACACAGCAAGGATCTCATTCAGATTCAACGGAGAAATTAAAACTTTTACAGGGCTTCCCTGGTGGCGTAGTGGTTGAGAGTCTGCCTGCCGATGCAGGGGACACGGGTTCGTGCCCCGGTCCGGGAAGAACCCACATGCTGTGGAGAGTCTGGGCCCGTGAGCCATGGCCGCTGAGCCTGCACGTCTGGAGCCTGTGCTCCGCAATGGGAGAGGCAACAACAGTGAGAGGCCCGCGTACCGCAAAAAAAAAAAAACCTTTACAGACAAGCAAAAGCTAAGAGAACTCAGCACCACCAAACCAGCTTTACAACAAATGCTAAAGGAACTTCTCTAGGCAGGAAACACAAGGGAAGGAAAAGACCTACAATAACAAACCCCAAACAATTAATAAAATAGCAATAGGAATATACATATCGATAACTACCTTACATGTAAATGGGTTAAATGCTTCAACCAAAAGACATAGACTGTCTGAATGGACACAAAAACAAGACCTGTATATATGCTGTCTACAAGAGACCCACTTCAGACCTAGGGACACATAGACTGAAAGTGAGGGGATGGAAAAAGATATTCCATGCAAATGGAAATCAAAAGAAAGCTGGAGTAGCAATTCTCATATCAGACAAAATACACTTTAAAACAAAGACTATTACAAGAGACAAAGAAGAACACTACATAATGATCAAAGGATCCATCCAAGAAGAAGATACAACAATTGTAAATATATATGCACCCAACATAGGAGCACCTCAATACATAAGGCAAATGCTAACAGCTATAAAAGGGGAAATCGACAGTAACACAATCACAGTAGGGAATGTTAACACCCCAATTTCACCAATGGACAGATCATCCAAAATGAAAATAAATAAGGAAACACGAGCTTTAAATGACACATTTAACAAGATGGACTTAATTGATATTCATAGGACATTCCATCCAAAAACAACAGAATACACTATATTCTCAAGTGCTCATGGAACCTTCTCCAGGATAGATCATATCTTGGGGCACAAATCAAGCCTTGGTAAGTTTAAGGAAACTGAAATCATATCAAGTATCTTTTCCGACCACAATGCTATGAGACTAGATATCAATTATAGGAAAAAGTCTGTAAAAAATACAAACACGTGGAGGCTAAACAATACACCACTTAATAAGCAAGAGATCATTGAAGAAATCAAGGAGGAAATCAAAAAAATACCTAGAAACAAATGACAATGAAAACATGATGACCCAAAACCTATGGGATGCAGCAAAAGCAGTTCTAAGAGGGAAGTTTATAGCAATACAAGCCTACCTCAAAAAAACAAGAAAAATCTCAAATAAACAAGCTAACCTTAAACATAAAGCAATTAGAGACAGAACAACAGCAACAACAAAAAAAACCCAAAGTTAGCAGAGGGAAAGAAATCATAAAGATCAGATCAGAAATACATGAAAAATAAATGAAGGAAACAACAGCAAACATCAATAAAACTAAAAGCTGGTTCTTTAAGAAGATAAACAAAACTGATAAAGCATTAGCCAGACTCATCAAGAAAAAGAGGGAGATGACTCAAATCAATAAAATTAGAAATGAAAAAGGAGAAGTTACAACAGACACTGCAGAAATACAAAGCATCCTAACAGACTACTACAAGCAACTCTATGCCAATAAAATGGACAACCTGAAAGAAATGGACAAATTCTTAGAAAAGCACAACATTCTGAGACTGAAGCAGGAAGAAACAGAAAATATAAACAGACCAATCACAAGCACCAAAATTGAAACTGTGATTAAAAATCTTCCAAAAAACAAAACCCAGGACCAGATGGCTTCACAGGTGAATTCTATCAAACATTTAGAGAAGAGCTAACACCTATCCTTCTCAAACTCTTCCAAAATATAGCAGACAGAGGAACCCTCCCAAACTCATTTGACAAGGCCACCATCACCCTGATGCCAAAACCAGACAAAGATGTCACAAAAAGAAAACTACAAGCCAATATCACTGATGAACATAGATGCAAAAATCCTCAACAAAATACTAGCAACCAGAATCCAACAGCACATTAAAAGAATCATACACCATGATCAAGTGGGGTTTATCCCGGGAATGCAAGGATTCTTCAATATATGCAAATCAATCAATGTGATACACCATATTAACAAATTGAAGGAGAAAACCGAATAATCATCTCAATAGATGCAGAGAAAGCTTTCAACAGAATTCAACACTGATTTATGATAAAAAAAAAAAAAACCCCTGCAGAAAGTAGGCATAGAGGGAACTTACTTCAACATAATAAAGGACATATATGAAAAACCCACAGCCAAAATCGTCCTCAGTGGTGAAAACTGAAATCATTTCCACTAAGATCAGGAACAAGAAAAGGTTGCCCACTCTCACCACTATTATTCAACATTGTTTTGGAAGTTTTAGCCTCAGCAATCAGAGAAGAAAAAGAAATCAAAGGAATCCAAATCGGAAAAGAAGAAGTAAAGCTGCCATTGTTTGCAGATGACATGATACTATAATGGGGAATCCTAAAGATGCTACCAGAAAACTACCAGAGCTAATCAATGAATTTTGTAAAGTAGCAGGATACAAAATTAATGCACAGAAATCTCTTGCATTCCTATACACTAATGATGAAAATCTGAAAGAGAAATTAAGGAAACACTCCATTTACCACTGCAACAAAAAGAATAAAATATCTAGGAATAAACCTACCTAAGGAGACAAAAGATTTGCATGCAGAAAACTATAAGACACTGATGAAAGAAATTAAAAATGATACAAACAGATGGAGAGAGATACCATGTTCTTGGACTGGAATAATCAACATTATAATAACCAACATAGTGAAAATGACTATACTACCCAAAGCAATCTACATGTTCAATGTAATCCCTATCAAAATACCAATGGCATTTTTCACAGAACTAGAACAAAAAATTTCACAATTTGTATGGAAACAAAAAAGACCCCGAATAGCCAAAGCAGTCTTGAAAAGGAAAATGGAGGTGGAAGAATCAGGCTCCCTGACTTCAGACTATACTACAAAGCTGCAGTAATCAAGAGAGTATGGTACTGTCACAAAAACAGAAATATAGATCAATGGAGCACGATAGAAAGCCCAGAGATAAACCCATGCACATATGGGTGCCTTACTTTTGATAAAGGAGGCAAGAATATAAGGAGAAAAGACAGCCTCATCAATAAGTGGTGCTGGGAAAACTGGACAGCTACATGTAAAAGAATGAAATTAGAACACTTCCTAACACCATACACAGAAATAAACTCAAAATAGATTAGAGACCTAAATGTAAGGCCAGACACTATCAAACTCTTAGAGGAAAACATAGGCAGAACACTCTATGACATAAATCACAGCAAGATCCTTTTTTACCCACCTCCTATAGAAATGGAAATAAAAAGAAAAATAAGCAAATGGGACCTAGTGAAACGTAAAACCTTTTGCATGGCAAAGTAAACCATAAACAAGACGAAAAGACAACACTCAGAATGGGAGAAAATATTTGCAAATGAAGCAACTGACAAAGGATTAATCTCCAAAATGAGATTAAGCACCTCATGCAGCTCAATATCAAAATAACAAACAACCTAATCCAAAAATGGGCAGAAGAGCTAAATAGACATTTCTCCAAAGAAGATATACAGATTGCCAACAAACAGATTAAAGAATGCTCAATATCATTAATCATTAGAGAACTGCAAATCAAAAGTACAATGAGGTATCACTTCATACTAGTCAGAAAGGCCATCATCAAAATATCTACAAACAATAAATGCTGGAGAGAGTGTGGAGAAGAGGTACCCCTCTTGCACTGTTGGTGGGAATGTAAATTGATACAGCCACTATGGAGAACAGTATGGATTTCCTTCAAAAACTAAAAATAGAACTACCATACGACCCAGCAATCCAGCTACTGTGCATATACCCTGAGAAAACCATAATTCAAAAAGTGTCATGTACCACAATGTTCATTGCAGCTCTATTTACAATAGCCAGGACATGGACGCAACCTCAGTGTCCATCGACAGATGAATGGATAAAGAAGATGTGGCACATATATACAATGGAATATTACTCAGCCATAAAAAGAAACGAAATTGAGTTGTTTGTAGTGAGGTGGATGGACCTAGAGTCTGTCATACAGAGTGAAGTAAGTCAGAAAGAGAAAAACAAATACCATATGCTAACACATATATATGGAATCTAAAAAGAAAAAAAATGGTTTTGAAGACCCTAGGGGCAGGACGGGAATAAAGACGCAGACCTACTAGAGAATGGACTTGAGGACACTGGGAGGAAGGAAGGGTAAGCTGGGACAAAATGAGAGAGTGTCATGGACATATACACTACCAAATGTAAAATTGATAGCTAGTGGGAAGCAGCTGCATAGCACAGGGAGATCAGCTCGGTGTTTTGTGACCATCCAGAGGGGTGGGATAGGGAGGGTGGGAGGTAGGGAGATGCAAGAGGGAAGAGATATGGGGATATATGTGTATGTATAGCTGATTCACTTTGTTATATAGCAGAAACTAACACACCATTGTAAAGCAATTATACTCCAATAAAGATGTTAAAAAGAAAAAGGATTGAAGACCTAAATATAAGAGCTAAAACTATAACAGTCTTAGAAGAAAACAGAGGACTATGTCCTCATTACCTAGAATTTGACAGTGGTTTCTTAAATATGATACTACAAGCAAAAAAGAAAATTGGTAAATTAGATTTCACCAAAATTTTAAAACTTTTGTTCATCAAAAGACACTACCAAGAAAGTGAGAAAAAAAACAACCCACAGAATGTAAGAAAATATGTGCAAATAATATATCTGGTAAGTATCCAGAGTGTATGAAGAACTCTTACACCTCACAAACAAAAAGAGAAACAACCCAATTAAAAATAAAGTCCTTGAAGAGACATTTCTCTAAAGAAGATATGCAAATGATCAACAATCGCATGAAAACAAGCTAAATGCCATTAGTCATTAGGAAAATGCAATTCAAACCACACAAAATACCACTTCACACCCACTAGGAGAGCTATATTCAAATAAATGAAAAACAACAAATATTGGGAGGGGTGAATAAGTTAGAGCCCTCATACATAGCTGGCGGGAATGTAAAACGGTGCAGCTGCTATGAAAAACAACTGGCAGCTCCTCAGTAAATTAAACATGAAATTACCATATGACTCAATAAATCCAAACCCGGGTCTATACCCAAAAGAATTAAAAACAGATGCTCAGACAAAACATTTTGTACACAAATATTCATAGCAGCACTATTCACAATAGCCAAAAGATGGAAACAATCCAAATGTCTATTAACTGATTGATGAATAAACAATAATTGATGAATAAACAATAATAATAATAATATAATTATTCCATAGAAAGGAATGAAGTATTGATATATGCTACAACATGGTTGAACTGCAAAACATTACGCTGCGTGACAGCTAAGTAAAACGAGACACAAAAGGCTGCATATTGTATAATTCCATTTATATGGAATATCCTGAGTAGGCAAATCCATAAAGACAAAGAAAAGATGAGTGTTTTTCAGGAGCCGAGAGGAGTGGGGAATGGGAAGTGACTGATTCATGGGGTTTTCTTTTCGGGTAATGAAAATGTTACAGAACTATATAGTTGTGTATGGCTGCACAACATTCTGAATGTATTAAACACCACTGAACTGTTTTAATTGTTAAAATTGTTTAAATCGTTAAATGTTTTAAAATGGTTAAAATAATGAATTTTATGTTATGTATGTTTTACCATAATTAAAAGTTCAGCTGAAAAAATATTATCATCAATTTATTAGAGATCACAATGAAGTAGATGATTTATTAAATGAAATATTAAGTGAGAGAGTCCATCTTACACTGAAAAGCTGAGGAGTCAGTTCTTTTGTGTGCCTATAAAACAATCCTAATTATATAAGTGTCCATAGAATAGAGAATAATGGCAAGAAAAGCGAAAGAAGAAAGATAAAGGAAAAAACAGTACTAGTTGATAGAGCTGTGTGTTGTCCTTGATAAAACCAACTGTTAGAGCATTTAACTAAAATAAGTATACTTTTAGCTTCACCTTGCATATACATTTTTCCAGTGTAAATTGATGTGCAAAATTGGAAGTTCTCAAGAAGCTGTTGCTACTCCCCAAATGTCAGGAAAAGGGAAACACTTTCTTCTTCCTCAGTCAGTCTATGGCATCGTACTTTAACACTGCACAGCCCACCAGCTACATAATCTCCTGAAGGAGTTCAAAGTGGCTTCTACCATCCTTACTCTCAATCAAAGGAGAAGAAATACTAATCTTGATTCCTCAAGGACATGCAATGGGACCTCTGTAGCAGGTGGCAGAGATTTTAGTGAGAGAAGTAATATGAGTTTACAATTGGAAATTTTGTCATTTCCAGCTACTGCCTACTCTACTTACTGTGTGACTTTGAGCAAATCACTCAACCTCTCTGAAACCTCCTCATCCATAATATGGGGATAATAGAACCTACTTTATACTATTACTGTGATAATTGAGTGGGTTAATGCATATAAAGCATTTAGAATAGTTTGACACGGGAAAGTGTAGGCAACTAAGGCCTTGGCATCAGGGCAGGTAGAGTCATTTCAATTGATAAAAAGTAGAACAGGAGCAGAGTTAGCCCTAGAGGTAAGGGACTGGCCACAACTAGGTAACAGAAATTAGAGGTCAGCTTAGTCACCCAGCAAGTGACTAAATGAAATCCAGGTCCAGGGCAGAAAACCATCTGAAACTGGACCACCCAAGATAAAGATTAGGTAGGAAGGCTGAAGTCCAAAACTCACCCAAGAACTCCCTGTACCAAGATTCCCCCAACCCAGCCACAAGTCATAGAAACCACAAAGAACCATTGTCGAGCCACTCTTAATAACTAAGAGGTGGCCCCAAACCAAGATCTAGTGTTACTTCTAACTGGCTGTCGGCTTTAGGGGACTGAGCCACCAGATAGCAAATTACCAGATTACTAGCAGCAGCTGGGCCAAGCTGGAGACAGCAGAGATTGACAATCAAGTTATCACCCTCATTCAGCAGAAGATGAAGCTAAGGCTTAGTGAAATTAACTGATTTGTGTAAGACCATGCAGCCAGGAAATGATGGGGCCAAAAATTCGACACAGAACTGTAATATTCAAATCCTGGAAGATTTGTTCAGAACAGTGGAGCCTGCTAGTTACTTGCAGCTAACCTACAGCAGACTTAGACAATGACTGTTCTTTTGGTTCATAGGCATTATTCCAAATCCTATTCACCTTTGCTGCTCACAGCGTGGCCCATGGAGCGACCGCAGCAACAACTTAGAAACTTGTTAAAAATGCAGACTCTCAGGCCCCAGCCCAAACCTACTGAATCAGAACCTGGCTTTAAGAAGATTCCCAGGTGATCTGATGTACATTAAACTTTGAGAAGCACTGCTCTACACCATGCTGCCTCTCTCCTTCTCACAGAAGTTTCTTTTTTTTCTGAAGGTATAAATCAAGAGCAAAAAGTATTTTGTATCATGGGGGGAAAAGAGAGAATTTCAGAGGAGGGAGAGTTCAGAGGAGGCAAAGACCTTGCAGCTGAAGAGACTTGGGGGTAGTGTGTTTGACCTGATCTTTGAAGAAAGGGTAGGACATGTACAGGCAATGATGGGGAACCGGGTGACCTTTACACAGAGAACAGGAAAAATCCCCAAGGCCGGCGAGTGTAGAACATGCGGGAAAATGGCAGGTGGTTCTGTCTGGCTGGAGCCTAAGGCATGTGAAGAGCAATGAAAATACATGCTTGAAAGAAAAATTAGGGACAGGTTAGAGCATTTATTAGATGACAGGAATTAGGACTTTATTGTGTAGGCATGCCCTACAGTTGAAGGGTTTCGAGCAGAGGAACAACGGGCTCAAAATTAATGTGTTAAAAGGTTAATTTATATTAGGCTCTATTTCTATGGAGGACCAAAGAGGAAACCTGAACTCTAGTGGTAAATGAAAGGTAGTAAGAGGGAAGACCTGGGGAGGGGCGGCGGTGGGAATAAAGAGGAGATGCAGGATAAGAGCCATGGTATGGGGGCTTCCCTGGTGGCGCAGTGGTTGAGAGTCCGCCTGCCAATGCAGGGTACACGGGTTCGAGCCCCGGTCTGGGAAGATCCCACGTGCCGCGGAGCGGCTGGGCCAGTGAGCCATGGCCGCTGAGCCTGCGCGTCCGGAACCTGAGCTCCGCAACGGGAGAGAGGCCACAACAGTGAGAGGCCCGCGTACCGCAAAAAAAAAAAAAAAAAAAAAAAAGCCGTGGTATGGAGACCGTCAGGTCCATGCAGCCAACAGGATGGAACGCTTCCAGTTGTACCCCTCTTTCAGTACCTACTCCTTAGCGCCATGGTGCTCTATGAAGGCGGAGACTTACTGTGTACCTATGGTCAAAACATACACATTTAGAACCCAGTGGAGCCCCTGCAGTGTCTGACCCATTGTAAATGCCCCCAAATTTGTGTTGAATGTTTCTGAATATATGCTGAATATCAGGCAACAAGTTATGCAGCCTGAGAGCTGAGATCTGAAAAATATATTCTCAACTTGGTAATTATCCCATTTAGTAGAATTCTCTCCCTTCGTAGATTCCTTCCATCGAAATGGCGTTTAACTCAAAAAAGCAGCATGGAAATGCGTATTTACATTGAAAATTGTCCAATTTAAATGACTGACTACTGCAGCAAAGTGAAAGCTTTTGCAGATGTCTGATTGCCGTTGATGAACTGCCGAAGTTTAATTTTCTAAACTTACAACATGAAGATTAGCCTGAACTCATTATAACCCCACGAAGGTGCAGGCATCTGTCAGACCCATAGCTGGCTTGTTCACTCTCTCTCAGAGAAATACCATCTTAACTGCAATTACTTCTGAAAATGTCCCACTAATTATTTTTTCCACTTTCTCCTCTCTCTCTCTCTCCTTCTTGCTCCTATAATATAAAAACTCATTAAGAACAAGAATCAGGATTACTTGTTAGTTAGCTCTAGACCAGGGTTACTCCTAATGCAGTATGACATGTCGAGTCAGATAATCTGGGGGTTGGAGGAGATTATGCTGTGCCATTTGGGATGTTTAACAGCATCCAGATGCCACCCTCTACCCACTAGATGCCACTTTCAACCCATTACCTCCACCCCCCACCGCTACCAGTTGTGACAACCCAAAATATTTCCAGACATCGCAAATGTCCCCTGGGGGCCTAATTCACCCCTAATGGAGTACCACTGCTCTAGCGCACTGCAAACTGCAGGTACACGCTTCATACTGAGTAATATCATAAATGCAAGAGAGACCTGGGGATTCCTTAGAAGGCTGGGAATCCTGATGTGCGTTTCTTTGGGTTCATTATTTGGAGCATCTAAACTTAATCAAACCACAGTTCTCCTAAATTTGCTCTGCAGTTAATAATTTCCACTCTAATGAGTTCTCCTAAGTGTCCCACAGAATCATCCAGGATTCCAAGTTATCCTGGAAAATGTTCACTTTGCATTGGAAAGTGATATTTGAGTTCCATGCCAACAGGACATAGCGTACCTAACTAAGGCATTTTCATGAGAGGTTGCACATATATAATCAATTAAAAATCTCTTTAACGGAGAACTCAAGTAGTGAATAAAAGCGAGAATAGAAGACTACACCCAGCAGAGGAGGAATCACAGTTACCGCAGGGCTGGAGAAACCTTGAAAAGAAACAAGCAAAGCACTGTCAATATGCCTTTTCATCAGATTTGATTCACATAGCCTCAAACCTAAGGAGTTTCATCCAAAATTCTCAATGCAGTTTAGCAGGAGCCAGACCACACTATTGAAACATTGAACTTCAGAAGTAAACCGAAACCCAGACAAGTTTTGCCAGCTCAGACCAAAACCACACTTACAAAGATGACCAGACCAGTAAGAAAGCTAGCATGGAAACAGGGTTTTCAGTATTTCTGCATTTGCCGGCACTGGTTATTGGTCCTGCCAAGTCTTCAGTCACACATTCAAGCCCTTGAAAACTTAGAATCCTCTGGGATTCTAAAGTGCCACTCATACATTGTTTGTTTGTGATTTTGGACCCCTGAGTAAATACTGCAGCAAATTTTTCACAGTTATCTTAAGGGCAATAGACTTTAGAATTTGGAAGAAACAGCTACAGATAATTTTTCTCTAAAAAATTTAGTTGTGCTATTATAATCTGTTTCTCATTATATTTGTGCTATTCAAACCATGCATAGCCCATAAAATCTCAGAAAGAGCCACAAATAACAAGAATTGAAAAAGCATAATGGCATTCCATAGTCCCAAACTCTTCATAGAAGGCAACTGCAAAAATATACGGCTCTTATTTACCTCCTTCTGGATCAAGTTCTATACAATTATTCTGGCAGAAATTCTCCCTATCCTATATGAAGGGCCACAAGTGACAGATACTCAGAAAATAACAAACAACCATGTAGGTAAATGAACATTCGAATGCATGGACTAGGCAGACAAACAAGTGATAGGAGTAACCTCTTCTTGTGTGTCTGTCCACACACAGGATGAGACATGAAGATGTCACCACCTCAATTTCCATCGAATAAAAAATTATGGGAGAGAGATATTAGTAACCATTTCAACAGATTATCTCCATTGTAAGTTTACTTATTCACTTGATGTTTCTTGAACACAGCCTGTGTGAGAGACACGTTTCCTGGTTTTAATGTGCTTTCGCGTAAAGGAGAAATAATAGGTTCATGACAATTAATTAGCCAATAAGGTATAAGAATAATAAGTGCAATAAGAGATGTTAAAGAGATTGCAGTGGGGATTTAGAGGAAAGACAGATTGATTTCTGCTGTGGGAATCAAAGCAGCCTCCATGGAAAAGATAACACTTACTCTGGAACTTCAAGGTCTAGCTCGAATGCATTCCTAAATGAAGGCCTCACAATTCCTATTGCCAAAATACTTCCCAGAAGCACTTTTTCCAGATTCTACCATAGCTTTGTTATTGGTAAATGTCTGTCTTTGCACTAGAGGAAGCTCCTTGAGGGCTGAAGTGTGTAGTTGTCATATCTCTACGGCCCCTGTTGTCACCCAGCACAAAACCTACTCATCATAGCTACTTAGTAAATATCATAGATTTGACGTGACCAGAAGAGTGAGACGTTTTGCTGAAAATTGCCATTATCTGTGTGATTCACTGCAGTGGAAGCTTGCTGCCCCTCGCTTTTCGCTGGCCTTGGAGTTCTCACAGTCTATCATGAGCAATTAAGAACACAATCCCCAACAACTAGAATTAGAAGGAAACGTGGTTGCCCTACACCTCTAACACTCCCTAAAATGTACCTCACTTCTCGCCTTGACTCACTTCACCCCAAGGGAGAAGGAATGGCTTATCGGACTGATGAATTTGAGAAGAATTTAGCATTCTCCCCCATTCCTTCCTCTAGGAGCTAGCTTTAGGCACAGGTCTGCACCCACATGAGGAGGCCTATCTTAGTCTGGCACTGCCTGGAACTGGGTGTGTATAAAAGTCTGAGGGATCCTAGGATTCAATGTACAGACAATTTCAGTCTCACACTAACCTACTTCTTCCAACTTTATTACTGATAAAGATCATCCTCTGTATTCAAATCTATCTACCGTTGGTAGAAGGTAACTAACCGTATTACCAGGGATATGTGTCTATTTTGTTGAATGATTGTATCCCAGCTTCTAGAACAGTGCCTTGTCCATAATAGGCAACCAATAAATATTTGACCATTTGCTGAATTAACTTGTTCAAAACCTCGTCAAGAGAGGGGATACTATTTACTGGTCCCCAATGAAAGCCCCAAAACTACATCAAATAGATACTTAATAAATATGTGCTAAGTGAATGAATGCATGATCTTCTCACTGATCACAACTTGTATATATTTGCAAAAATCTTATCCTGTTCATTATATTTTAAAAGATATATGGTTTAAGACATGATTTTTTCCTATATTCTAACATTATATTTTATTTAGCTAAGGAGAATGTTGAACTTTGCCAATGACATTAATTTGTATAGCAAATGCTCAGTGCTGGTTCTAATTGGCACCCAGGCCCAGCTCCAGTCTTTACTTGTGGAATAGATTTAACCAGGGATACTTGTTCCCCTATACAGCCAATCAAGTGTAGTCTCATGTGCTGCCAGAGTGTAAGCTGTCCAGAGAAAAATAATACAAGTGTGTTTTTAGCTAATAGGGATCTAAACTCTATTACAAGATTCCAATCTAAGGGTTTGCACATAAGTAGCAAGAAGATAGGAACAGGTACTTCTAGAACCTGAACTTCAGCAAATAATAATGTGAAATAACCTTGTTATCTTGCTATATTTCTGCTTTTGTGTTATTTGCTATTTAAGAAAAAAATGAGGAAAATGGAAACAGGAAGAAAATTACTTTTTTCTTCTTTGGAAATGAATTATAAAGTCGTTTTGGTAAATTAAGACAAAAGTGAGTATCCAAAAATGAATGTATCAATGAAAAGCTTTAAGATAATTATTCAGTATTTTCAAGAATTTTTAAAATTTTTAGACTAATTTAAGATTAGTTTAATTTTATGTGTGGACTAATTTAAGATCCCCATGTGGGCAAGAGCTCTGATACAATTGACAAAAACTCCTTGCAGTCTTAGAGAATATCATATGAAGTGAAGTAAGTCAGACAGAGAAAGACAAATATTAGATGATATCACTTATATGCGGAATCTAAAAAATAATACTAATGAATTTATTTACAAAACAGAACAGACTCAAAGACATAGAAAACAAACTTATGGTTACCAAGGGGGAGAGAGAAATTAGGAGTATGGAATTAACAGATACACACTACTATATATAAAATAGATAAATAACAAGGATTTACTGTATAACACAGAAAATAATATTCAATATCTGGTAATAACCTATAAAAAGTAATCTAAATATATATATATATGTAACTGAATCACTATGCTGTATATGTGAAACTAACACAATATTGTAAATCAACTATATTTCAATAATTAATAAACAAATATTCTTTATGGTCTTGATAAACTTAAAACTGACATGGATCTTGAAGATGCAAATAAACAGCTGAAAGTATTTTTAGGTATACAGTAGTATCAGGCTGCCTGACCAAATAAATGATTCTAATAAAAAATGGGTTTTGGCTCAAGATGCTAAGATATTCCCATTTGTTTTTGTTTTTGTTTTTCCTATGATAAAGCATTTTAAATCAGTCATTTGTCTTCTCAATATGTTCTTTGAGAGTCAAATTAGGAGGCCAAACATTTTCACCACATCTGTAATTTATTTAAATTACAGAAAAGTAGATGTGAGGAGAGAAGATTTTAAAAGGGGTGGGGGGGGGGGAGGATAGAGTTGGTTGTGCAGACTAAACAAACAGAGGGAAAAAACAATCATCCAAGTCTGAGAAATCAGCACAGAGCAGTAAACAGGAGGAAAAAAATTAGAATCTGAAGTTAACAAAGATAAGAGTGTAGAAAGAAAGACAGGTCAAAGGTAGCAACTTCTAGATGATGAGTTCACTGAAAATGACCTGAGAGAAATCTCTGAAACCCCTTACCCCTGTCCCTATATCCCTGCAACAGCAAAAGCAGTAGTGTTCCTTGGAGAGAGTATTGTTAATCAAACTGCAGCAAAAACATTTATGGTTGCAAAAGCCTGCTGTATCTGGATTTATCATTTTCACTCATCTATTCCTTTGTATGTCTCTGTCCTTCCAATGTGTTTGGTCCCAAGACTCTTATCATGCTTAATAGTGACAGAAACGAGACGGGGCTTGGCATTCATGGTCTTGTAAAGGAGTCCACAAATACTTTGACACTCCTCCACTAGAAACGTGGGGTCTATAACCCTTCCTCTTGAATGTGGGTGGGCTCTGTATCTACTTTGACCCATAGATTATGGAAGAAAAGCTGTGACAGTCTCTGAGCCCAGACCTTAATTAATAGACCAGCAGTTCTATTTCCTGTCTCTTGGAACACTTGCTCTTGGAACCCAGATACCATGTTTTGAGAAACCCCAAGCATCCCAAAGAACAGGCCCACACAGAAAGGAAACAAGACCCACAGCCTTGTTTCCCAGCTGAGCTACCGGCTAACAATCAGCACCAGCTTGTTAGCCATGGAATGACCCATCTTGGAAGAGGTTCCACCAGCCACAGTCAAACTGCCCCAGTTGACATCATGTGGAAAAGAGAACAGTCATCCCTGACAAGCCCTGCCCAAATGGCAGATTTCAAAGCAAAATGAATAGTGTTGTTTTAAGCCGCTAGGTTTTGGTGTGGTTTATTACACAGTAATTTATAAATAGACAGTCCTCCAGCAGAATAAGTACATTTCATGTCATCAAAGCATCTCTGAGAGTAGATAAAGCTTGCAAGAGGAAGGACGTTTTAGTATCTAGATGAGGTGAAGAAGTATTTTCTCTTTCTGTCTCTCATCTTTAAGGTCCTGTCCTTCAATCTTTTGTTTAACTATTGTGAAAGAAAAAAAAAAAAGCCTTCAACTAGAACCTTCTGTCCTTGGTTACATGTGCTTCTTTGACTCACATAGCTGTTTGAGACCTCAAAACATGAGAAACAATGACTAAGCTAAGCAAGTGAGACAAGGCTCATATGTACTAGTCAGTTTGTTCCCAGGATGCCTGTTTGCCATTTGTAGCTGTAGTCTTCAGAAAAGTCTTAACTGACAGAGGATGTTTAAACTGACTTATTTTGATTCTAAAGAGCTAGTCAAAAAAATTTCTATGAGCAACTTCCCAGACATTTGTGCATGGCCCACTTCATTTTCTTTATTAGTTATCAATTTGAAAATCAGCAGCAAGATAGTAGGAATCAAGCTAATCTGGTAAATCCATTCAACAGCCTGTTTGGCTTCTGCATGTAGAAACCACTGCCTCTTCGCGCACATCACGTGTCAGTGCAAGCACTACATTTCCCAACACCGCTCTGCCACGTGCTGATCTGTCTCCCACGCTGGTCTACCCACGCCTGGAGAGAAAGAGTCAGGCCTCACCGTCTTTGTACACCCAGTTCTCAACAGTGTTTGACATATACAGCAAGTCTCCTACATACGAACCTTCAAGTTGCAAACTTTCAAAGATTTGAATGTGCCCCTGTATGCCAGCTGTTGTACTGTACTACCGTACTTTTCAAGGTACTATACTGTAAGATAAAAAATGTTTTCTTTATTTTTTGTGTTTGTTTGTTTTTTATGTATTATTTGTGTGAAAAGTATTATAAACCTATTACAGTACAGTACTATATAGCCGATTGTGTTAGTTGGGTACCTAGGCTAACTTTGCTGGACTTATGAACAAATTGGACTTACGAATGTGATCTCAGAACAAAACTCATTCATATGTAGGGGACTTACTGTAGTGCCAATATGTATTTATAAATGAACTACTTAGTAAAATGACTAATGTGCATATGTAAATGTAGTCTAAAATTGCCCACAGATGAGCCGCCAATTCCTGATGGAAAAATATTAAAGTAGCGTTTCTCCAGAGCTTTTCAGTTGACTCTTTCTAAACACAAATGTGAATCCTACTCCTGACTCAGTGTCTTTGGATTGTAATTTGACCGTCAATCTTATGACTATGACCAAAGTATAATATTTATTCTGGGTAATATTTAACTTACTCAAATACTTAATTTTTAAAAATTGGGGCCACTGGTAATATTTAAATTTTTAAATTGGGGTCACTTTATTCCAACCAGAGTCAGAGGATGGATTAGTCATATGAGAAGACTAGACAAGGGTTTTCTGCATTTAATGGGTTCTTAGCTTCTGTTTAGATTTCTTCAACTTTCACAGGTAACAGTGATTATTGGCCAAAAGTGTGGGAACATTAAAATTTCAGAACATTTTTCAATTAAGAAAATTTTATTTCTAAAAGGGTGATTCCCCTTCTTAGAAGTCTGAATTTTCAGAGATAATTTTCATCAAGGAAAAAAATGAAAACATTATTTAGCTCAACAGACTTTTCTCTATTTTTATAAAAATTGCCTCAAATTCTGTTTTGTATAAGATTAATATTGTTTCTTGAACTTTCTTTATGTTAGTATTGGCCCAGTACCTCTTTCCATGCCTCTAATTTTCAAACTTCATGCGTGGGTTTGTTTTGGATATTTGTCTTATAAGAATCACATAGTATGGGATTGTTTTAATCCAATCACACAGACTTAATGGATGTGTTTACTATATTTACCTTTATCATGATTACTGACATTTTTGGAGTGATTTCTCCTGTTTTATTTTGCATTTTCTGTTTAACATCCTCTTTCCTTGATCCTTTTTCCCCTCTCCTGCCTTCTATTGGGTGAATAAAGATTTCTATGGTCCTTTTTCTCCCTCCACAGGTTTGGAAGTTACAGACTGTAACTCTACTCTGGGTGTTACTTTTAATTGTTGAAATACATATTGTGACAGAGACTGGCTAACTGTTCATAAAACTTATTGTCCTTCACAGCTGGGCACACAGCTCAACTATCTTTGCCAGCCTCCCCTGAAGTTGGGAAGGTAGGACTACTGGACTGAGCGCTAGCCAAGTTGGTGGAATGTGTGTAGAAGTGAGGAGTGCCACTCCTGAACTCGGTCCATTAGAACCTCCATCTCCACCCACCCCCACTCCTTGCCAGCTATATGTCAATGCCCTAGGGAAATTTCTGAAAGCCTGTGTTGAAGATAAAGCATTTATGAGTCTGCTTTGTTGAATGATAATGTGGAACAGAGACATCCTATGAACTATCACTGCCCCAATTGGAATATAGGTTATCAAGAAATAGATTGTGTTGAACCACTGATTTTCCACAGCTAAAGTTACCTTAATTAATACTTCACTATAAATGTTCATTTAAAATTAGACTCATTTAGTATCTCTGACTAGCACTTAAACAAGAGCTTAACATGATGTGACTACCCACTGGACTCCTCTTTCATCATCTTTTTTTTTTTTTTTCGGTACGCGGGCCTCTCACTGTTGTGGCCTCTCCCGTTGCGGGGCACAGGCTCTGGACGCGCAGGCCCCGCAGCCATGGCTCACGGGCCCAGCCGCTCCGCGGTATGTGGGATCTTCCCGGACCGGGGCACGAACCCGTGTCCCCTGCATCGGCAGGCGGACTCTCAACCACTGCGCCACCAGGGAAGTCCCATCTTATTATTATTTAGAGCTTCTTTTCACATTCTTCTTATTATTTCTTATTGTATTATTTTCACAGTCGTTAATTAATTGCATTTATTCACATATTTTTAGCAAATTACTATTGACTTCTATTAGATGTATGTTGAAGCTACTCAATCTAACTTTCATTTCTCTTAAACTGCTTTTTATATTTTTATAACTCATCGTTTCTCTGTGCTGTGTTCTGGTGGAATTCCTCAGTGTTGTGTTCCAAACCATTTATTCTCTTGACAGTTAAGACCAATGTAGACTTTACCCTCTCTGTTGGATTTTTATTTCAATAATTACATTTTTTATTTCCAAGATTCCCAGTTTGTTCTTTTCCATATTCACCTGTTCTTCTTTTTCATTTCTGCCTATTTTGCTTCAAGGTCTGTATTTTTTTAATATTTTAAATATGGTTTCTCTATCTTTGTTATATATTTGGAGCAGATAGTGAATTCCAAAGAACAAACTTAACACAACATTTTGACCAAAAGTTTATAGTACATGAAAGTACAAACAAATAAACCTAGAATATAATAATTCAACCACAGTGGAATTTTTGTCACTGTTTCTTGTTTGTTTTCTCATTCAAGTTCAGGATGACATGTTGAAAAGATCAGGAACGTGTTAGGCATTTTCCATCCAGTCATTCAGGGACCTCAGCTTTCAGAAGCACTGCTGCCTTCAACGTAAGTTTCCCATAGTTGCTCTGGATGTTGCCATCCCATGGGATGCCATGGGAAAGCCCATGGAGGAGCATTTGTGAAAGATTTTATGGGCCAGGCTTGGAAGTATCACACATGACTTCTGTTCAGATCCCACTGGAGTCAGCATGGTCACATGACCCAGCCTAACCACAGGCTGGAAAACAGAGTAGCTGTGCCGCTCTGTGTCCGGCTACTAGAAGTGGAACAACTTTTAGCAGGCACCTGGTACTTTCTGCTACAATTCTCAAAGGGCCACTCCACTGAAAAAGTGTACTAAATATTACAGTGAGGTCTTCTAGTACTCTCCAGGATCTTAAAATATAAACAGTATCAAATGTCTTGACATTCAAATATACAACTTTTGTATTTCTTCCTTTAAAGTAACAGATCTGTCCCCTGTGGTCACTTTATGCTCATTCTTAAGCTCACAAGATGGCTTACAAACAAAGCAGATATGTTGTTGAAATTCTTGATTCTAACCTAAAGTTGTGTTTCTAGTACTCCCTCCATCAACCATGGAATGTGACCCAGGAGAGTCACTCCCATAGAAAGTCTCCCTAAGGTACATCTTTGGACTGAGGTTCCTATTTCTTTTTCCCATCTGTGTATTTCCTATAAGATATGTTACCCCAAACTTAATTATGAAATCTTTTCTTCCAGTCAACTTCTGAAAGTCTCATTTTCTTATGACACCAAGAAAGAACTTCAACTAGGAACTCAGCCAAGTTATAATAATAATAATAGCAACAATTTATTGAGTGCCCAATACGGAGCAGGCACAGCTGTGCTAAGAGTCTTCACACTCATTTTCTCATTGAATTCTCTCAGCAATCCTGAGGATCCTCATCATTATTACCATTTTATAAATGACCAAACTAAGGCTCAGAGAGCTGGGAAAGTTGTTCAATGCCCCAGTTAAATGTGACTGAGCTGGGACTCAAAACCAGGACAGACTCTAAATCCTACAGTCTGCTTTACAAACTACTTAATGACTTTCTAGGTAAATGGATGCTCTATTTTAGCTAAGATTTCAACTCCAAGTTACTATCAGCTCCTTTTCTTTGTTGAGCTAAGCTGTGCCTTGTGGGCTTCAAGAATCTCTCAGACCCATTTAGAATAATATCTAGACTAAAAGTAAACCTTTAGTAACCTGGCCCATGACACCTTTACCCTTAGCCACATTTGGTAGTTCTTGGCTATTAGGATCTTTTTGCTCTAATGTTAAGAAAAGACAGGAAAACAGAAAGCACCCTTCTCCCTAAGACTTCACTCTATCATCCAAAGCAGGATGACTCTGTAGGCTCCCTATACACCAAAGGCATGGAAGACAGGAAAGGCAGCAGAATGAATCATGAAAAAGAAAGACCTTTGACTGTATTGTACACCCTTGTATTAAAGACCCATGATATGATCTTGGTAACTCCATTTTGCCCTTGGCCAGGCCAGAGCTTCTCTATCTTGGAAAGCAAGGTAGGAATGCCTTGAACTCCCTCTTGGAGCACAGCTAACTAAACATTTTTGTCCCCAAAAGTTGTGATATTGTCCCCCTTGGGAGAGAATACCCTAATTGAGAATCACTGTGACTTCTCTATATCCAAACCAACCAAGATTCTGTTTTTTTGTAATTTGTGTTATTAAAGCAACAGGTTTCCTTTTCATTTTCAGGTGTAAATCTAGGTACTTTTAGGTACTTTTCGAGCCATACATGCATCTTACCACAAAATCTGATGTTATTGCTCCGTGGTTGAGAATCACTGCTCAGAAAGATAGAGTAAATAATCAGCTGTTGTACCTTGAAATATATTACTTTATGAATTTGCCTTAAAGCCTTAGAAATTTGAGACTACAGGATGAGGTTACATAGAGAATTTCTCTTAACTTAAAATTGCTGAAAGATCTTAGTAAGTCCGTGGCATTTCTATTATGGATTTTACTATAAATAACTTTAATTCCCCATATACAATAAGCCCAATAAAACTGACATTTATTGAGAGCTTATAAGTGCCAGACACTGGGCCATGGGCTTTCATGCTAAGTGGAGGTGGAGTTCTCTCTCTTTTTTTTTTGCGGTACGCGGGCCTCTCACTGCTTGGCCTCTCCTGTTTATTAAAGACCTGTAGTTTTGCTAAATCTGGCAACTCTACAAGGAAGGTCTCTCTGAGGAGGTGATGTTTGAACTGAGAGCTGGATGATAAGGAGCCAGCTGTCGAAGGATGAGCAAGAAAAGCATTCCAGGCAGAGAGAACTGAGGGCAAGAGTCAGGAGGTAGAAAGAGCTCGGTGTTTCAAGAAAAACTCAATTTACTGTGGTTGGGTAACTGACAAAGAGGAAGGTGGCATGAGATGAGGTTGGGAAAGTAGGCAAGAGTAGACTAAGTAGGTGTTGGGCTGCACCCTGCAGGCCTACAAGGCCTGTGCTTGCTTAGCTTCAAGACAGAAGAAAGAGCCCAGAGTCAGCAACAGAGACATCAGTGGTTTAATGGATAGAGGGGTCTTACACGTCTGAAGCAAGATCCTGGAGAGACACCCAATCGTGTGCGGGGGAAGGCGGGAAGGACATGGTGGCAGTCTTTGCTGGGGGGTGGGGGTTGGGGGAAGGGGAGATTACCAGTTATAGGGGAACTGATGTCAGGTGGGCTCATTAGTTACCAGGGAAACTAGCAGAGGTGCACACCCCTCACTATCCCTTTGATAAGAACAATCACTAGGCCTTCTAAATCGGGGAAAATTTGGATTTTATTCTAATTGCTGTAATTAGCCACTTGAGGGTTTTAAGCCAGGATATTGTGTGGGTGTGAGTGGGTTGTGTATGTGTAGGGAGGATGGGGATGATATATGTGGCGAAATACTGATTTGTAGTACAAAAACGTATTCTAGAGAATGGATTGTAGGGCATCAAGTATGGAAGCAGGGAGGCTAGTGAGAATGTAGTCACAGTGATCCAGGCTGGAAAGGATGGTGGTTGGAGATGGAGAGAAATGAAATAATTCTGTATCTGCGGTAGGTAGAGCCAACAGAACTTGCTAATGTACTTGCTGTTGCGGTTAATGAAAAAAAAGGGGCTTCCCTGGTGGAGCAGTGGTTGAGAGTCCGCCTGCCGATGCAGGGGGCACGGGTTTGTGCCCCGGTCCAGGAAGATCCCACATGCCACGGAGCGGCTGGGCCCGTGAGCCATGGCCGCTGAGCCTGCGCGTCCGGAGCCTGTGCTCCGCAACGGGAGAGGTCACAACAGTGAAAGGCCCGCGTACCGCAAAAAAAAAAAAAAAAAAAATGTGTGAAAAAAGTTACATGAAAGGGAAGTTTCCCCTAATAAGTTTGGCAAGTTTTTGATGAAACGACACAGAGCTGTTCATCACAGAAAACCAAAACCAAAAAATGCAGGGATTAAAGTGGTTTTACTTGCAGTCAGATTTCATATAAAAACCAGAAAGATTGGCAGGTTTAGCTCTCCAAAGGGACACTCCAAAATTTTTGTGGGACACTCCCCCCAAAAATGTTTGCCCAAGCCCTCTTAAATAACATACACATGAAAACTGTGTCTATTTGCAGATCCCAAAACAACTATTTTTTCAAACAAAATGTTTCTCCTGACCATCATAAAGACCAGTTTCTAATCACTAGATTATGTTGGCAATAGCAGTCATTAAGATGAATGGAAAGGCACAACAATTCTTTTTTATCACGTCTTTGCCCACAAAAACACATTTTAATGTAGCTGTTATTTTGTTTTATGATAGGTGAATATACACTTGAATACAATAATGAGCCTATAAAAATGTTTTATGCATAGTACTATCTTAATGTCTGACTCTGTGTAAAACTTGTTTTCATTTTTAGGATATCATTTTAAAAACCTTTGTTAGCCTTCTATACTATCAGATATATGTGTTAATTATAAAACTTTTTAAAATTACATGATTATTGACCCACAAGTTAACAAATATATTTATTTTAATGATATATATAATTTTATCAAATTAAGTTCTTGACATTTAGTAGAAAAAATGTATATGCCATAAAGGTTATTTTCACAAGAATCAAAAAAAGAGAAAAGACTTTAAAGTTTGCTTGGGATAGATATGTATATGTGTGTACATGGGTATGCGTGTGTGAAACTAAATGAAGAATCTTTGAAAATGACTTTATTAGAAAGTGAATTAGGAATGAAATGACTTAAGAACCATATCAACTTATACCTAAGGGTCACTTCTCAGTAGTAAAAATTTTAATTCAAACCCATTACAATGCTAACCTTAAAGAAAGAAAACATTTTAATGTATGTATAACTCATATATATTTTTGATCCACAGGAGGCAATATGGTAGAATGGGTACCATCAAGAAATCTGGGGTATAGCATTGGTTCACATTCTCGATACCTCACTTACATTCTCTTAGGTGTTGGGAATATTATTTAACTTCTGTAAACCTCAGTTACATCCTTCTCAAAACACAAATGTTTATCATATCTCTACATCACATTGTGATTAGTACTAAATGAGGCATCGTATGTTAAGCATTTACTTGGTGCCTACCTCACACCAAAGCTTCAATAAATTTTACTGTTTGTTTATCATCATTAAGGAAGTCTGCATATCAGCCCAATAGATACTATGAAATTTACCATTTATAAGAAGAAGAAAGTAAAACAAATAACAAATTTGACCACAACATTCAGATTCAATCAATGCATTTTGACCACCTACTGGATACCAAACACAACCGTACTTAGTGATTTTATATGCAATTTTATTTATGATAGTGTAAGAGGTCATAAAAATAGTGATACAGTTAGTACTAATTTTCACATATTTAATTTCAATCATAATTAATAATATTTAATATCATGCATATGTCATAATAAAATTTTCCCCCCAAAAAAGATGCATTTTCACATTTGTGTCCATACAACATGATAATATGGTTAACTGACAGAATATAAAGGCTTTGTAATCATGAATGAAAAGTAGGGGCCACTGAATAATGCATAAAGCTTGCACTGAAAGCTAAGAGAACAGTTTCTAAACTCAGCAATGTGACAACATAAACTTGACCTCATCTCCTTGGCCTCAGTTTTCTGACATTGCACTAGATATTTTCTCAGGTTGTTTCCAAGACTGATTCTAGGCCATTAACTAGAATTTGCAAAGTAGAGCAAAACATCAGTAATTGGATTTCAACCCAAACACAATGTCACAGTGGCTTAGCTCGATTGCCAGCTAAAAGCAAGAGAAATGTGAGGTCTGCCATCTGGAATTGAAGTACTACAATTCTCTGTAGCTGAAAATCAGGTTTGCTCTCCACTCCTGATGATGTCTCTTCTGCAACCAACTACAACGGGTGAACGTTCTCATGAGTTTGCCCCTCCACCTTTCATTCATAGGCCTTCATACCTTTCTACACGTCAATAAGCCATCACCAAAAACGTTTGGGAAAATCAGACAGCTGAGCGTCAACAAGAATCTCTAGCCTACTTCTGAAGCACATAGGCCTTGTTATTAGTCTCACTGGAGCAATCATTCTAATGCAAGAGAATCCAAAATTCAAATGCCAAGAGTCACAGTAGTTCTATTATCCTACCTGAAAATTAAAGCTTTCATCATCCACAAGCAGTAACTATTAGGCTTCAAAAGTAATAATAATTTTATAGATAGCTGTAGGAAGTAGCCACATAGCACAGGGAGATCACCTCGGTGCTTTGTGGCCACATAGAGGGATGGGATAGGGAGGGTGGGAGGGAGACACAAGAGGGAGGGGATATGGGGATATATGTATACGTATAGCTGATTCACTTTGTTATAAAGCAGAAACTAACACACCATTGTAAAGCAATTATACTCCAATAAAGATGTTTAGAAAAAGTAATAATAATTTTAAAAAACACCTTCAGCCTTAATACTCATTGTTTAAATTAATTATGAAATTCTATTTCTATCCATTTCTTCTCTGGATATTTTGTATTTCTTACCTGTATCAGTTTCCTAGGGCTGCTCTAACAAATATCACAAACTTGGTAGCTTTAAAACAGAAGATACTAATTCTTTCATGATTCTTGAGGCTAGAAATCCAAAATCAAAGCGTCAGCAGGGCCATGCTCCCTCTGAAAGCTCTACAGGATCATTCCTCCAGTTTGTAGCAGTTCCAGGCATTTCTCGCCACAGGCATTGCTTGTGGCAGCACAACTCCAATTTCTGCCTCCGTCTTCACATGGCCGTCATCTCTGTGTCTGTGTCTGAATTTTCCTCTTCTTATAAAGACACCAATCATATTGGATTAGGGCCCACCCTAACCCATTACAACCTCATTTTAACCTAACCATACCTGAAACATCCCATTCCCAAATAAGATCACACTCACAGGTGCAAGGGTTAGGACTTTGGGAACATAATTCAACCCATAACACCACTCCTTTCTCTAATTATACTGGCAATGTAAATGCTGCAGCATGAAAATGCAAACAGGGAGGAAAACTTTGTTAAGTAATTGAGCCTGGAGAGATATCACCCACATGTGATGTTACAAGTGCGGATAGTTGTTTGCACCACTAGTCTACGAGTTTCCAAAGGGTAGGGACTGGAAGGATTGGACTGGCAGGGCAGATGGGGATTAGAGAACCCTGATGGGTTCTCAGAAAATTGTTCAGGCTTGAGCCCTAATCCAGTCACTTTGTGCTCTCTGAATAAGTCATCCTAAGTCATCCTAAGGAGCTCTGATCCTACACCATATGGTTACATAGCAACAATCAGATCCTAATAATGGCCATCACTTACTGAATGCTTCCTGTGTGCCAGGCATGTGTTAGGTTTTGTGCTTTATACATTATTTCATTCAGTCCTCACAAATTATCCTTAAGTCTCAAATTGTAATGATGACTCCTACCTATTCTTCTCCGCACCAAAACAGGAAGAGAGGCACTGCTAGCTTTTCTTTATTCCTCCCGTGATGCTGTCATCTTTTGTACTTACCATCACCCCCATATGTAGTGTTATTCTGTGCATAAGAATAATCATGAAAGATAAGCCATGTTCCATCCACCCTTCCCCGATACAGTGATCTTAGGAGGCCAATATAAACTAGCAATGCTTTTCCTTAGTCATTATGGATTTGATTTTAAAAATGGAAGGCACCAAAACATAGGTGTTTTTGTTCAAGAAACTAAGATAATTGAAATGATTTTATAACTTAAATGATAAAGCTGTAGTCATTAAAACCATAAACAGAAATTAAGATTGTTTCAGGCTGCAGTTAATCCAGGTATTTCAGAATATAAACTTGTTCCTTCAAGCTATTTTTCCACACTTGCCATACTTGTACTAATTTGCAAAACTTAACTATTGGCCTCTATCTGTTATGTTTCCAAATGAATGCTGTCACAAACAGCTAAAGTTTACCTTGTGACCCAAAGATCTGGGCAGCATGGGCTGGTTCCAGGGACCTGCTCTGGATAGTTTACTTAGAGTCCCCTGCCCAAGGTGACCTGTCATGTATGCTGTAAATGCACCTGCCTTCTTATTAGATAAAGCCAGAAAGCTTAAGGAATGCCTCCCAATGCTTTTGTGTGTTGGAAAAACTGAAAAGTTCATTATTGGAATCTCAGATTTAAAAGGGTCAGCTCGACAAACTATTCATTCTTCCGTAACATTACCGGCTGAGTAATTGTGTAGCCCGTTCTTAAATAGTCACTTCTCCCATTCAGAGGAGCTCTAGAATTCTTCATTATGTTGAGCTGAAACCTATCATCTTAGTAGGTCCACTATTGGACCTAATTCTACATTCACCACCTAATAACTCTTCAGATGTCTGAGAACAACTCTCCTATGTGTCTTCTCTTTTCATGTGGCTTCAGCCATGATGGTGAGGCATGGTTTCTATTTCTCCCATCCTGGTCATTTTCCCTCTTACTATGCATCAATCTCTATTTAATACTTGGCACCACACCATGTTAGGTGCAATTTGGCCAATATTAAGCAAGGCACGACTACTTCTTCCCTTATTCTGGACACTATAATTTTCCTGATACAATGATTAACAGAGTTGGCTTTCTTGGCGCCCATATGTTGATTTATATAGAAGTTACTGACATCTGCTAAGTCATTTTTAGTCATATTTCCTTATCTAACAGTTGTGTAATTTATTTAGTGAAAAAAATATAAAACTTACACTGATTTTCATCAAATATCATCTTAATAGATCTTGTTTATATTTTTGTGTTAATTCTTTCACACAATACATTCCTTCCTACTACTTATCTAATGCAAATTCAATTTCTATCAAATACATATTCTGAGGTCACTGACAAAATTTGAACAGTTTAAAACCAGTAGAAGAATTTTGCCACTATTTCCCTTGAGCTCAAATCAATCCATTTACAGTTACTTTGGGTATAGTCTGTTAGTTACACATTCATCTAGTTGAACAAACATCCAAGTCACATTTCTCCTACACGTCTATAAAAATGTTGTGAGAAACACACCATTTCTCTATTCTACTTTTTTATAAAAAAGAAAGCATTAATATAAGCCTGTTACACAAAATGAGCTAGTTTTGTGAATGCACACTGGTTCCTAGAGGTCACAACAAGCCTCTTTTAATGACACATTCTAGAAATTTTCCTGAGATTAGAACAAAACTGATCATCTAACACCCACAAATTCTCCCTCTGCCCCTTTGAAAATTAAAACCATGTTTATTCATTGCCATTCTATCTGCTCTAGTACCTCAAAGATTACTCAAAGAAAACTAAAATAAGGGGGGATTTTCAGTTTGTTTGGCTGGTTGTCTCAGAATACTAGTGCCTAATTCATCAAGGAAAGAAATAAAGAAAGAGGAAAAAAGAAAAAGAAAGGAAAGGAAAGAAAAAAACCACTAGAAGTCACTTAACCAGTTTCTTCACTCTTCCTGAAAATCCGTTTTCTCTCTCCAGTGAACATTTCATATTTCTTGTCTAAGTTTCACTTTCCTTGACAAAGATGTTAAAAACAAAAAGATAGTTAAGAAATTCTGCTTTCTATAACACCCACAGGCATTACACTTCCATAGACAAATATTTGCCAAAAGATTAAAAATTGAAAAAGAAAAAAAATAAGGGAGAGGAAGGCCTTCCTAAGCATGGCACCAAAGGCAGAAATCATAAAGTAAATTGCATACTTAAAAATGAAAACCTCTGTACCTCAGAAAATGTCATATAAACAAAATTTTCAGGAAAATGACAAACTCTCAAAATGTTTGCAAATTAATATTTTCATAAAGGTTTGATAGCTTCATATATGAAGTGTTTTAAAACTCAGCTGGAAAATATAGACACAACAATAGAAAAATATATAAAGTTCAAGAGAAGGAAATTGAAGGAAAGAAGGAAGGAAAGAAAGAAGGAACCAATAAACCTATTTTAAAAGTTTATCTTTATTAACTTTCAAATAAATTGACATTTAAACAAAATATTTTATATTTAACAAATTAGGAAATTATTTTGTCTTGTTAAATACAAAATACTTTGACTTTCTTAAAAGTCAAAGATCTAGAAACATTGACATTCTATTGTACACTGCTATACACTGGAGCTCTAAGAAGTAATTTAGTATTTATCTAAAACCTTATACTAAGTGTTTTACATGTGTTATCTTATTTGATGTGTCTTCAAACATTCAGTTCTCCTATAGCTAAAGTTTATCTTATGAACCCAGAGATCTGGGCATGAAAAGACACTAAGATTGACAGGGTCAGTTTGTCATGCAGTTCTTGTTAAAGCTACCATTTACCAGGTCAGTTCTCATACCTACTGGAAAATGAAACTGTCAGCAACACAAGTCATACATTCCTCATTAGATGTTCTTGGTTTAGCCTAAGAAGACTTCCAGTGTATGTCTTGACTCTTGACAAAGTGCTCATGAATTAAGATACCCAACCTAATGTCAATCTTATATTTTGAATTAGAGGCACATTAATCACTTTTTTCTGTCTGCTCAGATAGTCCCTTAATATAATTTCAAAATGGTAGTTCTTTTATGATTCTCTTATTCGTATCTTAATTATAATTTTCAACAGTGTGTCAACTCTGTGGTGGATTTCCACCTAGGTACTTTGTATGTAGGATACCTCTTCTCTCCTCTAGAGCAAATCTGTATCTTTTCTAACATAATGTGATATTGTGATTTATAGTAGAAATATATATTTTGTCTTTGTCCCCGTTTCTGGCACAGAGCTCCTAAAACCCTTGAAATGTCTTGTGGTGAGAACAATAAAGGTATCTTTTGTTATGCTGATGAGATGTCTTTTGGAAAGCACCTAAGGATGGGGACTGCTCAGCAGAGTACCCAACTGTATGACTAGAGGATTGGATTTTTAGTCCATCTCCCCCAACCCACCCCGGGAGTTGAAGGGCTGAAGTTTGAGTTCAATCACCAATGGTCAATGATTTAATCAATCATGCCTATGTAATGAAGCCTCCATAAAAACCGAAAAAGAAAGGATCTGTATTGCTTCCAGGTTGGTGAACACGTGGAGATTCAGGAAGAGTGGCACAGAAACTCTGTGCCCTTTCTCCATATCTTGCCCTATACATCTCTTCCATCTGGCTATTCCTGAGTTATATCCTTTTATAATAAACCAGTAATCTAGTAAGTAAAATGTTTCTTTGAATTCTGCAAGCCACTCTAGCAAATTAATCAAACTCAAGGGGGAGAAAGGGGTCTTTGGAACCTTAATCTGTAGCCAGTTGGTCAGAAGCCCAGGTGACTGCCTGGACTTGCAACTGGCAACAGAAGTGGTATGTGAGCAGGCTGTGGGGGCTGCAGGGAGAGTCTTAAGGGACTGAGCCCTAACGTGGGATCTAATACTACCTCCAGATAGAGAATGTCAGAATTGAGTCAAATTGTAGTACACCCAGCTGGTATCCAAGACTTGCCTGGTGGTGTGGGAGAAACAACCCCATACATTGAAACTGAGTACAGAACCATTATATAGATTCTTCACTTTAGGTTCCACCCCACTGGGTATAATTTCCTATTTATTACCCTGTGTCATAATGTCAGGTACATTTTGTATAGGAACTATACTTTTAGAAATATTAGAGATATAACTATCTTATGACTTTCTTACCAATTATTTTCTTACATGAATTACTACAAACAATCCTTCATGCTGTTTTGGGGGTTTTTTTTGGTTTTTTTTGCGGTACGCGGGCCTCTCACTGCTGTGGCCTCTCCCGTTGCGGAGCACAGGCTCCAGATGCGCAGGCTCAGCGGCCATGGCTCACGGGTCCAGCCGCTCCACGGCATGTGGGATCTTCCCAGACCGGGGCACGGACCCGTGTCTGCTGCATCAGCAAGCAGACTCTCAACCACTGCGCCACCAGGGAAGCCCCTTCCTGCTGTTTTTAATTTCTATTTTTTTTAGTTTTATTTAATTATATTTTTTTACACAGCAGGTTCTTATTAGTTATCTATTTTATACATATTAGTGTGTATATGTCAACCCCAATCTCCCAATTCATCCCACCACCACCACCACCACCACCCCCTCTTTCACCCTTGGGGTCCATACGTTTGTTCCATATATCTGTGTCTCTATTTCTGCCTTGCAAACTAGTTCATCTGTACCATATTCCTGGATTACACATATATGCGTTAATATACTACTTCCTTTTCTCTTTCTGACTTACTTCACTCTGTATGACAGTCTCTAGGTCCATCCATGTCTCTACAAATGACACAATTTCATTCCTTTTTATGGCTGAGTAATATTCCATTGTATACATGTACCACATCTTCTTTATCCATTCATCTGTCGAAGGGCATTTAGGTTTCTTCTGTGACCTGGCTATTGTAAATAGTGCTGCAATGAACATTGATTGGGGTGCATGTGTCTTTTTGAATTATGGTTTTCTCAGGGTATGTGTCCAGTACTGGGAATGCTGGGTCATATGGTAATTCTATTTTTGAGTTTTTTAAGGAACCTCCATACTGTTCTCCATAGTAGTTGTATCAATTTACATTCCCACCAACAGTGCAAGAGGGTTCCCCTTTCTCCGCATGCTCTCCAGCATTTGTTATTTGTAGATTTTCTGATGATTCCCATTCTGACCAGTGTGAGGTGATACCTCATTGTAGTTTTGATTTGCATTTCTCTAATAATTAGTGATGTTGAGCAGCTTTTCCTATGCCTCTTGGCCATCTGTATGTCTTCTTTGGAGAAATGTCTATTTAGGTCTTCTGCCCATTTTTGGATTGGGTTGTTTATTTTTTTTTAATATTGAGCTGTATGAGCTGTTTATATATTTTGGAGAGTAATCCTCTGTCCGTTGAATCATTTGCAAACATTTTCTCCCATTCTGAGTGTTGTCTTTTTGTTTTGTTTATAGTTTCCTTTGCTTTGTAAAAGCTTTTAAATTTCATTAGGTCCCATTTGTTTATTTTTGTTTTTATTTCCATTACTCTAGGAGGTGTGTCAAAAAAGATGTTGCTGTGATTTATGTCATAGAGTGTTCTTCCTATGTTTTTCTCTAAGAGTTTTATAGTGTCTGGGCTTACATTTAGGTCTTTAATCCATTTGGAGTTTATTTTTGTGTATGGTCTTGTGGAGTGTTCTAATTTTCTTTTACATGTAGCTGTCCAGTTGTTCCAGCACCACTTATTGAAGAGGCTGTCTTTTCTCCACTGTATGTTCTTGCCTCCTTTGTCATAAATTAGGTGACCTTATGTGTGTGGGTTTATCTCCGGGCTTTCTATCCTGTACCATTGATTTATATTTCTGTTTTTGTGCCAGTACCATATACTACTGGCATTTTGTAGTATAGTTTTGTACTACTGTAGCTTTGTAGTATAGTCTGAAGTCAGGGATTCTGATTCCTCCAGCTCCGATTTTTTCCCTCAAGATTGCTTTGGCTATTCAGGGTCTTTTGTGTCTCCATACAAATTTTAAGACTTTTTGTTCTAGTTCTGTAAAAGATGCTCTTGATAGTTTGATAGGGATTGCATTAAATCTTTAGATTGCTTTGGGTAGTATAGTCATTTTCATAATATTGATTCTACCAACCAAGAACATGGTATATCTCTCCAGCTGTTTGTGTCATCTTTCATTTCTTTCATCAGTGTCTTATATTCTGAGTACAGGTTTTTTACCTCCTTAGGTAGGTTTATTCCTAGGTATTTTATTCTTTCTGTTGCAATGGTGAATGGGATTGTTTCCTCAATTTCTCTTTCTGATCTTTCACTATTAGTGTATAGGAATGCAAGAGATTTCTGTGCATAAATTATTTATCCTGCAACTTTACCAGATTCATTGATTAGCTCTAATAGTTTTCTGGTGGCATCTTTAGGATTCTCTATGTATAGTATCATGTCATCTGCAAACAGTGACACTTACTTCTTCTTTTCCAATTTGTATTCTTTTCATTTCTTTTTCTTCTCTGATTGCTATGGCTAGGACTTCCAAAACTATGTTGAATAATAGTGGTGATAGTGGGCATCCTTGTCTTGTTCCTGATCTTAGAGGAAATGTTTTCAGTTTTTCACCATTGAGAATGATGTTTGCTGTTGGTTTGTCGTATATGGCCTTTATTATGTTGAGGTAGGTTCCCTCTGTGCCCACTCTCTGGAGAGTTTTAATCATAAATTGGTGTTGAATTTTGTCAAAAGCTTTTTCTGCAGCTATTGAGATGATCATATGGTTTTTATTCTTCAGTTTTTTTATGACATATCACATTCATTGATTTGCATATACTGAAGAATGCTTGCATCCCTGGGATAAATTCCACTTGATCATGGTATATGATCCTTTTAATGTGTTGTTGGATTCTGTTTGCTAGTATTTTGTTGAGAATTTTTGCATCTATATTCATCCATGTTATTGGTCTGAAATTTTCTGTTTTTGTAGTACCTCTGTCTGATTTTGGTATCAGGGTGATGGTAGCCTCATAGAATGAGTTTGGGAATGTTCCTTCCTCTGCAATTTTTTGGAAGAGTTTGAGAAGGATGGGCCCCAGCTCTTCTTTAAATGTTTGATAGAATTCACCTGTGAAGCCATCTGGTCCTGGACTTTTGTTTGTTGGAAGATTTTTAATCACAGCTTCAATTTCATTACCTATGATTTGTCTGTTCATATTTTCTATTTCTTCCTGGTTCAGTCTTGGAAGGTTATACCTTTCTAAGAATTTGTCCATTTCTTTCAGGTTGTCCATTTTATTGGCATAGAGTTGCTTGTAGTAGTCTCTTATGGTGCTTTGTATTTCTACAATGCCCATTGTAACTTCTCTTTTTTCATTTCTAAGTTTATTGATTTGAGTCCTATCCCTCTTTTTCTTGATGAATCTGGCTAGAGGTTTGTCAATTTTGTTTATCTTCTCAAAGAACCAGCTCTTAGCTTTATTGATCTTTGCTATTGTTTGCTTTGTTTCTATTTCCTTTATTTCTGTTCTATCTTTATGATTTCTTTCCTTCTACTAACTTTGGGTTTTGTTTTTTCTTTCTCTAGTTCCTTTAGGTGTAAGGTTAGATTGTTTATTTGAGATGTTTCTTGTTTCTTGAGGTAGGATTGTATTCCTATAAACTTCCTTCTTAGAACTGCTTTTGCTGCATCCCATAGGTTTGGATCATTGTGTTTTCCTAGTCATTTGTCTCTAGGTATTCCTCTTTGATTTCATCTTTGATTTCTTCAGTGATCTCTTGGTTATTTAGTAATGTATTGTTTAGCCTCCATGTGTTTGTGGTTTTTGTTTTTTTCCCTGTAACTGATTTCTAATATCATAGCATTGTGGTTGGAAAAGATGCTTAATATGATTTCAATTTTCTTAAATTTACTGAGGCTTGTTTGTGACCCACAATGTGATCTATCCTGGAGAATGTTCTGTGTGCACTTGAGAAGAAAATGTAATCTGGTGTTTTGGGACAGAATGTCCTATAAATATCAATTAATCTATCTGGTCTATTGTGTCATTTAAAGCTTCTGATTCCTTATTAATTTTCATTTTGAATGATCTGTCCATTGGTGTAAGTAAGGTGTTAAAGTCCCCCACTATTAATTTGTTACTGTTGATTTCCTCTTCTATAGCTGTTAGCATTTTCCTTATGTATTGAGGTGCTCCTATGTTGAGTGCATATATATTTATACTTGCTATATCTTCTTCTTGGATTGATCCCTTGATCATTATGTAGTGTCTTTCCTTGTCTCTTGTAACATTCTTTATTTTAAAGTCTATTTTATCTGATATGAGTATTGCTACTCCAGCTTTCTTTTGATTTCCATTTGCATGGAATATCTTTTTCCATCCCCTCACTTTCAGTCTGTATGTGTCCCTAGGTCTGAAGTGGATCTCTTGTAGACAGCATATATATGGGTCTTGTTTTTGTATCCATTCAGTGAGCTTGTGTGTTTTGGTTGGAGCATTTAATCCTTTAACTTTTAAGGTAGTTATCAATTTGTATGTTCCTCTGACCATTTTCTTAATTGTTCCGGGTTTGTTATTGTAAGTACTTTCCTTCTCTTGTGTTTTCTGCCTAGAGGAGTTCCTTTAGCATTTGTTGTAGAGCTGGTTTAGTGGTGCTGAATTCTTTTAGCTTTTGCTTGTCTGTAAAGCTTTTGATTTCTCCATCAAATCTGAATGAAATCCTTGCTGGGTAGAGTAATCTTGGTTGTAGGTTCTTCCCTTTCATCACTTTAAATATATTGTGTCACTCCCTTCTGGTGTAGAGTTTCTGCTGAGAAATCAGTTTTTATCCTTATGGGAGTTCCCTTGTATGTTATTTGTAATTATTCCCTTGTTGCTTTTAAAACTTTGTCTTTAATTTTTGTCAATTTGATTACTATGTGTCTCGGTGTGTTTCTCCTTGGGTTTATCCTGCCTGGGACTCTCTGTACTTCCTGGACTTGGGTGGCTATTTCCTTTCACCTGTTAGGGAAGTTTTCAACTATAATCTCTTCAAATATTTTCTCAGGTCCTTTCTCTCTCTCTCTTCTCTTTCTGGGACCCCTACAAAGCGAATGTTGGTGTGTTTAATGTTGTCCCAGAAGTCTCTTAGGCTGTCTTCATTTCTTTTCATTCGTTTTTCTTTATTCTGTTCTGTGGCAGTGAATTCCACCATTCTGTCTTCCATGTCACTTATCTGTTCTTCTGCCTCAGTTATTCTGCTATTAATTCCTTCTAGTGTATTTTTCATTTCAGTTATTGTATTGTTCATCTCTGTTTTCTTGTTCTTTAGTTCTTCTTGGTGTTTGTTCTTTAATTCTTCTAGGTCTTTGTTAAACATTTCTTGCATCTTCTCAATCTTTGCCTCGATTCTTATTCTGAGGTCCTGGATAATCTTCACTATCATTGTTCTGAATTTATTTTCTGGAAGGTTGCCTATCTCCACTTCGTTTAGTTATTCTTCTGGGGTTTTATCTTGTTCCTTCATCTGGTACATAGTCCTCTGCCTTTTCATTTTGCCTGTCTTTCTGTGAATGTGGTTTTCATTCCACAGGCTGCAAGATTGTTGTTCTTCTTGCTTCTTCGGTCTGCCCTCTGGTGGATGAGGCTATCTAAGAGGCTTGTGCAAGCTTCCTGATGGCGTGAACTGGTGGTGGGTAGAGCTGGATGTTGCTCTGGTGGGCAGAGCTCAGTAAAACTATAATGTGTTTGTCTGTTGATGGATGGGGCTGGGTTCCCTCCCTGTTAGTTGTTTGGCCTGAGGCGACCCAGCACTGGAGTTTGCTGGCTCTTTGGTAAGGCTAATGGCAGACTCCAGGAGGGCTCACGCCAAGGAGTACTTCCCAGAAATTCTGCTGCTAGTGTCCATGTCCCTGCGGTGAGCCACAGTCACCCCTCGCCTCTGCAGGAGACCCTCCAACACTAGCAGGTAGGTCTGGTTCAGCCTCCTATGGGGTCACTGCTCCTTGCCCCTGGGTCCTGATGTGCACACTACTTTGTGTGTGTCTTCCAAGAGTGCAGTCTCTGTTTCCCCCAGTCCTGTTGAAGGCCTGCAATCAAATCCTGCTAGCCTTCAAAATCTAATTCTCTGGGAATTCCTCCTCCCGTTGCTGGACCCCCAGGTTTGGAAGCCTGACATGGGGCTCAGAACCTTCACTCCAGTGGGTGGACTTCTGTGGTATAATTGTTCTCCAGTTTGTGAGTCATCCACCCAGCAGTTACGGGATTTAATTTTATTCTGATTGCGCCCCTTCTACCATCTCATTGTGGCTTCTCCTTTGTCTTTGGATGTGGGGTATCTTTTTTGGTGAGTCCCAGTGTCTTCCTGTCGATGATTGTTCAACAGTTAGTTGTGATTCTGGTGCTCTCACAAGAGAGAGTGAGCGCATGCCCTTCTACTCCGTCATCTTGAACTAATTGCTGTTTTTAACTTCTATAATAAAATATTTGATAGCTTTACTGAGATGGCTTTTTCCCTTCTGCTTCATATGCATCTTGAATTGTTCTTCCTGAGGATGAAGGGAATCATTCAAGAAAGAAAGCCAGAAGAAAATGATTCCAGGGAGACAGACAAGATTCCAAAGTCAGGTTCTGGATGAGTAGAAATTTTCACTGCAAGTTAAAAGAAGTGAAGAAACTCTGTAACTCTGGAATAATTAATAAGAATACAATGTTACCCATAGAAGACGAATTCAGACCTTCAAAAAAGAGGCAACAGCCAGTTCTACATGAAACATGAAGCAGACCACACACACACAAGGAATAGGAAACACTGTCACCATCCCAAGATAAAAGTAATAGATCATGTAGCTGCTCATTTTCTATTGAATAAAGTCACAGTAGAGAGGTATCTGGCATATATCAGAGAAACAAAAATTAACATTCTATAGTACTTCACAAAACACTTTCACATAAATATCTCTTAATACTCCCCAAAACCCAGCAAGGCACATATTATCTTGCAGATAAGAAAATTTTCTTAAAGTTGTTAGGTCACTAAGGCTAATAAGCATTAAAGCTAGAACTCTAACCAAGCCTTACAAAACTAAATCCTATCCTTTTGCTATTATATTACTATAGCTGACTGCTCCTGAAGAGAAATCAATATTGTAAGCTGATAAATATTAAAAAGAAAAAACCTAGTCTCAAGTTTCTCACCAGCCACCGCTCCCAGACAATTCATCAGTAGTAAGTGACACAAACAATGAATCAGTCAGAATAAAAAGTAAACAAAAAATCAAGTGGGTAGATTATGGATATATGATTTGGGGGGTGTGGTATGAAATGAACAATTTCTTTTGGCAAGGAAATTAACTTAATCATTAGTTTTTCTGCTGAAGTTTCCAACCATCATCTATAATATTTGTGCCTTTGAATAACCTGAACTAAGCAATTTTGCTGTGATTCTTTACTATGAACTGAATTTATTATCCAGATAATAGACATAGTTCCATTTGTATACCTAAAGTATAACCCCAAGATATAACAATAAGTGTGACCAGGTAGAAATATAGTTCAGTGTTTGCTTTTATGCTCATTCATAAAATAATTAAATATTGTATATCCTAGAGTTAAGTATTATTGATTTTAAGACTAACAACATATTAGTTCTGCATGAATTTTGGACAAGGGCCACATTGTTTCATTAGAATGTTGAATTTTAAGTCTGAAAGGAAAGAAATTCTGTGTTTCAGGAATGGGCTGGACTAAAATTGTTTTTATAGCATAATTTGGCAGCCATTTAATTCTGTCTCTTTTGTAATACCTCAGAGCACCTGGTAGAGAGAGAACACTGACCCCAGAATTGAAAGGGAAATTGAAAACAAAGACATCTGGTCTCCCTAATGACAGCCACACTCTGCTTTGCTAGCACTTGCCTTGTCCTCCCCGTGTGTTCTGAGAATTACATGGGAGCCCCGGCTCTCTGGAACCCAAATTCAAAACTATAAATTTTTGTGGAGAACCCCAGTCTTCTAGCAAAGTTTCTAACACTGTTATGCCAGAGAGAAGCTGTTTCTAATCTAGTACATCTCACAAACAACATTCCTTTTACGCGGTGCTGATGAAGTGCCAAATTCTGTACTTCTGCGTACTGTTTTTGCAACATACGAAACCAGATTCTGTGATAGGAGGTAGGCTCCTTTTATTTTTGCCATCATTTTAGGATATTTAGTCTTAACTAAATATCCCAAAATTCTTCATTTCTCTAACAACTTTCTGGTCACTCTAACTTACCCCACCTCCAACATGATAGAGAGAGAGAGCATTGGACTAAGAATCAAGAGTACTAAATTCTGATACCTCGTGTTCCTTTAAGTAGCTGTGCAACCTTGGAAGTCACTTAACCTCTCTGGGCTTCTTTTTCTTCCAGTGCAAAATGAGAAATCAGACTAGATCCATGGTTTTCAAGCTATTATCCTTAGACTATAGAAACAAGCATTCTGAAACAGCAAAGGATTATCAGCCAAAAAAAGAGAGAGAGAGAAGGAGAAGAAGAAGAAGAAGAAAAGAAGGAGGAGGAAGAGGAAAGGAAGAATAAAAGGAGAAGGCAGAGGAAGGGGGGAGAGGGATGATGAGGACACAGAGGAGAAGGAAACTTATTCCACCTAAGGATCCATCTATTGCTTTTATCTTTTTTGTAGATTAAGGCTTTTCATGAGACTCTACATAAGACTTTTTTTGACACTATAAAAATAGTAGTTCTGTTGCTGAAAGAGGTTGAAGTGATCTCTGGGGTTCTTTCCAGCTCTAAAATTCTGTTAATTATCATGACAGCTACCTTTTGTTACAATTTATTTAGTGTGTCCTATGTGTCCTTTCCACCCATTACTTTTATTTAATCCTCATGACAACCCTTCAAGATATTCATTATTCCACTTTCCTTTCCCATGTCTTACAGCTTATTAGGTAAGGAGCCAGAATTTATACCGGTATCCATCAGGTCCAAAGACCATGTCTTTTCTATTCTCACTATAGGATTCCATGATTGATGTTAAATTTAAAATCTTTAAGAAAATTACTTAGAATATTAACAGGGTGTGACCGGCAGAATAATGACTCCTCAAAGATGTCCATATCTAATCCCCAGAACTTGTGAAAGGGACTTCACAGATGTGATAAGTTAAAGAACTTGAGACAGGAAAATTATTCTAGGTTATCAAGGTGGGTCCCGTAATCACAAGAGGCAGAAGAGCCAGAGAAGGAAATATGATGGAAGCAGAGAACCAGGATAATGCAGCATGGGAAAGACTGGACCAGCCATTGCTGGCTTTGACGATGGAGCCTCTGGAAGCTGGAAACATCAGGGAAACATTCTCCCCTAGAACCTCCAGAAAAAACACATCCCTGCCAACACCGTGGTTTTGGCTCAGCAAGATAATTTTGGACTTCTGACCTTCAGACCGTAAGATAATAAACATATTGTTTAAGCCACTAGGTTTGTGGTAATTTGTTATAACAGCAATAGGAAACTAATACACAGGGTACTATTGAGTGGTTGTCTGTAATTTTCTTTAAAGGACTTCAGCATAGATGGTGTGTTATCAGTATCATGTGATATCACGTTATTAGGTTGATTACAAGCCAGGTACAATTCAGTGTCTTAATCAGGAATTTGTACTCCAGAGGAGGCCAGCTAGCTTTATACCCTTAAGGCCATACTCCCAAAGTAGATGTTACAAGTGCTCCTGTTACCAATTTCACTGATCATCAGCAGATGTTTTATTAATTTGCATATTTCATGTCAAGAATAGGATCTTATTGGTGAAATCAGTGGCTTGTCAGTTAGCAGAGTGAATGTTAGAAATACATCTTCATTTGCTGAATGTAAAGAATTTGTGATATGTGGATTGGCTAAATATTTCAGAAACATTCACCAACCTTGAATGAACAGAGTATAAGAATCTAGTGAGACCTTTAGATTCATCCCCTCAGGGTGGTACCTATGGCTTGATCTCTAAATGGCCCTGTTATTAGAGAATTTTTGGTTGACTAATAACAACCCTAAGAGAATCAGAATCCTGCCTCTAAAATGTCATCCTGTCTGCCTTGAGAGAACCATTCTTGCAAGGTAGTATCAAAGCACCAGAAAGATCAGAAATCTAGCCTTTATCAGCACAGGATCTATGAAGCATTCTGTGCCTGCTAGCTAATAAAGATTTGTTCAACAAAGTCTATTTGTGCGGCCTGGATTGGTCTAAGACATATTTCACTTCAACAGCTATCATTCATTAATTCGAAGAAACCTAAAATCAGGGTGTAATTAAATTAGTCTAGGTCAGTTGGTGACAGTAGTCCATTTACAGGGGCTACTTACATTTGGAAAACATATAACTCAGTATTCTTCTTTATTTGCAGCAGTAAAGACGTGTTCTATTACTAATGAGATCTGCAGTGATAACTGTGAAAGGCTATTGTTTATTAACAACAATTACATTTCTGGGCTTTCCTTCACTAAATTATATTTTAGGCGTTCCAGTAGAAGTGACACAGATCTTCATGAGACACTCCTCTGAAAATATCCCACAAGCTATCTCCATGGCTGTTTGAGATATAACCATCTATTATAGGCAGTAGTGAGGCCATCAGCCTCTGTACAATGTTTTCAGTGGAAAATTTCTGTCCAGTTTACAGGCACGAAAGGTAAAAGGCCAAAAAAAAAAAAATTGTCAAGAAGCCTGCAGGGGGCGCTAAGGAAAAAAAGAAGCAGCTAAGAACAAAGATAGAAGAAAATTTGGCACATATGAAGATCTGCCAGATTTCAAAAAAACCACTTGTTCTACCTGTCTCATGGTCTCTTGAGGAAAAAAAAAATGTTAAGTAGCAAATCCAAGCAAGATAAAAATATACTTGACAGAGCTTTCCCCTCGTGAAGGCACACTGATCTGTAAGAAAGGATGAAAGTAGAATAGATGATAGAAGACTTGATAAATCAGATTTTCACACACATGAAAACCACCCTAACAGATGTGTCATTGCAACATGCTGTTTCAATTCTTTATACTCTGTATTATTTTGACAGGAAATTTCCTGGTAAAATGCCTGTGATGGCTACCAATAGGCCATATGGAAATGATAAACAAAACGTCTGTGTTTGCTTCCACACACGTGAGCTAGTCTAAATGATTTAATTAACTTTAACAGAATTCTCAGTCAAAAAGAAAAACTGTGGAGTCAGTTGTTTGTTTTGCTTCACAGAATGTTAGCCTAGAAAAAAAATCTTAAAATTCATCTATTCCAGCCCTTTTATTTTACTAAGTAGTTAACTTGCCCAAGGTCACAGAGCTGGTTAGTGCCAAAATGAAGTGATCGTTCTATACCACCATTGTTCTGTCATATCTGTCTGTTGTATTTGTATTATTTGGGTATTTTCCTTTTATTAATTTACATAAAATTTATAGTGCGTCTGGTAGCAGTCTAAATAAAACTTCTTTCTTAATTTGCTGACATTTAATAAACAATAACTTGTATTTTCATTGTTGAGACATCCTTTGTTTCTATTCAAATACTACATGCAACATAGTTTCCCACTCTTTCCCACCTGCCTTTCTTTGCCTTTGATTTTCCATCTGCTTGGAATGTCATTGACCCCATTCTCTGCCTGGCCAACTCTCTTCCCCATGAAGACCTAGGTCACTTGTCAGTCCCCCTGCGAAGCCTTCCCCGAGTGCCTAGAAAGAGTTGGCCACTTGTGTTCCCTCTCCACATCCTCACATAGTGTTCCTCATGCAGGTTTTAAACATCTTTATGCATCTACATCTCCCACTCAATCATGAACTCCTTAAAGTCTGGGATTGTTACTAAGCATTTTGTTTTCTGCCCACCCTCTACCTTATTCCTTAGCACTTAGCACCCTGTTGATTATCTAACAAGGCCCCAAAAGTATATTACATCTTGGGAGATAAAGAGACACATTTTAATGTCATTATAACAATTATCAATATTCTAAATGGAAAAAATAAATAATAATAAATAAATTTCATTCATTATGTAACATGTTAGAAAAGGAAGTAAGATGTAGACCCTGCCCCACAGAAGCTCTAGTGGAGTCAAGTAAACAGACACAAACACTTGTAATATGGGTGTCAAAATTATAAAACTCTACATGACTAACTTGAAAACCTTTTCTCCCTGTTTGGTTTTCTCCCATTATTTTCACACTTTAATACCAGAATTTAGTGACTATTTTTTTTTAATTAGCTAGCCAATGATCTTCTTAAGCAGAATATGGATTTGAGCAGTAGCATACACATATGTCTGTTTACATTTGCATAATTTCATTCCAAATTTACATTAAAAACTATTTTGGTGGATGTGGTCGGCACAATAATGGCTCCCAAAGATGTATATATCCTAATCCCCAGAAGCTGTGAATATGCTATGTTACATGGCAAGAGGGAATAATGTTGCAGAAGAAATTAAATTGCTAATCAACTGACCTTGACATAGAAAGATTATGCTGGATTATCTGGGTGGGCCCAATGTAGTCACAGGGGCCTTAAATAAGGAAGAATGAAGCAGAAGAGTCAGAACCAGAGAGATGACATAATGAGAAGGATTTGATCAGCTAGTTTTGAAGACGGAGGAATGGGGCCATGAGCCCAAGAATGTGGGCAACTTCTAGAAGATGGAAATGGCAAGAAAATGGATTCTCCCTAAAACCTCCAGAAGGAATGCAGCCCTGCTGACATCTTAATTTTTAGGTACAATACCCATTTTGGACTTTGGACTTCCAGACCTGTAAGATAAAAGATGTGTGTCACTTAAGCTACTAAGTTTGTAGTATTTGTTACAGCAGCAATAGGAAATTATACAGTGAGAATCTAGTCATATATATAAGTACTTCCATAACTGAATAAAAGTGGCCAGCACTTTTGGATGACCATATTTCACAAATCACTAAGATACCTTCAGGGATTTTTAACAAATATATTATCAATTTCAATTAAACTTTTCTTATTTATGGCAAGGCATCTGATTTCCCTAGTGAAGATTAGCTTATAAAACTAATAGGATGTAAATAGTATCAAGTATCACAAAACAATGATCAGGCACTCTGCTGCTAAATCTCTGCAGAGATATGGAAAGGGAAAGAATTTTTAGAAATAATTATGAGATTTGAAAATTGGGTGGTAAAAGGAGCAGTGTATAAGATCATATTTTTATTAATAGTATGTATTTTATTCTATAAAGAAAAAAACTATGTTCCAATGTGAGTTACTCTGATATGATCATATTCATAGATTTTTTCCACATACATAACAAATATAATAGAGAAAACTCAAACAACCTCAGCAACTATGATATATGTCTCCTCCTATGGCCAGTGTTGTAAAAATAGTCTCCAAAACTTTTTGAGAGTTTGTAACCATCCTGTTAAAATGACATACTATTATTTCTTTTAATTGACAAATACATACATGACCAGTTGTCCTTCAACTGGACGTTTTGGCCTTGGCCCCCCAATCCATTTCACAGCTCTTGGCCCACATCCAAGTACATAATTATTTGAGATTGTGAATGATAAGAATAAGTGAGTCCTGACAGCAAGCATTTATCTATCACTCTCTGGCACTAGATCAGTCAGTAATAGTAGTTACTTTGATTTTCATGCTCTGGATTTTCAACTTCCAGTTATGTTGATCAAAAAAAAGAAAAATTCGTGCTCAACCCTCACCTTCCAAGTAAGTCAAAAGACACTAATAATTGGTATTTAAGTTATGCATTTGTCTTAATCTGTTTGGGCTGCTATAATAATATACCACAGACTGTATATCTTATAAAAACAGAAATTTACTTCTCAGGAAGGTTGGAAGCTCTAGAGGCTGGAAGTCTGAGATCAGGGTGCCAGCATGATTAGGTGAGGGCCTTCTTCCGTGTTCCAGGCTTTTTGTTGTATAACTACATGGTAGAAGGGTCAAGAGAGCTCTATGGGATCTCTTTTGTAAGGGTACTAATCCCATTCATAAGGGCTCTACCTTTCATGACCTAATCACCTTCCAGAGACCCCACCTCCTAGCACCATCACATTAAGCATTAGGATTCCAACATATGAATTGGCGGGCTGGGGGGGGGCATAAGACCATAGTAACACACTAGCCAATATACAGTATTATCAACTTCTTCCTCAATGTCATTCTCTGTTTTATCTCTACCCCAAATCCAATTAGTCACTGTCAATTCTATGCAGCACTGTTTCTCAAGTTTAATCCCCAAGTCGACCCCCATTACCAATGTTTTACTTAAAGCTGTTCTTTCTCTTACCTCTAATCTTCTGATCCAGTCCATTGCCCATATCACCTCCAAAATCTTCCTTCTTTGCTTTCAAACTTCTATTTGCTACCATTTTCCTACAGAATAATCATTAAACCCTTTATCACAGCATACAAGACTTCCTCAGTTTGATGACAACCTACTTTTCCAGCAGTATTTCATCCATTTTTCCCTACCTCCTACCCTACAGCCAAATAAAACTTTCCATTATATCCTTCAAATACGTCACACCCTTTCATGCTTTGTTGCCTCTGCCCATAGTGTCTCATATTCAGGCATTCTCTGCCTGGCAAACTCCTGGCATCCTCTTAGACTTGCCTCAAATGGGGAGCTTTGAGAGGTCATTTCTAGTTTCATTAAGTATCAAAGTCCTTCTCTGTGGCTCCACAGGTTTTTGGATTCTGCTATTTATCACACTGAATTATAATTATACTTTTACATACTGTCTGAATGAAATACAAACCCTTGACTTGAACTGGGCTTCTTTTAATTGAGACTAAATACTAAATAATTATATTACATCTTCCTCTAGTTTTTTGGAAAATATATAGGGTATGTAATGGGAAGCCCTATGGGAAGGATGCCAAGCCAAAGATTAAAGTTATATTTCTTTTTCTCTTCTTTAGTAAGAGAAGTGCCAGTTATAGCTACAGTGTGTTTGTGTGTGTGTGTGTGTGTGTGTGTGTGTGTGTGTGTGTGAAGTAAAATTATATATAGGTCAAAAAAATCACCTTGGGATCACTAAAGACAGCATCCTTTGGAAAGTGGGCATAGAGGAATAGCTCAGTAGTCTGGGGGAAGGGGTATTTGTTTTCAAGTGCTGCTGTAAAAAATTACCACAAACTTGGTGACTTAAAACAACAGAAATTTATTTTCTCACAATTTTGGAGGCCAAAAGTTTGAAATCAGTTTCACTGAGCCAAAAACAAGGTGTTAGCAGAGCAGCACTCCCTCCAAAGTATCCAGGGGAAAATCTGTTTTTCCATCTACCAGATTCTAGGGCTGCTGGCATTCCTTTCCTTGTGGTTACAACAGTTCCATCACTGCTGCTGTGGCCAGATTGCCTTCTTTTCTAGGTGTATCTTTTTTTTTTTTTTTTTGGCCATGCCGTGTGACATGTGGGATCTTAGTTTCCTAACCAGGGATCAAACCCAGGCCCGCTGCAGTGGAAGCACAGAGTTTTAACCACTAGACCACCAGGGAAGTCCCTCAAGGTGTGTCTTAAAATCTCCCTCTCTTTTCCTCTTATAAGGATGCATGTGATGTAATCCTGGATAATCCAAAACTATTTCCTTTGTCAAAATTCTTAGTTTAATTACATCTTCAAAGACATTATTTCCCTTACAATCTTTGGTGGCCATTACTCAGACTAATATAAAAGAGGGAGGAAAAAAAACACCTTTTCCTGATTAAAAAGTAAAGAAGGAATAGGTATTGCCAACAAAAATGGCAGAGTAGGAAAATCCAAAATTCCATCCCTCCAAAAATATTACTACTCATAATCACCTTTTATGGATCTCTGGAAACTAATCAAAAACTCACAACTACCAGGGGAATACTTAGTGAAGAAAGAAGCTGATAAATTGCAGTATTTTAAGAATTCTCTGTCAAATCACTAGCTGATGAAACAGAAACTTCAATGGCCACACACAACAAAGAATACAGGCTTTATAAAAATTGTTTAGAAAACTCACTAAACAAACAAACATCAACAACCCACAACAGGGAGCACACAGCAGAGGGGGTGAATTTGATTTCCATAGTTGCCACATTATGATAGTAATGTGCTCCTTTGCCAACAAAAAGTTGCAAGACATGCAAAGAAAAGAAAAAGTATGTCTCACTCACAGGGAAAAATAAGTTAACAGAAACTGTCCCTGAGGAAGCCCAGACATTGAACTTAGCAGGCAAAGATTTTAAATCAACTGTCTTAAATATAAAAAGATATACTCAAGTGAACATTGTCTCATCAAATAGAGAACATCAATAAAAAGATAGAAATTATAAAAAGGAATCAGAAAGAAATTTTGATGTGAAAAGTATAATAACTGAAATGAAATAGTCACTAAAGGGGTCAACAGCAAATTTGAGCAGGCAAAAGAATCAGCAAACCTGGAGATAGCACAGTTGAGATTATCTAGTCTGAGAAGCAGAAAGAAAAATGAATGAAGAAAAATAAACAGAGTCTAAGAGACCTGTAGGACATCATCAAGCATACCAACATATACATAATGGTAGCCCCAGAAGGAGTAGAGGGAGAGAAATGGGAAGAAACAGTACTTGAAGAAATAATGGTTGAAATGTTCCAAATTTGATGAAAGACATGAATCTGCACATCCAAAAAGGTCAATGAATTCCACATAGTGTAAATTCAAAGAGATTCACAGCCAGACACATTATAATCAAACTGCCAAAGAAAAAGATAAAAAGAGAATGTTCAAAACAGCCAGAAAGAAAGCGTTCATCACATACAAGGAATTCTCAATAAGATTAACAACCAATTTCTTCTAGGAACAAAGGAGGCCAGAAGAAAATAGGATGACATCTTTAAGTGCAGAAGTTACAAAAGCAAACAAACTGACCTGTCACTTAAGAATTCTATATACATAGGCAGAACACTCTATGACATAAACCACAGCAAGATCCTTTTTGACCCACCTCCTAGAGAAATGGAAATAAAAACAAAAATAAACAAATGGGAACTAATGAAACTTAAAAGCTTTTGCAGAGCAAAGGAAACCATAAACAAGACAAAAAGACAACCCTCAGAAGGGGAGAAAATATTTGCAAATGAAGCAACTGACAAAGGATTAATCTCCAAAATTTACAAGCAGCTCATCCAGCTCAATAACAAAAAAACAAACAACCCAATCCAAAAATGGGCAGAAGACCTAAATAGACATTTCTCCAAAGAAGATATACAGACTGTCAACAAACGCATGAAAGAATGCTCAACATCATTAATCATTAGAGAAATGCAAATCAAAACTACAATGAGATATCATCTCACACCAGTCAGAATGATCATCATTAAAAAATCTAGAAACAATAAATGCTGGAGAGGGTGTGGAGAAAAGGGAACACTCTTGCACTGCTGGTGGGAATGTGAATTGATACAGCCACTATGGAGAACAGTATGGAGGTTCCTTAAAAAACTACAAATAGAACTACCATATGACCCAGCAATCCCACTACTGGGCATATACCCTGAGAAAACCATAATTCAAAAAGGGTCATGTACCAAAATGTTCATTGCAGCTCTATTTACAATAGCCAGGAGATGGAAACAACCTAAATGTCCATCATCGGATGAATGGATAAAGAAGATGTGGCACATATATACAATGGAATATTACTCAGCCATAAAAAGAAATGAAATTGAGCTATTTGTAATGAGGTGGATGGACCTAGAGTCTGTCATACAGAGTGAAGTAAGTCAGAAAGAGCAAGATAAATACCGTATGCTAACACATATATATGAAATTTAAGAAAAAATATGTCATGAAGAACCTAGGGGTAAGACAGGAATAAAGACACAGACCTACTAGAGAATAGACTTGAGGATATGGGGAGGGGGAAGGGTAAGCTGTAACGAAGCAAGAGAGTGGCATGGACATATATACACTACCAAACATAAAATAGCTAGTGGGAAGCAGCCACAAAGCACAGGGAGATAGATCGGTGCTTTGTGACCACCTAGAGGTGTGGGATAGAGAGGGTGGAAGGGAGGGAGACGCAAGAGGGAAGAGATATGGGAACATAGGTATATATATAACTGATTCACATTGTTATAAAGCAGAAACTAACACACTATTGTAAAGCAATTATACTCCAATAAAGATGTAAAAAAAACTAAAAGAATTCTATATACAGCAAAATTATCCTTTAAAAATAAAGGAGAAATTAAAACATTTCCAGAAAAACAAAAACTGAGGAAGTTCATTAACAGTAGAACTTCCCTATGAGAAATGCTAATGGTAGCCCTTCAAGCTGATATGAAAGGCCACTAGACTGAATCAGTAACCAAAATCTATCAACAAAGAAAAGCCCAGGATCAGATGCCTTCACTAGTGAATTTTACCAAACATTTGAAGAACGATTAACATCAATTCTTCTGAAACTCTTCCAAAACATAGAAGAGGTAGGAATACTTACTAATTTATTCTATGAGTCCAGCATTATCCTGATACCAAAGCCAGACAAAGACATCACAAGAAAAGAAAGCTATAGACCAAGACCCCTGATGAATATGGATGCAAATATCCTCAACTAAAAAGTAACAGATCAAATACAGCAGTATAATAAAAAGATTAATCACCATGACCACCTGGGATTTGTCCCAAGAATGCAAACGTATTTCCTCATATGAAAATCAATCAATGTAATACACCACATAAATAAAATAAAAGGGAAAAACACATTATTATCTTGATTGAAGCATTTGACAAACTCCAACACCCTTTCATAATAAAAATGCTCATAAACTATAGAAGGGAACTTCCTTGACATAAAAAGGATTTATGAAAAGTCCACAGCTAATATCATACTGAGAAACTGAAAGCTTTTCCCCTAAGATCAGAAATAAGAAAAGATGCCCACTTTCACCACTTCTAATCAACATCGTACCAGTAATTCTAGCCAGGAAAATGAGTCAAGAAAAAAGATAAAAGACTTCCTAACTGGAAAGGAAGAAAACTATCTCTAGTCACAGATGACATGATATTATCTATAGAAAATCCCAAAGAATCCACAAAAGACAACTAGAATGAATAAACTAATTCAGTAAATTTGCAGGATATAAGATCAATGACAGTGAGTTGTATTTCACATCAATGAACAATCTGTAAAGGAAATTTAAAAAATAATCCCATTTACAATAGCATCAAAAAGAACACAATACTAAGGAGTAAAATTAAGCACATAGATGCAAGACTTGCACACTGAAAACTATAAAACATTGCTAAATAATTAAAGAAGACCTAAATAAATGAAAAGGCATGTGTGTTCATGGATTCAAAGACAATATTTTTATGACGACACTACTTCCCAAAGTGACCTACAGATCTGATGCAAGCCAATCAAATCCCAATAGCTTTTTTGCAGAAATGAAAAAGCTGATTCTAAAATTTGTATGGAAGAGTAAAGGACCCCAAATAACCAAAACAATCTTGAAAAAGAACAAGGTTGAAAGATTCACACTTCCCAATTTTAAAACTTACTACAAAGCTACAGTAATTAAAGCAGCTAGCATATTGGCATAAGTATAGACATATAGATCAATGAAACATAATTGAGAATATGGAAATACACCCATACATCTATAGTTAATTGGTTTGTCACAAGGGTGCCAAGACAATGGAACAGGGAAAGAAGAATCTCTTCAATAAATAGTGCTGGCAGCAGAGGAATCCATAAACAAAATGAAAAGACAACCCACAGAATGGGAGAAAATATTTGCAAATGATGTGACTGAAAAAGGATTCATCTCCAAAATTTACAAACAGCTCATATGTCTCAATATCAAAAAAGCAAACAACTCAATCCAAAAATGGGTAGAAGACCTAAATAGACATTTCTGCAAAGAAGATATACAGATGGCCAGGAAGCACATGAAAAAATGCTCAACATCACTAATTATTAGAGAAATCAAATCAAAACTACAATGAGATATGACCTCACACCAGTCAGAATGGCCATCATCAAAAATTCTACAAACAATAAATGCTGGAGAAGGTGTGGAGAAAAGGGAACCCTCCTACACTGTTGGTGTGAATGTAAATTGGTGCAGCCACTGTGGAAAACAGTATGGAGGTTCCTCAGAAAACCAAACATAGAATTATCATATGATCCAGCAATCCAACTCCTGGGCATATATCCAGAGAAAAACATGGTTTGAAAGGATACATGCTTCCCAGTGTTCATTGCAGCACTGTTTCAATAGCCAAGACATAGAAGTAACCTAAATGTCCACAGACAGATGAATGTATAAAGAAGATGTGATACATATATACAATGGAATATTACTCAGCCATTAAAAAGAATTAAATAATGTCATTTACAGCAAAATGGGTGGACCTGGAGATTATCATACTGAGTGAAGTAAGTCAGACATAGAAGGACAAATATGATTTAATATCACTTATATGCAAAATCTTAAAGAAAATGATACAAATGAACTTATTTACAAAACAGAAGGAGACTCACAGACTTAGAGAACAAACTTATGGTTACCAGGGGGAAGGGAGAGGGGCAGGTATAGATTGGGAGTTTGAGAATGACATGTACACACTGCTATATTTAAAATAGATAAACAGCAAGGACCTACTGTATAGCAAAGGGAACTCTGCTCAGTATTCTACAATAGGCTAAATGAGAAAAGAACTTGAAAAAGAAAAGATACATGTATATGTATAACTGAATCACTTTGCTGTACACCTAAAACTAGCACAACGTTAATCAATGATACTCCAATATAAAATAAAATAAATTAAAAAAAATAACAAGCAATTATATAGCAATAAAATGGACAATGTGGAAGAAATGGAAACATTCTTAGAAATGCACAACCTTCTGAGACTGAAGCAGGAAGAAATAGAAAATATGAAAAGAACAATCACAAGCACTGAAATTGAAACTGTGATTAAAAATCCTCCAACAAACAAAAGCCCAGGACCAGATGGCTTCACAGGTGAATTCTATCAAACATTTAGAGAAGAGATAACACCTATCCTTCTCAAACTCTACCAAAATATAGCAGAGGGAGGAACACTCCCAAACTCATTCTACAAGGCCACCATCACCCTGATAACAAAACCTGACAAAGATATCACAAAGAAAGAAAACTACAGGCCAATATCACTGATGAACATAGATGCAAAAATCCTCAACAAAATACTAGCAAACAGAATCCAACAACACATTAAACGGATCATACACCATGATCAAGTGGGGTTTATCCCAGGAATGCAAGGATTCTTCAATATATCCAAATCAATCAATATGATACACCATATTAACAAATTGAAGGAGAAAAACCATATAATCATCTCAATTGATGCAGAGAAAGCTTCTGACAAAATTCAACACCCATTTATGATAAAAACCCTCCAGAAACTAGACATAGAGGGAACTTACCTCAACATAATAAAGGCCGTACATGACAAACCCACAGCCAACATCATCCTCAATGGTGAACAAGTGAAACCATTTCCACTAAGATCAGGAACAATACAAGGCTTCCCACTCTCACCACTATTATTCAACATAGTTTTGGAAGTTTTAGCCACAGCAATCAGAGAAGAAAAAAAATAAAAGGACTCCAAATCGCAAAAGAGGAAGTGAAGCGGTCACTGTTTGCAGATGACATGATACTATTCATAGAGAATCCTAAAGATGCTACCAGAAAACTACTAGAGCTAATCAATGAATTTGGTAAAGTAGCAGGATGCAAAATTAATGCACAGAAATCTCTTGCATTCCTATACATTAATGATGGAAAAGCTGAAAGTGAGATTAAGAAAACACTCCCATTTACCATTGCAACAAAAAGAATAAAATACCTAGGAATAAACCTACCTAAGAAGACAAAAGACCTGTATGCAGAAAATTATAAGACACTGATGAAAGAAATTAAAGATGATACAAATAGATGGAGAGATATACCATGTTCCTGGATTAGAAAAATCAACACTGTGAAAATGACTATACTACCCAAAGCAATCTACAGATTCAGTACAATCCCTATCAAACTACCAGTGGCATTTTTCACAGAACTAGAACAAAAAGTTTCACAATTTGTATGGAAACAAAAAAGGCCCCAAATAGCCAAAGAAAGCTTAAGAAAGAAATACGGAGCTGGAGGAATCACGCTCCCTGACTTCAGATTATACTACAAAGCTACCGTAATCAAGACAGTATGGTACTGGCACAAAAACAGAAACATAGATCAATGGAAGAGGATAGACAGCCCAGAGATAAACCCACCCACATATGGTCACCTTATCTTTGATAAAGGAGGCAAGAATATACAATAGAGAAAAGACATCCTCTTCAATAAGTGATGCTGGGAAAACTGGACAGCCATGTGTAGAAGAATGAAATTAGAACACTCCTTAACACCATACACAAAAATAAACTCAAAATGGATTAAAGACCTAAATGTAAGGCCAGACACTATCAAACCCTTAGAGGAAAACATAGGCAGAACAATCTATGGCATAAATCACAGCAAAATCCTTTTTGACCCACCTCCTAGAGAAATGGAAATAAAAACAAAAATAAACAAATGGGACCTAATGAAAATTAAAAGTTTTTGCAAAGCAAAGGAAACCATAAACAAGATGAAAAGACAACCCTCAGAATGGGAGAAAATATTTGCAAATGAAGCAACTGACAAAGGATTAACCTCCAAAATTTACAAGCAGCTCATGCAGCTCAATATCAAAAAAACAAACAACCCAATCCAAAAATGGGCAGAAAACTTAAATAGACATTTCTCCAAAGAAGATATACAGATTGCCAACAAACACATGAAAGAAAGTTCAACATCATTAATCATTAGAGAAATGCAAATCAAAACTACAATGAGATATCATCTCACACTGGTCAGAATGGCCATCATCAAAAAATCTACAAACAATAAATGCTGGAGAGGGTGTGGAGAAAAGGGAACACTCTTGCACTGTTGGTGGGAATGTAAATTGATACAGCCACTATGGAGGAGCCAGTATGGAGGTTCCTTAAAAAACTACAAATAAAACTACCATATGACCCAGCAGTCCCACTACTGGGCATATACCCTGAGAAAACCATAATTCTAAAAGAGCCATGTACCGCAATGTTCATTGCAGCTCTATTTACAATAGCCAGGACATGGAAGCAACCTAAGTGTCCATCGACAGATGAATGGATAAAGAAGATGTGGCACATATATACAATGGGATATTACTCAGCCATAAAAAGAAATGAAATTGAGTTATTTGTAGTGAGGTGGATGGACCTAGAGTCTGTCATACAGAATGAAGTAAGTCAGAAAGAGAAAAACAAATACCGTATGCTAACACATATATATGGAATCTAAAAGAAAAAAAATGGTCATAAAGAACCTAGGGGCAAGACGGGAATAACCTTGTAGATCTACTAGAGAATGGACTTGAGGACACTGGGAGGGGGAAGGGTAAGCTGGGACAAGGTGAGAGAGTGGCATGGACATATATACACTACAAAATGCAAAATCGATAGCTAGTGGGAAGCAGGCGCATAGCACAGGGAGATCAGCTCGGTGCTTTGTGACCACCTAGAGGGGTGGGATAGGGAGGGTGGGAGGGAGGGAGATGTAAGTGGGAAGAGATATGGGGATATATGTATATGTATAACTGATTCACTTTGTTATAAAGCAGAAACTAACACACCATTGTAAAGGAATTATACTCCAATAAAGATGTTAAAAAAATAAACTTAAAATAAAAATTTTTAAAAATTAAGAATAAAAAATAATGCTGGGACAACTGTATATCCACATGCAAAAAATGAAGTTAGGTCCTTACCTCACACCATACACAGAAGTTCACTCAAAATGGATCAAAGAGCAAAATGTAAGAGTTAAAACTACAAAACTCTTAGAAGAAAACATAAGAGTAAAACTTCATTGCTTTGAATTTGTCAATGGTTCCTTAAATATTATACGAAAAGCACATGCAAAAAGGAAAAACAATAGATAAATTGGACTTCAACAAAATTAAAAAAATTTATTCATCAAAGGATACTATTAAGAAAGTAAAATGACAATCCATAGAACAGTAGGAAATATTTACAAATAATATAGCTGATAAGGATCTAGTAACCAGATATATAAAGAATTATCACAACTCAGCAACAAAAGGCACACAGCCCAATTAAAAATTGGACAAAGGACTTGAGTAGACATTTCTCCAAATAAGATATACAAATAAACAAGAAGTACATGAAAAGATGCTCAACATCATTAGTCATTAGGTGAATGCAAATCAAAACTTCAATGAGATACCACTTTATACACTAGACTGAATATCATTTTTAAAATGGAAAATAAGTTTGGGTGAGGACGTGGAGAATTTGGAACACTCAAACATCACTGGTGTGAACACAAAATAGTGCAACCACTCCAGAAAACAATTTGTTGTTCTCAAAAATATTAAACATAGAATTACCATATGATACAACAATTCTACTCCTAGGCCTATACCCAAAAGAACTGAAATCAGGTATTCAGGCAAAAATTTGTACACAAATGTCCACAGCAGCACTATTCACAATAACCAAGAGTGGCAACAACCCAAATGTCAATCAATTGATGAATGGAATTTTTAAATGTGGTATATTCATACTAAGGCATACTATTGGATCATTAAAAGGCATGAATTACTGATATATTCCATATGGATGAATCTTGAAAACACTGTGCTAAGTGAGAGAAGCCAGACACAAAAGGCCACATATTATATTATTCCATTTACATGAAATACCCAGAATACATAAATCTATAGAAACCAAAAGCAGATTGGGGGAAGACAATGGGGGAAGGGGAAAAATGGAGTGACTGCTTAATGGGTTTACAGTGTTCTTTCAGAGTGAGGTAAATGTTCTGGAACTGATAGTGGTAATTGCTGCACAGCATTATGAATATACTAATACCACTGTACAAAGTGCCACTGAATTGTACACTTTAAAATATTAAAATGCTGAGATTTATGCTATGTGAATTTTACATGGATAAAAATAAAAGTAAACCATAAAAGAGAGAAAGTCCACCTCATCCTTTAGAAAGCTAATGCTGAAAGAGGCAAGGAATACAATGGTTCCAGGTCCTTGGTGTGGTAGTTTCTAAAACCAGTCAAAGCCCAGCATTCCAGGACTGCCTTGTCCTCTAGGAAGTGGCTAGGAATTTGAACTGAAAAAGCTTACAGAAAGGGCTCTAATACCTTGGGATAATGCATGATACTGCGCAGGGTCTTACAACAAAGTGTAATACTGAGGGAATATGTTTTCCCACTGGTTCTCATCCAATGCTCACGGTAGCATCTGGAGCAAGGATCCAATCTCTGTCATTGTGCTCCTGGTCCCAACTTTATTACTGGCTTCAGCAGCAGTCTTCCTTGGCTCATAATCTGCTGGAGAGACTCAACTGCCACCACCACCCCGAATAGCCTTGTATGTTCCACTTGAGAGATTTATCTACTTTCATGTTTCTGCTCTGCCCAGAAAGTGGTGCCCAGCAGCACTGCCCCTCCAGCCAAAGCTCCTTAGTCTTTATCCAACAGAACACTGAGGGTATATGAAGCCTAATCTCCAAAAGATTAGATACTGTAGGGTGAATGCTCTAGCACTTATGGCTGACTCCACTGTAAACTAGGATTCACCAAGGCCAGCTTCTACTCAGTCACTACAATCCCTCTGTCACACTCAAAATGTTAAAAAGCAATACTCAGTGTCTCCCTCAAAATACTCAAATAAAACTTGGTCCCTGGATAAATTGAATTTTTTGATTTCATCCTCTTTCCAAGTGGTGTGCTCAAGATTTTGCACTCTGAAAACTAAAAAACATTGTTACGCTTAGACTGTGTAAAGTGATACCAAGTGATAGGAAAGAGTCAAAGTCTTTTATTCGCTATCAGTTCCTTAAATGGTTGAGCCTGTCCCTTTGTGTAAGCATGTATCTTTCCTTTTGCAGAAGTTGTTTATGCGAACATCACATCTTATGTGGATTGCTTTGCAGCATCTATAACCACGAAGGGTCCAGTTGTTCTTAATGTTAACCACAGGTAGAGAAACAGAAAGTCAGGAAAGTGTTAAGATAAGCCTTCAGTGCCTTTTGTGCTCCTTGTCATCAGTTCTGTAAAAATTGATATGACCAACACCTTCTCCCCCAGAAAGATGGAGAAAATAATACAGAAAAGGTTGCAGAAATGGCTCAGTATGAGGCTTGCCCATATGTCACCATGCTCATCCCCAAGGGGGTCCAACTGAGGAGATTAGGAGCATATTCTCCTGGATTCAGAAATACTTCCACATGCCAACCAAATCCCTTGTATTACTTCTCCCCTCTCTCCCTTCCCTGGGGCACTCTAAGGGTGTTTTGTTTTGCTTTGCTTTGTTGTTATTCTTACTGTTAGTTGCAGCAATGAAAAGGAAATATGAAAGTAATTTGAAAATAATTTTGATGCTTTTCTCTGGATCTAATACAAGGAGTAAGATATTATCTCAAAGGCTGCTACATGCATAAAAATTACCTGGGATACTTGCTAATAATGTAGATTTCAGGGCTTTGTTCCAGGCCTATTAATAATATCTCTGTGTATAATATTCTGGAATTTGCATATTTGCCCTGCTTCATGTTACATAGTAAAGTTTAAAGCAAAAACAAAAGACATAAAAGACGTTCTCAAAGAGATCTTTTTTTCTGTTCTCCAAACCGTCTATCTGACCTACTAGTGTCTAAGCTCCTACAAGGCATAGACCATGTATTTATTATTTACCTCCCACTCATTCCTCAGTCCATCATTCAGACTACATTTGTTATGCACCCAATATGCATCAGTCATTGGATTAGATGCTAACTAAACAAAGCAGAATAAATATAACAGACACTCTATAAAAGTTTGTTGAATAAATGACAAATGAATGAAAAAAATGAACCTTACATGTAAGAATCTTGGAAATGTTTTCTCGTTTATTGGGAAATCAACAAATTATTAATCTTCTGGTCAACCATTGATTTCATCAGACATCATTCCAAATCGTTATGATGCATAAAAATAGTAATTTCATAAGAACATATTCTGTATCCCAAATCGTATCAATATTTCACTCTAAATGCCTAAGAGGAAGCAAGCATTGCTGCCATTTATGAAACTGGCTATCATTCTACACTCTTGACAAAGGCAATGCTAAGTAACAATGCATTATATTGTGGAAGGTAGACTTCATTCACCCTGAGATCTTTATACAGTATGTGAGTACCAAAAACAACATACACATTTCCAAAAGTCATCCCCTGGCAAGCAGTTCACCCTTCTCCATCCTATTTGCATTGAGAACCACATGTGCATGGGTTAAACTTAATAAAAAATATAATTCTTCTATACACTTTATATGACATCTAATATATGAATTCCTAGAAAGTTGCATGTAAGTTGATTCATTTAAATGGAGCAGAGCATTTGAAGAAAATCTGTAGCAAATCCTTCTATAATAAAGAGTATAAATATTTATTGAGCACTTATTATGTGCCAGGTATTAAGCTAAGTGCTTTATATGCATTATCTCTTTGAATGCTCCAAACATCTCAATGAAGTAAGCAATATTATTAAACCCAGTCTATTGATGTGTAAATTTAAGAAACATTAGATAACTTGTCCAAAAGCCCATCTAGAAAAGACAGAAGCCAGAATTTAAACCCAGGTCTGTCTGCTCTTGAGCACTAGCTCTTAATCATTAGGGTTTTTTACAACTAATTTCCTTTAATGAAACATATCCACTAATTATTATCTGTGCTTCACTTAATAGAAAAATAAATCTTTTAAGATTAAATAGCCTACTGTTAGGAACAGAGTATGAGCTAAATAAATGTTAGTTCCCTTCTTCCCATTTGGGAAAGATTTGTTTGAATGCTGTTTTCTTAAAAAGGTAAGTCCCAAACTATTGAAAAGGTAGCTTGGTTAATGTCATGTAGGGGTGAAAAGAAATTGGTGATGAAAAGACCATCTCACAATAATTTTCATTAATCCATCTGGAAGACATATTATTACTGAACTACTTAATCACTGCAATAATTTTCTTATAAATGGCTGCAGTTTTATTGCCATAATTATTTAAAATTTTACTATGTTGGGGGGGGGCAGGCAGGGCACAGGGTCATGGGAGATCCAATCAGCACAATTGTCTTTCTGGATGGAGTACATCCACTTGCATCTATTTGCTTCTAAAAAGGACTTCCAAATGTTGTATTTTATGCAGTACTTGTTTCTTTGGTGATTTACTGTTTGACCTTCTAGGAGAGGTTTAAATTATAAGCACAGTAAAAAATGGTATCTGTTTCTATGAACGGAATGCACAGTAAATAAAGTCATTGTTGCAGATCAAATCTTTAATATGTTACATATTAATGTTCCTTGAGGATTGTCTTGGAAAATTTTTAAGCCATGACCATCTTTCCAAAGTTATCTCAAAAAAACTTCAGGAATGGTTTCTCTCACCATCATATGACGACTTCTCAAAGACATGAAGGACAATCTCCCTTCATTCATTCATTTTACAAATACCTATCAAAAATCTGCAATATGCCAGGCACTGTGTTAGGTGCTGGGGATATAGTGGTAAATAAAATAAGCATACATGCTACTCATGTTTCCAGAGAATTTCCCAATCTGAACAAGGTCACCTAGGCAAAGGTGACCTTGCCTAGGCAAAGGTTTGTTTCTTTCAGCAAATAAACTCAGCCAAGCAATCCAAGAGACAGCTCTATGCTTTCCAAAGGCTCTCTCCCACAAGGCTCTTTGTAATGCATTCACAAGACTATTATTATCAAATGATCCACCCAAATGTTAACTAAAACAGAAAAGGCAAGTCTCCCTTTAACTGACCCTGAATTCCAAAGCCAGGCAAAATCATTGTCAGATGGTCTTATACGCTGTATAGATGAATCACTTGGTTTGACTCAAACCACTGAGTCATTCTTACCATAACAAGTCATTATATAATGTCATATTTCTTAGTTTACTCCAGTTCTATAATAATACCATTAATCTTCCAACTTAAATTTTTTAAGGACACAGCATTGAGTCAAATTCTCCTCAAGAAATTAGTTACTTAGAGCAATTACTTTCATTTTTTCCAGGCTGTAGATTAGCCCAAGTTACCCCTTCTCTAACTCCCTTTTTCCTTCCTCTTCCTGTCCCCTAAACATAAACACTCTTCCCAAGGTATATCTAGTTTTCTTTTTCTTCACTCTCAACCTCCTCCATTCCTATGGTTTCAACAACCACGCTTCAGAGATGATTCTTGGTTTGGTATCACTCATCCAATCTTTTCCTCCTGAGAACAGTGTGATTGCTGCAGAAGCATGTTGAATCAGAAGGGACCTGACCCTGAACTGCTATCTAGCACATTGGTGATGAGATGGGGATACAACACTGGAAGAGTTTAAGCCAGGGTGATGTTCAGTGAGCACAGACAGGGGCCAAGCAAACCACAAGTAGGAATTAGTAAGACATTATGATGAACGAGCAAGATGCATGATTAAGTGGGCAGACAACATGGAGTAAGGCTGGTCTGCACTGGAAGCAGAAGTTGGGACTAGGGATAAATTCTAGTGAGTACAATTGTCCCTTTCCCTTTCCTTCCTTTCCTGACTAATTCTGTTCTAAAACCATTAGTAGGGGTTTGAAAATATAGTTATTTATGCTGAAATTAGGAGGTAGTCATGGGGAACCTGAGCAGGATGAATCTAGCCAAGGTAGAAGAGGCATCTACCCAGAGAAGCAGACTACTGTAGGGTATCATTATCTGAACAGATTAAGGAGGGCAACACTGTGGAGATTGTATGAGGAAAGTATCTATACCAGGGGTTCGCCCAGTGTGGGGAGTCAAAGATTGAGCAGTGTTCAGAGGCATCCATGTGAAGGAGATTACAGGGAAGCACAGCCTGGCATGGGTTATTGGAGCCCATGCCAGGGAACCTGACATATAGCGTCAGAGTCCAAGTGGGCCAGGAGGGCATCCATCCATGCAGGGGAAGAACACTGGAGTTGATGACAGCCTGCTGGTGGGCAAGGTCATGTCATGGCCAGATCTTGGCTTTTAAATACTATACCATATATTTCTGCTCCAATCTTTATTGTATCCTTCCTTTGCTAACTTTGGGCTTAGTTTCTTTTTCTTTTCTAGTTCCTCGAGTGTAAAGCTAGGTTGTTTATTTGAGACCTTTCTTCTTTTTTAATGTAAGCATTTAACACTATGAACTTCCCTCAGCTTTTGCTGTAAGTTTTAGTATGTTAGATTTTTATTTTTGTTGCTCTCAAGAGACTTTCGGATTTCCCTTTTGATTTCTCCATCAAACCACTGGTTGCTCAATAATACGTTGTGTAAGGGGTGCCTTCAAGACGGCAGAGGAGTAAGACGTGGAGATCACCTTTCTCCCCACAAATATATCGAAACTACATCTACATGTGGAACAACTCCTAAAGAACACCTACTGAGCGCTGGCAGAAGACCTCAGACTTCCCAAAAGGCAAGAAACTCCCCCACGTACCTGGGTAGGGCAAAAGAACAAAGTAAAAACAGAGACAAAAGGATAGGGACGGGACCTGCACCTCTGGGAGGGAGCTGTGAAGGAGGAAAAGTTTCCACACACTAGGAAGTCCCTTCACTGGCGGGGACACGGGGTGGACGGGGGGTAAGTTGTGTAGCTATGGAGGACAAAGCAGCAACAGGGTTGCAGAGGGCAAAGCGGAGAGATTCCCACACAGAGGATCAGTGCTGACCAGCACTCACCAGCCTGAGAGGCTTGTCTGCTCACTCACCAGGGCAGGTGGGGGCTGGGAGCTGAGGTTCAGGCTTCGGATGTCAGATACCAGGGAGAGGACTGGGGTTGGCTGTGTGAACACAGCCTGAAGGGGGCTAGTGCGCCACAGCTAGCTGGGAGGGTGTCCAGGAAAAAGTCTGGAACTGCCTAAGAGGCAAGAGACCATTGTTTCAGGTTGCACGAGGAAAGGGGATTCAGAGAACAGCCTAAATGAGCTCCAGAGATGGGCGCGAGCCATGGCTATCAGCACGGACACCAGAGATGGCATGAAACACTTAGGCTGCTGCTGCAGCCATCAAGAAGCCTGTGTACAAGCACAGGTCACTATCCACACTTCCCCTCTTGGGAGCCTGTGGAGCCTGCCACTGCCAGGGTCCCGTGATCCAGGGACAACTTCCCCGGGAAAACACAAGGCGTGCTGCAGGCTGTTGCAACGTCATGCCGGCTTCTGCCACTGCAGGATCACTCTGCGTTCCATACCTCTCCATCCCCCTCAGCCTGATCGAGCCAGAGCCCCCTAATCAGCAGCTCGTTTAACCCCCTCCTGTCTGGGCGAGGAACAGATGCCAGAGGGCAACCTACATGAAGAGGCGGGGCCATATCCAAAGCTGAAACCCAGGAGCTGTGTGAACAAAGAAGAGAAAGGGAAATTTCTCCCAGCAGCCTCAGGAGCAGCAGATTAAATCTCCACAATCAACTTGATGTACCCTGTATCTGTGGAATACCTGAATAAACAAAGAATCATCTCCAAATTGAGGCAGTGGACGTTGCGAGCAACTATAGACTTGGGGTTTGCTTTCTGAATTTAATTTGTTTCTCGTTTTATATTAATCTTAGTTTAGTATTTAGAGCTTATTATCATAGATAGATTTCTTTATTGATTTGGTTCCTCTCTTCTTTTTTATTTTTTATATATATATTTTTCCTTTTTCTCTTTTTGTAAGTGTGTATGTGTATGCTTCATTGTGTGATTTTTGTCGGTATAGCTTTGATTTTGCCATTTCTCCTGGGGTTCTGACTGTTGGTATTTTTGTTTGTTTGTTTGTTTGTTTTGTTTTTTAGTATACATTTTGCGCTTGTTATCATTGTTGGATTGGGTTTTTGGATTGGTTCCTCTCTTCTTTCTTTCTCCTTTTTTTTAAATTACTTTTTTATTTTCTTATTTTTAATAATCTTTTTCTATTTTATTTTATTTATTTATTTACTTACTTATTTACTTATTTATTTTTCTCCCTTTTCTTCTGAGCCATGTGGCTGACAGGGTCTTGGTGCTCCAACCGGGTGTCAGGCCTGAGCCTCTGAGGTGGGAGTGCCAAGTTCAGGACATTGGTCCACCAGAGACCTCCCAGCCCCATGTAATATCAAATGGCAAAAGCTCTCCCAGAATTCTCCATCTCAATGCTAAGACCCAGCTCCACTCAACGACCAGCAAGCTACAGTGATGGACACCCTATGCCAAACAACAAGCAAGACAGGAACACAAACCCACCCATTAGCAGAGAGGCTGCCTAAAATCATAATAAGTTCACAGAACCCCAAAACTCACCACCAGACGTGGTGCTGTCCACCAGAAAGACAAGATCCAACCTCATCCACCAGATCACAGGCACCCGTCCCCTCCACCAGGAAGCCTACACAACCCACTGAACCAACCATAGCCACTGAGGGTAGACACCAAAATCAACGGGAACTACAAACCTGCACCCTGTGAAAAGGAGACCCCAAACACAGTAAGTTAAGCAAAATGAGAAAACAGAGAAATATGCAGCAGATGAAGGAGCAAGGTAAAAACTCACCAGACCAAACAAATGAAGAGGAAATAGGTAATCTACCTGAAAAAAGAATTCAGATTAATGATAGTAAAGATGATCCAGAATCTTGGAAATAGAATGGAGAAAACACAAGAAATGTTTAACAAGGACCTAGAAGGACTAAAGAGTCAACAAACAATGATGAACAACACAATAAATGAAATTAAAAATTCTCTAGAAGGAATCAGTAGCAGAATAACTGAGGCAGAAGAATGCATAAGTGACCTGGAAGATAAAATAGTGGAAATAACTACTGCAGAGCAGAATAAAGAAAAAAAAAATGAAAAGAATTGAGGACAAACTTAGAGACCTCTGGGACAACATTACATGGACCAAATTTAGAATTATAGAGGTCCAAGAAGAAGAAGAGGAAAAAAAAGGGACTGAGAAAACATTTGAAGAGATTATACTTGAAAACTTCCCTAATATAGGTAAGGAAATAGGCAGTCAAGTTCAGGAATCACAGAGTCCCATACAGGATAAATCCAAGGAGAAACATGCCAAGACACATATTAATCAAACTATCAAGAATTAAATACAAAGGAAAAATATTAAAAGCAGCAAGGGAAAAGCAACAAATAACATACAAGGGAATGCCCATAAGGTTAACAGCTGATCTTTCAGCAGAAACTCTGCAAGCCAGAAGGGAGTAACAGGACATATTTAAAGTGACAAAAGGGAACAATGTACAACCAAGATTACTCTACCCAGCAAGGATCTCATTCAGATTCGACAGTCAAATTAAAACCTTTACAGATAAGAAAACGCTAAGAGAATTCAACACCACCAAACCAGCTCTACAACAAATGCTAAAGAACTTCTCTAGGCAGGAAACACAAGAGAAGGAAAATACTTACAATAACAAACCCAAAACAATTAAGAAAATGGTAATAGGAATATACATATCCATAACTACCTTAAATGTAGATGCATTAAATGCTCCAACCAAATGACATAGACTAGCTGAATGGATACAAAAACAAGACAAATACATATGCTGCCTACAAGAGACCCACTTCAGACCTAGGGACACATACAGACTGAAAGTGAGGGGATAGAAAAACATATTCCATGCAAATGGAAATCGAAAGAGAGTTGGAGTAGCAGTTCTCATATCAGACAAAATAGACTTTAAAATAAAGACAATTACAGGAGACAAAGAAGGACACTACATAATGATCAAGGAATCAATCCAAGAAAAAGATAACAATTATAAATATTATGCACCCAACATAAGAGCAACTCAGTATGTAAGGCAAAATCTAACAGCCATAAAAGGGGAAATCGACAGTAACACAATCACAGTAGGGGACTTTAACACCCCACTTTCACCAAAGGACAGACCTTCCAAAATGAAAATAAATAAGGAAACACAAGCTTTAAATGATACATTAATCAAGATGGACTTAACTGATATTTATAGGACATTCCATCCAAAAACAGCAGATTACACTTTCTCCTCAAATGCTCATGGAACATTCTCCAGGATAGATCATATCTTGCATCACAAATCAACCCTTGGTAAACTTAAGAAAATTGACATCATATCAGGTGTCTTTTCTGATCACAACGTTATGAGACTAGATATCAATTACAGGAAAATATCTGTAAAAAATACAAACACATGGAGGCTAAACAATACACTACTAAATAACCAAGAGATCACTGAAGAAATCAAAGAGGAAATCAAAATATACCTAGAAACAAATGACAACGAAGACACGATGACCCAAAACCTATGAGTTGCAGGAAAAGCAGTTATAAGAGGGAAGTTTATAGCAATACAAGCCTGCCTCAAGAAACAAAAAACATCTCAAATAAACAACCTAACCTTACACCTAAAGCAATCAGAGAAGGAACATCAACAAAAAAAAAAACCCAAGTTAGCAGAAAGAAAGAAATCATAAAGATCAAAGGAGATAAATGAAAAAGAAATGAAGGAAACGATAACAAAGATCAATACAACTAAAACCTGGTTCTTTGAGTAGATAAACAAATTGACTCATCAAGAAAAAAAGGGAGAAGACTCAAATCAATAGAATTAGAAATGAAAAGGAGAAGTAACAACTGACACTGCTGAAACACAAAGGATCGTGAGAGATTACTACAAGCAACAATAGGCCAATAAAATGGACAACCTGGAAGAAATAGACAAATTCTTAGAAAAGCACAGCCTTCCAAGGCTGAACCAGGAAGAAATAGAAAACATAAACAGACCAATCACAAGCACTGAAATTGAAACTGTGATTAAAAATCCTCCAACAAACAAAAACCCAGGATCAGAAGGTCTCATAGGCTATTTCTATCAAACATTTAGGGAAGAGCTAACACCTATCTTTCTCAAACTCTTCCAAAATATAGCAGAGGGAGGAACACTCCCAAACTCATTCTATGAGGCCACCATCACCCTGATACCAAAAACAGACAAGGATGCCACAAAAAAAGAAGACTACAGGCCAATATCACTGATGAACATAGATGCAAAATTCCTCAACAAAATACTAGCAAACATAATCCAACAGCACATTAAAAGAATCATACACCATGATCAAGTGGGGTTTATCCCATGAATGCAAGGGTTCTTCAATATATGCAACTCAATCAATGTGATACAGCATATTAACAAATTGAAGGAGAAAAACCATATGATCTTCTCAATAGATGCAGAAAAATCTTTTGATAAGATTCAACACACTTTAATGATTAAATCCTTCCAGATAGGCATAGAGGAAAATTACCTCAACATTACAAAGGCTTTATATGACAAACCAACAGTCAACATCGTTCTCAATGGTGAAAAACTGAAACCATTTCCTCTAAAATCAGGAACAAGTCAAGGTTGCCCACTCTCACCACTATTATTCAACATAGTTTTGGAAGTTTTAGCCACAGCAATCAGAAAAGAAAAATAAATCAAAGGAATCCAAATTCGAAAAGAGGAGGTGAAGCTGTCACTGTTTGCAGATGACATGATACAATACATAGAGAATCCTAAAGATGCCACCAGAAATCTACTAGAGCTAATCAATGAATCTGGTAAAGTTGCAGGATAAATAATTTATGCTCAGAAATCTCTTGCATTCCTATACACTAATAGTGAAAGGTCAGAAAGAGAAATTGAGGAAACACTCCCATTTACCACTGCAACAAAAAGAATTAAATACCTAGGAATAAACCTACCTAAGGAGGTAAAAGACCTGTACTCAGAAAACTGTAAGACACTGATGAAAGAAATTCAATATGATACAAACAGAGGGAGAGATATACCATGTTTTCGGATTGGAAGAATCAACATTGTGAAAATGACTATACTACCCAAAGCAATCTACAGATTCAATGCAGTCCCTATGAAACTACCACTGGCATTTTTCACAGAACTAGAACAAAAAATTTCACAATTTGTATTTTAACACAAGAGACCCCGAATAGAAAAAGCAATCTTGAGAAAGAAAAACAGAGCTGAAGGAATCAGGCTCCCTGACTTCAGACTATACTACAAAGCTACAGTAATCAAGACAGTATGGTACTGGCACAAAAACAGAAATATAAATCAATGGAACAGGATAGAAAGCACAGAGATAAACCCACGCACATACAGTCACCTTGTTTTTGATAAAGGAGTCAAGGATATACAATGGAGAAAAGACAGCCTCTTCAATAAGTGGTACTGGGAAAACTGGACAGCTACATGTAAAGGAATGAAATTAGAACACTCCCTAACACCATACACAAATATAAACTCAAAATGGATTAAAGACCTAAATGTAAGGCCAGACACTATCAAGCTCTTAGAGGAAAACCTAGGCAGAACACTCTATGACATAAATCACAGCAAGATCCTTTTTGACCCACCTCCTAGAGAAATAAAAATAAAAACAAAAATAAGCAAACGGGACCTACTGAAACTTAAAAGCTTTGGCACGGCAAAGGAAACCATAAACAAGACAGAAAGACAAGCCTCAGAATGGGAGAAAATATTTGCAAATGAAGGAACTGACAAAGGATTAATCTCCAAAATTTATAAGCAGCTCATGCAGCTCAATATCAAAAAATGAACAATCCAATCCAAAAATGGGTAGAAAACTTAAATAGACATTTCTCCAAGGAAGATATACAGATTGCCAACAAACACATGAAAGGATGCTCAACATCTCTAATTATTAGAGAAATGCAAATCAAAACTACAATGAGATATCACCTCACACCAGTCAGGATGGCCATCATCAAAAAATATAGAAACAATAAATGCTTATTGAGACAGGGTGTGGAGAAAAGGAAACACTCTTGCACTGTTGGTGGGAATATACATTGATACAGCCACTATGGAGAACATTATGGAGGTTCCTTAAAAAACTAAAAATAGAAGTACCAAAAGACCCAGCAATCCCACTACTGGACATATACCCTGAGAAAAACCATAATTCAAAAAGAGTCATGTACCAAAATGTTCATTGCAGCTCTATTTACAATAGCCAGGACATGGAAGCAACCTAAGTGTCTATCAACAGATGAATGGATAAAGAAGATTTGGCACATATGTACAATGGAATATTACTCACCCATAAAAAGAAATGAAATTGAGTTATTTGTAGTGAGGTGGTTGGACCTAGAGACTGCCATACAGAGTGAAGTAAGTCAGAAAGAGAAAAACAAATACTATATGCTAACACATATATATGGAATCTAAAAAAAAAAAAAGTTCTGAAGAACCTAGGGGCAGGACAGATATAAAGACGCAGACATAGAGAATGGACTTGAGGACACGGGGAGGGGGAAAGGTAAGCTGGAATGAAGTGAGAGAGTGGCATGGACATATATACACTACGAAGTGTAAAGTAGATAGGTAGTGGGAAGCAGCCACATAGCACAGGGAGATCAGCTCCGTGCTTTGTGTCTACCTAGAGGGTCAGGATAGGGAGGGTGGGAGGGAGACACAAGAGGGAGGAGACATGGGGATGTATGTATATGTATAGGTGATTCCCTTTGTTATACAGCAGAAACTAACACACCACTGTAAAGCCATTATACTCCAATAAAGATGTTTAAATTTTTTTAATTAAAAATAAAAAATATGTTTTATAATTTCTACATATTTGTGAATTTTTCAGTTTTTCTTCCATTATTGATTTCTAGTTTCCTCCCATTATGGTCAGAAATGATACTTGTTATAATTTCAGACTTCCTGTATTTGCTAAGACTTTTTGTGTGACCTAATATGTGATCTCTCCTGGAGAATGTTCTGTGTGCACTTGAGAAACTGTATATTCTGCTGCTATTGGATTAAATATTCTGTATATGTCTGTTAGATATATTTCCTTTTTGGTCTTTTTTCTGGATATTCTATCCATTACTGAAAGTGGGGTATTGAAGTCTCCTATTGTATTGTTGTCTATTTCAGCCTCAGTTCTGTCAATGTTAGATTTATATATTTAGGTGCTCTGATTTTTGATGCACACATATTTATAATTGTTATAGCTTCCTAATGACTTGACTTTTTATCATTACAGGATGTCCTTCTTAGTCTCTCATGAAATTTTTGACTTAAAGTCTATTTTGTCTGATACAAGTATAACTACCTTGCTTTCTTTTGATTAGCATCTGCATCAAATATCTTTCTCTATTCCTTCATTTTAAGCCTATGTGTATCCTTAAGTCAGAAATTAGTTTCTTAAAAAATAATAAAATCAAATGAGTTTCTTCTAGGCAGCATATACTTGAGTCCTGCTTTTTGCCATTCAGTCACTCTATGTCTTTTGATTAGAGAGTTTAATCCATTTGCATGTAAAGTGATTATTGGTAAGAAAGGATTTACTATTGCCATTTTTAATTGTCTTCTGTTAGTCTTGTAGTTCTTTTATCTTTTCTTCTATTGCCATCTCCCTTTTCATTTTCCTGATTTTTTTACATTGATATGCTGATTCCTTTCTCTTTCTCCTTTGTATAACTTCTGTAGGCATTTTCTTTGTGGTTATCATGGGGCTTACATAAAATATCTTATAATTACAATAGTCTATTTTAAGCTGATAACAACTTAAGTTCAATCACGTACAAAAACTCACCACTTTTCCTCCCCACCCCGACTTTATGTTTTGTTGTTACAATTTACATCTACTTATATTACATATCTATTGACATATTTTATAGTTATTTTAATGCTTTTGCTTTTGTGTGTGTGTGTGTGTGGTACGTGGGCCTCTCACTCTTGTGGCCTCTCCCGTTGCAGAGCACAGGCGCAGGATGCGCAGGCTCAGCGGCCATGGCTCACGGGCCCAGCTGCTCCACAGCATGTGGGATCTTCCCAGACCAGGGCACGAACCCGTGTCACCTGCATCGGCAAGTGGACTCTCAACCACCGCGCCACCAGGGAAGCCCTGCTTTTGCATTTTAACTTTTATACTTGAATTAAAAGTATAACAATTATACTTTATTACTGAACACCATTACAGTATTAAAGTAACCTATATGTGTCTACATATTTACCTTTACCAATGAGTTTTATACTTTCTTACACTACCATGTTGCTATTTAGTGTCCTGACATTTTAACTTGAGAATTCCCTTTAGCATTTCTTGTAAGGCAGGTCTAGTGATGATTAACATCTTAGTTTTTATTTGTCTGGGACAGACTTTATCTCTCCTTCATTTCTGAAGAAAAAAATTTGCTGAATACAGTATTCTTGGTTAGCAGGGGTTTTTTTCTTTCATCACTTAGAATATATCACCCCACTCTCTCCTAGCCTGCAAGGTTTCTGCTGAGAAATCTTGTAGTCTTAGGGCAGTTCCCTTGTAAATGACAAGTTACTTTTCTTTTGCTGCTTTCAAAATTTCTCTTTGTCTTTGATGTTTGAGGATTTGATTATAATGTGTCTCAGTGTTTGTTTGTTTATTTGTTTTGTATTCATCTTATTGTAATCCATTGCACTTCTTAGATTTAGATGTCCATTTCCTTCCCCAGATTTGGGAAGTTTTCAGTCAAGGTTCATTTTTTTTAAATAAGCTTTCTGGTTTCTCTCTCTCTCTCTCTCTCTCTCTCTCTCCCCTCCTTCTGAGACTCCCACAATGCATACATTAATCCTATTGCCGTTTTCCATAAGTCCCTTAAACTTCCTTTTTTCAATTTTTTTTTTCCTCTGACTGGATAATTTCCAACAGTAATCTTCAAGTTTACTGATTCTTTTTCCTGCTTTGTCTAGTCTGTCATTGAAGCTCTCTAGTGAATTTTTCAGCTAAGTTATTGTATTCTTCAGGCTCATGATTTCTGTTTGGTACTTTTTTATATTTTCTATCTCTTTGTTAAAAGTCTTACTTTCTCTATACGTTGTTCTCCTGACCTTGGTGAGCATCTTTATGATGGTTATTTTGAATTCTCTGTCAGGTAAACCTTATATCTCCATTTCACTATGGTCAGTTTCTGGAGATTTTTCTTGTTCCTTTGTTTGAAATATATTTGCCTGCTTCTTCATCTTTCTTGATTCTCTGTATTGGTGTCAGTGCATTAGACAAATCAGCCACATCTCCTAGTTTGCATAGACTGGCCTCATACAGGAAAAGACCCCCACTGGTCAGCCTGCCCAGAGACTCTAGGGGTCTTTCAAACCTTCCTGCTTGTCCAATCTACTTTCTTTATTTGTTTTTTTTTGCAGCCCTCAAGCATCCAGTGCACCAGAACAAGTCACATGAAAGTTAGTCCCTCAGGCATCTCTCAGAGAAGTTGGATTATTGAACATTCCATCCAACTTTTTCCCTCTCCAAGGAGGTTTTTCATCCACTCACTCTGTACTGAGCCAGGGGAGGAGGTATGGTTACTTCCAAACCTCCATCTCTGTTCTCACTAACCCCTAGGTGACTAGATTTTGCCAGGTTCCATCTACTCTGAGTCATGGAAGACTGAAAGAAGCCAGTCCTTTGTGTATCCCCCATAAAAGTTGGGGCATTGGACACATGGACCCACTCTTTCCCTCCCTAGGAAGAAGCTGGGAGCCAGGGGTTTTCCTCTACTCACTCTGTGCTCAGCTAGGGGAAGAGCTATGGTGACTATTAGCCCCAGTCACCGTCTTTATTTTTCTACAGGCAATTAGATTGTGCTCATCCCATCAGCAATCTAAGACTGGAAAAACTGAAGTCAGTCTTCTGGGGAGGCCCCACAGAAAATCTGGGGTCATTTGGACCAACTCTTTCCCTTCTCCTAAGACAAGCTGAAAGCTGGGATGGGGGTTCTCCTCTCAGTTATATGACACTGTGCTAGGGACTGAGATTCCAGCAAGAAGGTATCTTGAATCTCCTGTTGGCTTCAATGAGTATGGTTTTATGTTTTCCTGGAGTGCAATTAATTTCTAAATTTCTCACAAAAGGAACTTGTCCATGAATTGTTGCTGAATTTGTCCATGAATTGCTTCCTTTCCATAGGGGAAAGGAAAGTCCATAGCTTCCTCCTCCACCATCTTTCTGATGTCCCTAAACTCATTTTTAATGATAAGGAGGAGACAATTCTACTTTCATTAGTTATAGAGGCATAGCATCGCAGAGTTAGTAGATTTTAATTACCATCCCATTCAAATATGAATTCCGCACTTGAGTTCCAGTGGCAGCTGAGAAACTACTTAGAGTTACCAACATTATGTCATAATGGAAGAACAAGAATAAGGCAGGGTTATGGTCAGGATAGGGTTAGAGTTAAATATTAACTAATGAGATAATCAGGATATCAGTACTGATATTTTTAAGAAATGGAATGCTTGAGCATAATTTTATACTGGAAAGAGTATGGCACTGGGGAGAAATGGGTTGAAGAGAGATGGGATATAATATATAGCTCAAAGGCTAGAGGAGATGGATAAGGTTAAGTGTGAAAAGAATAGAACAATTTCTTTCCTAGGCAATCACAATAATAACAACAACCAAAATCTAGACGTGCTAACTCATGCACTTACTTTGTGCCACGTACCATGCACTACATGTACATTACCTCATTATTTCTTATATCAAACCTATGTGGTAGATACTGTTATTACCCTCATTACACAGAGAAGGAAATTTAAGTACAGAGTGAGTAAGTAATCTGCCTAAAGTCACACACCTAATGGACTGAAGAGCTAAAATGCTTAATCTGACTCCAGAGCCCCCTGCTCTTGACCACTCCCATGCTTTCACTAAGGAAGGAAAGAAAGATGATAAAAATAGATTTTATTTCAGAAGTGAATAGGAAGAACACTGAGGAAATGCTTACCTGATGATCTTGATGCTCTGAATAAAGGTAGAAGCAACATCTGTTCAGGTAGGGACAAGGATGAAGCTGCGGATTGGAAAAAAAAAAAGAGTAGAGGCTTACAAAATCCATATAAGACTGGAAAAGGAACCCTGCTATGGATTAACAAAAGAATTTCTAAGCCTCATCAGAAGCCCCGCTGAGTTTGGAACACTTCACTCATAATGGCACCATCAGCATGGTTATGCAACTTTCTTGAGCGCTTCTCAGAAACCCAGAGGCAGAACCAAGAAGAAAGATCATTGATTGACCCACAGCAGAGGGACTGACAAAGGAGTGAGATGGCCAGTAAATGTATTAAGGGAATTGAGGATGATGGTGAGAATAGTTGCAATATTGCTTATTGGGTCCAGGCCAAATTGGAAGGGAAGAAAAGCTAATGAATGTCAGTTGAATCAAATAGTAAAAATGGAAGGCACTTTCTTTTCAGTGTATAGGAACTTTTAAATTTACCTTAACCATTTTATTTTAAATCCTTAATTATATAAGTCAACTTTATCCCTTTGTTGGAAGTCACTTTATATTTTATTCTTTAGTTGAAAAACTTCTATATCTCTTAATTACTAAGTAAACTAGATTAAGAATCAAGATATAGGAAATTACACAAATTCTACACTAATGAACTATGTAATCAACTAAGTCAGTCACATTGTGTCTCAGTTTTCTTAACTGAAAAAGAAAAAGAAAGAAAATTAGATTTAATGATCTAATATTCTGTTTCATTTCTTCTTTTCATTCCATGATTAAAATAAATTACAGAAATTTCCAAGTTAGTTCTCTAACTTTACCATAATTAGAAACTGACTTTCCCAAATATGTGTTAAGATAAACATTTTTAAACCAATGGCTGCACATCTTTCAACACCAACTTCATAATTTCAACAATCACACAGTGAAATCATATACAAAATGCAATAAAAACCATTAGCTGCTCAACACCTCCATCTACAGGGTCTCGATAGTCTTAAAATAGAATGATAATCCACACAGCAACATAGAAAGACTATTCCTAGTCTTAAAGCTAATAAACTAGGTTTCAATGTTAGCACCATGCTCAATCAGTCTGTATTTATTTTGTAACTATTTAAGTTTAATTATTTTTGCTTTCTTTCAATTTCCTCTTTACTCCTTTATGTCATATAGTTCTTACCCAGAACTATAGGCATTTACTAATCAGTATTTACTAAATGCTTTAATTTATTTTTTCTTCCAGTTTTATTGTGATATACAGCACTGTATAAGTTTAAGGTGTACATAATGATTTGACTCACATACATCATGAAATGATTACCACAATAAGTTTAGTGAACATCCATTATCTCATATAAATACAAAAGAAAAAAAAGGAAAAATATATTTTTTTCTTGTGATGAGAATTCTTAGGATTTTGCTCTCTTAATATTTTTCATATATAACATACAGCGGTATTAATTATATTAATCATGTTGTACATTACACCCTTAGTACTTTTTTATCTTATAACTGGAAGTTTGTACCTTTTGATTGCCTTCATCCAATTCCCCCTCCCCCACCCTCCACCTCTGGTAACCACATATCTGATCTCTTTTTCTATGAGTTTGTTTGACCTACAGCACTATTTTAACTACTGGTGTACAACATAGTGGTGGAGAATTAGAGGAAAAAGAAGGGAAAGATAGGAAAGAAAAGGAGAGTGGGGAGAGAAAGAAGGAGGGAAGGGGAGGAGGAAGAAGGGAGAGAGGGTGATGGAAAGAGATAAGGGGAGAAAGATAAAAGATGAAACATAAGGGGAGAGTAAGAGATAGAAGAGAAGGAAGAAGAGAGCAAAGGAGAGTGGAAGTGAGAACAAGAGAAAAGGGGAGAGAATGGAAAGTAAAAGAGGGATAGAGAAAAGAAGGAAATAAGAAAGAGATGGGAGGATAAGAGAAAGAGAGAGAGGGAAGAGAGAGGAGAGAGAAAAAAGATAGAGGAAAAAAAGAAAGTAAAGAGTTGACCTGATGAGGACTAGTGGATCTACCTTTGGAATAAATGCACATGTCATTATATAAGGTTTATGTGAATAATTTTACTTTAATAGAATCTAGACGAGTTTAGGATTCATTTGCTAAGAAAATTAAATGTTGTCTAGTTTTACACATTTGCTTTGGGCATTACATTTTAGTAAACGTTGAATTTCAAAGTGCATTCTTAATGCTAACATATTTCATTCTTTGGTAGCATATATTTTCCTTTTCAATGGCATACATTTTCCATTTGTGCGCCCTTCTTTTTTTAAAAATTTATTTATTTATGGCTGCATTGGGTCTTCGTTGCTGCACGCAGGCTTTCTTTAGTTGCATCGAGAGGGAGCTACTCTTCGTTGCGGTGCGAGGGCTTCTCATTGCGGTGGTGCACAGGCTTCAGTAGTCGTGGCACATGGGCTCTAGAGTGTAGGCTCAGTAGTTGTGGCGCACGGGCTGGGTTGATCGGCGGCATGTGGGATCTTCCCAGACCAAGGCTCAAATTCGTGTCCCCGGCATTGGCAGGTGGATTCTTAACCACTGCACCACCAGGGAATTCCCGGTGCCCTTCTTTAAGAGAAGTATTTCTAGATTTCTATCCCAAAGAATTTCACAGAAAAAAGATGGCCATAGATCAACTTTAGAATAGGTTTGTTCCTCTTGCATCCTTTCAACAATTTCCCAGGCTATACTTGGGAACTTATAAACCTGTAACTGTTTTTGGAGAGCTCTATCCAGAGAGTCTACATGCTGACATGGCTGATTTTTTGGTATGTGTGGTTATTCACTATTAACTAATTTCTATCAGCAAGCAATCTAAGGAGATAATAGTAAGTTAGCATTTTATTGCAAAATATTTTGCTTTATCAAATCAGTAAAGAAAAACACTCTTTGAAGATAATTAATGCAAAATCTAAGTCATTCTGCTACATTTCACTTAAAATTACCCTCAAGGTAAAACTCATCTTCACTTGTAAGCATCTAAGAACTAAAACTAGAAAACTTATAAATATTATACATCTTTTAAGTGTTTAAATTTGTAGTAACTCAGTTTGTTTCAACTTAAAAAAATCAAATGTTAAGTCTTACTACCAAATGACCACCATCAATTAAAAACAAATATTTCAACATAAAAAAATTAAGCTGAATCAGATGATTTTTACAAATTCAAAAACAAGTTACCTTTTTACTCTATTTTGAAGGAAATCTTGGGGCCTGAAATAGAAACCCAGATTTTTAAAATATGACACTCTAAATCTAACTATTTTGCATCAAATTAGCATTTCCTTCAAAAGAACAAAATAATTATAACTGTTAGACTCTAATTTTTTATTTTTCAACATGAAAATATTTAGTGATGTTATGAAATCCTAACTCCAACAATGGAGAAAGTATGACAACCAGAGAAACAAATAGCAGCAACATCAAAGAAAACACTGGCAAAACCCATAAAGAAATCTTGAAGTTACTTCTCTTTTCAGAGGTTTTTGCCCCCCCCCCTCCGCATAAGACACTGACTGGTTTCCGTGATTACTATTGTGATTCCATTGACATCACTTAGCCAACCTGCTATCGTGATAGTTTTGACTTCTATGTTAGATTTTAGTGCCGGAGAATATTCAGATAATATTATCCCATTTCTTTTTGGAGAGAAAATTGTAAACAACTATTTTTCCAAAGATGCCTTCATCTTTTTGATTAATATTTTGCCATAATTTTAAAGTTTTCCAAATTTTCAGTCTTCATATAATTGAAATTTAAAATGAGACTCCAAGACTGAAACCAGCTCAACTAATCCCAAAGAAGCTTTGAACCAAGACTTTAAATAAGTTCCTCAAAAAGCTATTGTCAGCTAGTGGGAAGCAGCCACATGGCACAGGGATATTGGCTCGGTGCTTTGTGACAGCCTGGAGGGGTGGGATAGGGAGGGTGGGAGGGAGGGATACGCAAGAGGGAAGAGATATGGGAACATATGTATATGTATAACTGATTCACTTTGTTATAAAGCAGAAACTAACACACCATTGTAAAGCAATTATACCCCAATAAAGATGTTAAAAAAAAAAAAAAAGACACACACACACACACAAAAAAAGCTATTGTCATCATGATTAAATGCTTAAGAGTGAAATTTCTGGATCAGTTAGTAACTCTATACCATTCTGAGGAAATGCCAGTCTGTCTTCTGAAGTGGCTGCACCATTTTACATTTCCATCAGCAACGTATCTGCATTCCAATTACTTCACATCCTCCATACCAACACTTGTTATTGTCTGTCTTTTTAATTATAAGCGTTATAGTAGGTGTGAAGCAGGATCTCACTGTGGTTTTAATTTACATTTCTCTAGTGACTAATGAGGTTGAGCATCTTTTCATGTGCCTGTTAGCCATTTATATCGCTTCTTTGGAGAAATGTCTATTCAAATTATTTGCCTGTTTCTAAATTGGATTATCTTTTTATTATTGAATTGTAAGAGTTGTTTTTATATTCTGTGTATAAGTACTTATCAGATAAATAATTTTTAAAACTTTTCTACCAATCTGCGGATTTTATTTTCACTTTCTTGATGGTATCCTTGGAAGTGCAATGAAGCATATGTCCACACACACACACACAAAAAGTACATGAATGTTCAAAGCAGTATATTCATAACAGGCAAAAAATGGGAAGAAGCCAAATGTCCTTCATCCACTAAACAAACAAAATATAGTACATCTTGACAATGGAATATTATTCAGAATCAAAAAAAGAATGAAGTACTGATAGCTACAACATGGATGAACTCAAAAACATTAGGCTGGGCTTCCCTGGTGGCGCAGTGGTTGAGAGTCCGCCTGCCGATGAAGGGGACACGGGTTCGTGCCCCGGTCCGGGAGGATCCCACATGCCGCGGAGTGGCTAGGCCCGTGAGCTATGGCCGCTGAGCCTGCGTGTCCAAGCCTGTGCTCCGCAACGGGAGAGGTCACAGCAGTGAGAGGCCCGTGTATCGGAAAAAAAAAAAAAGAAAGAACAAAAGAAAACCATTATGCTTAGTGAAAGAAACCAGTCACAAAAGACCGCATATTGTATCACCATATTTAAAATGTGCAGAATAGTCAAATTTATAGAGACAAAAGATATATTAGTGGTTGTCTAGGGCTGAAAGGTGAAGGTGGGGAATGAGACAGGGGAATGTGGAGTGGCTGCCAATGGATACATGGTTTCTCTGGGGGATGATGAAATGTTCTAAAATTATATTATAGTGATGGTTTCACAACTCTGTAAATATACTAAAAACCACTGAATTGTACACTCTGAAAAGATTAAATGTATGGTATGTAAATTATATCTCAATAATGCTGTTTAAAAAAAAACTAATATATACAATCTCTACATATAAAAAAGGTGAGACAGAATCCCTTAAACCCTGCTACACTTCCAAAATTTATACTTCTCCAGAGGGACTTAGAGGTGACTGTGCAATTGGAGAAAAAAAATAATCAGACTTTTGAGGCATTACTGGACACTGGTTCTGTATTGGCACCAATTCCTTTGATTTCAAATGTCAGTGGGTTCCACCAGTCAGAGGAGGAGCTTATGTAGATTAGGTGATCAATCGAGTTTTGGCTTAGGGTTTGTCATTCTCCTGAATGTACATCCTTGTACAGGGAGCCCAGTGTGTTTCCCAACCCACACTGTGGTTATTTCCCCAGTTTCTGGAATGCATAGTTGGAATAGACATCATTCGCAACCAGCAAAATCCTACCTTTGGTTCCCTATGCTGTGAAGTGAGGGCTACTATGGAAAAGTCAAGCAGTACTCTAAAAAGCAATACAGTATTTCTGGAGGAATTGCAGATGAATCACATCATAAAGAATCTGAAGGATGCAGAGATAGTGATTCTCTCCATGTCCCCATTCAGTTCACCTGTTCGACCTCTTCAGCAGACAGATATATCTTGGAAAATGATAGATAAACTTAATCAGGTGCTAACTCCAAATCCAGCTGCTGTTCCAGATAGTTTCTTTACTGAAGAAAATCAACACACTCCCTGGTATGCAGCGCTTGATCTGTTGATTTTATTCCTCTATATCTGTTAGTGAAAACCATCAGAAACAGTTTTCTTTCAGTTGGTGGGGCCAGTAGCACACCTTCACAGTTTTATCTTGGAAAAAACACATTTGGAAAATCGATGAAATACAGGTGTGAATTGGGGGAGGGAGAATATGTAGACAGATGTCTCCAAATGGGCACAGGGTGGGTAAACATCTGTTCTCTGTGAATGCTCACCAAAGAGTGACCTCAGCGGAGGAAAATCTTAATAATTAGGTAAACAAGATGCTATTCTGTGGATCTCAGGCAATCTTTCCCACAATGCATATAAGAACAAAAGGATGGAGTTTCTACATGAGCTCAGCAATTTGGACTACCACTCACCAAGGCCTGTTCAGCTATAAGAGCTGCAGAAATGCCAAACCTGCCAACAGCAGAGACGAATACTGAGCCCCAGTATGGTACCATTCCCCAAGGGAACTAGTCAGCTACATGGTAGCATGGACTAGTTCATGCTACCATGCTAGCATTAGCTTGGACTAATTCCATCAAAAAGAGGTAAAATTTTGTTCTCACTGGAATAGACACTGGGAATATGAATTTGCCCTTCCAGCCCTCAATGAGGTTGCTAATCCGTGGATTTGCAAATGCCTTATTCACCATCATCAGATTCCACGCCGCATTGCTTCTGACTAGGGAACTCATTTCACAGTAAGTGAAGTGTGGCAATAGACTAATGCTCATGAAACTCAATGTTCTTGCCCTTTTCCCCATCATCCTGGGATTGCTGGCTAGCTAGAGCTGGGATGATCTCTATTGAAGACTTAGTTACAGAGCAAGCTAGTTACAGTGCAGCACTTAGTGACTCTCCAGTGACGCCATTCAGAATGCAGTATTTTCTCTGAATCAGTAATCAATATATGGTCCTGTTTTTCCCATAGCCAGGATACATGAGTCAAAATATCGAGTGATGAAAACGGAGTGACTCCTCTCCCTATTACCTCTAGTAATCCACTAGGAAAAGTTTGCTTCCCATTCCTGAAGCTTTGCTGGTTTAGAGATCTGAGTTCCCAAAACAAGAATGCTTCTACCAAGTGACACATTAATGATTCCATTAAAGTTGAAACTGCCAATTGGTCAGTTTGGGTTCCTCATGTCAGTAAACCAACAGAGAATGGAGATAATTGGAGTGATTGATCCTACCTTATCAAAACAAAATTGGTTGGCTACTCTAAAATGAGAGCGGGGAGGAGTATGTCTAAAATGCAAGAATTCCCTTGAAGTGCATCTTAGGAGTTCCAAGATCTGTGATCTAAGTCAATAGAAAACAACAATTCAATGCAGACAGGACTGTTAATGGCTCAGACCCTTCAGTCAGGAAGATTTGGGTCACCTCAACAGATAAAAAAGTATGACCAACGGAAGTGCTATAAACTATTTTTTATTCTATTTTTCCCTTTCCTATTTTCCTACTACTGAACAAATGTTAATAGTGAGTACTTTTATATTTCAATATTTAAGATACAGATTATCAAAAAAACGTGTGACTCTGATAGCAGAAGAGCTAATATTATCCAAAGATGGATGAAGTGGACCTTGTGTATACTCCACTGGGGAAGATGTTAGCATGCTTTTGGTTGCATGAGGAATGACTGCACTATGTTAACTGGAAGGATGATTTTGGTACTGAATGTTTTTGGATGTTAAACAAGGTCAAAAGAAGTATATATAAATGCCAAGAAATAAGAGGTGGATTTGTTTGAAATGCAATTTACAACTCTCAGAATCCTCTTGCCAATATGGTTTGGGAAAGGGGACTTGTGAAAGAATTGGAAGGCAGAAGTGAAGCAGGAGTCACTACTCTGAGAAGTTCATCACAGTCAGACAGTGAGGGACAGGGGCAGAGGTGGCCAGCATGTAAATCATTCTCATCTGCTCCTCATTCAGCTTGTCTTCCAAACTACTCGCCCTGCTGACCCAACAGCCCCAGGACTAACACCAGGATCTTGGCTGTGCACCCACAGAGGCAACTGTTTCCAACAGACCTCTCCACAATCTGCTACTCTGAGGCCCCACTTCTAGAGCTGGATTGACTTGGCCTTTCAGAACTGTCTGTACACTGTGACTCCTCCATCCACTCCAGGACTTCAGAAGGACGCTCAGTGACTTGTTCTGTGGTCCTCTAACTCCCTCTTTCAGATCTTCATTTTCTTCACTTTACCATATTTGTGTAAGGTTTAATTCCTAAAATAAATCCCATATAGCCATAATATTCATGGTGGTTTGGCTTCTCTGATGAACCCTAACTAAACCCTAACTGATCCTGTTTCTAGCCACAAGGGCCTAATTGCTTATAAGTAATTCCAGGAATTATGTTGGGTGGGGAAGGGACCTGTTTTTGTGTATAACCTAGCTATTCCAGCTTCATACTCCATTAGCATGTTGGAAAACACTTTAAGACCCATATTTGTAAGTTATTACATTACCTCCACTCCCATAAGAAGGGGCCCACAACCCCATAATCACCTTTTGGGAGAGAATGTATATTTTTGCCCAGAATCTTATGCCAATGAAGGATTCACATCTAGAATGTCATATGAAGTAAGTATGGATGTACTGTTTGATTGACCTATCATTAAAATTCCATTTTTTGAGGCTTACATTGATTCACTTGGTTTAAATTTTCTACATTTATTAACTCCAACTTAGTGCTTTTCTGAAGGGGTCCCTCTAAAAAGTTTCAAAGCCAATTAGCCTTAATACAAATATAAATTTTATGAGCCATATTTTAACTCCAAAGCCACTATCACCTGAAGAATGAGATAATGGTAATAGATTTATTACATCTTATATTTGACATTTCAGGCACTGAAATTCAAACTCACTTGTGAAGGTCTCTAAATTAACTTGCATCAAGTCATTAACAGTTTTTACAACTTGGAATAAATACTAATTAGTTGTTAGAGTGCTTCTCTGGCTTTGTCTCATTTATTTAAAAATAATGTCATAAGCTTGAAACCATGAATATTAACAGTTGAAAACTCTGACACAAAATTTATCTTTAAAACAAACAGCTCTGACATGAGTAATAGAAGTCTTCATGTCCCCACAAGTCAATGTGTTAAAAGTTCTTTTGTCTTCTTGAGACTTCTAGCAGCCCTGTGACGTTAAGGCAACTAAGGGAAGAAACAAATAGGGTTGGTTTCCATTTTTCTGGCACTCAAGAAATTGGGAAACAATCCAATTAAAAGGTGTGAGTGGACAGAGGGTGCCATGTGCTCAATGACAGACAAGTTGATTAACTGAATAAATGATACTTTTCTGTTGAAACAGAACTCACATACAACCTTGGGGTGACCTGGATAAAGCTGTCAAACCCCCCTAAAAGGGTGGACAAAGTCAGATGAAAATGCATAGGAGTGGTCATGAAGAAGAGGCTGAGGCCAGTGGGGCATCATTTGAGATGACCTGAGGTTGTATTTCCAGGATGCAAGAGGAGTTCAGAGTCAAGGGCAGACAAGGTCCCATTTGGGAAGGTGGCATTATAGGCCAACCCAAAAGAGAGGCAAGAGAAGAGATTGTTGTCCTAAATAATCAAAAGGAAAACATGGTAAAATGAAAAGTGTGATAGAGTCAAGTGATTTGGGATTTCTGCCTTTGAACAGGGTTTGTCCTTTTTATATGATAGCTGAAGAGTGGGGAAGAAAGAGGCAAGCATGGATTTCAAAGGAAGCAATACTGGACTGGCATGGACTGGCCAGGGGTGGAACGGAATTCTTCAAGCCTGTTGTCCTCATTCTTGCCTGTACTCATATTCAATTATCAGAGGATTTTCTGTATACGAACTACAGCACATACTTAGCTCACAAACATTTCTGGCTTGGGATTTTAGTGTGCATTTCATTTACTGTATATTTGTTTGGGTGGGGGTGGAAGTTGGGCAGGGGGAAGTATGTAGACAGATCTCTCCAAATGGGCACAGGACGTGTAAATATCTGTGTCCCCTCAGCAGAGGAGAATCTTAATATTTAGATAAGCAAGATGACCCATTCTGTGGATCTCAGGCAATCTCTTTCCTCCACTGGGCACATGAATAAAAAGGGATGAAGGTTTTGCATGGGCCTTTTTGCTCCATACTTATATGAATTTTGATTATTTCTTGATCAGTCTTGTCTGAAATATGGCTATAGTGTTAACCTTTTCAAAAAGCCAGCTTTTTATTTTAGAAAACTTATTTATCATATTTCATACACAGTCCATCTACTTCTGCTTCTGTCTTTATTGTTTCCTTCTGGTTTCTTTGGGTTTGTTCTTTTTCCAATGTCTTGAATTGAATGCTAATCTTGTCTGTTTTTAACCATATTTCCTACAGGTTCTATTTAAGGCTATAAATTTTCCTCAAAGTTAGCACTTCTCTAGCTGTACCCCACAAATCTAAATATGCAATTTTTCCATTATCATTCAGTTCTAAGTATTTCTTAATTTAATATATAGTTTCATTTTTGATCCAATAATTATTTTATAATATAGTAACAGAATAATTATGTAGTTTCCAAACATAACTTGGGGGTTTTTTGAGCTATCCTTCTGTTAACAATTTCTAATTTTATTGCACTGAGATCAAAGAACATAGCTGCCATTATTCATTTGAAATTTGTTGAAACTTTCTTAATGGGCTAATACAAGGTACATTTTTGTAACAGTTTTTTTATTAAAGTATAGTTGATTTACAATGTTGTGTTAATTTCTGGTTTACAGCACAGTGATTCAGTTATACATATATATTCTTCTTTGTATTTTTGTCCATTATGGTTTATCACAGGATACTGAAAATAGTTCCCTGTGCTGTACAGTAAGACCTTGTTGTTTATCCATTCTCTATATGGTAGTTTGCATCTGCTAGTCCCAAACTCCTAGTCCAACCCCCACCTCCTCTTGGCAACCACAAGTCTGTTGTCCATGTCTGTGAGTCTGTTTCTGTTTCATAGATAAGTTCATTTGTGTCATATTTTAGATTCCTGTAACAGTTCTTGATTGCTCAAGAAAGGCACTCTCTGCTGTAAGTGTATAGTCATCATTATATCTAATAGAATAAGCTTATTAATAACATTTTAATCTATAAAAATTTTCTTTTACTCCTTAATCTATTAGTTTCTAAGAGGAGTTGTATTAAAATGTCCACCTGTAATTGCTGATTTATCTGTTTCTCCCTAAAATTCTGCCACTTATTGCTTTATACATCCTGACGTTTTAGTACATATGTGTTCATGATAGTCATATATTTTCCTGCCCTAATTTCCCTTTTACCTGTACATAAGGTATATTATTAGGAATATGATGTTTTATTGCCTTAAATTCTATTTTGTTACTTATTAAGCTATTTATCCCAGCTTTATTCTGATTTATGGTTAGCTGGTTTATCTTTTTTCATCCTTCTTTCTAAGTTTTTTGAGTGTGTCTGATGAAGATCATGTATTCTTGGATTTTTTTTTAATTTTATTGAAGAAGAGATGATTTACAATGTTGTTAATTTCTGCTGTACAGGAAAGCAACTCAGTTTTATGTATACATATCCTTTTTCATATTCTTTTCCATTACGGTTTATGACAGGATATTGAATATAGTTCCCTGTGCTATACAGTAGGACCTCATTGTTTATCCTTCCTATATATACTAGTTTGCATCTGTTAATCCCAAACTCCCAATCCTTCCCTCCCCCAACCCCCTTCCCCTTGGCAACCATAAGTCTGATCTCTATGTCTGCGAGTCTCTTTCTGTTTTGTAGATAGGTTCATTTGTGTCATATTTCAGATTCTACATATAAGTGATATCATATGGTATTTGTCCTTTCTCTTTTCTGAGTTACTTCACTTAGTATGATAATCTCTAGGTCCATCCATGTTGCTGCAAATGGCATTATTTCATTCTTTTTTATGGCTGAGTAATATTCCATTGTATATATGTGCCACATCTTCTTTATCCATTCATCTGTCAATGGCATTTAGGTTGTTTCCATGTCTTGACTATTGTGAATAGTGCTGTGATGAACATAGGGGTGCATGTATCTTTTTGAATTATAGTTTTGTCTGGGAATATGCCCAGGAGTGGGATTGCTGGATCATATGACAATTTTATTTTTAGTTTTTTGAGGGACCTCCATATTGCTTTCCATAATAGCTGCACCAATTTACATTCCCACCAACAGTGTAAAAGGGCCCCTTTTCTCCACACCCTCTCCAACATTTATTATTTGTAGACTTTTTAATGATGGCCATTCTGACTGGTGTGAGGTCAGAACTAAATACAATGAGGTCATGGCAGTTTTGATTTGCATTTCTCTAATAATTAGCAATGATGAGCATCTTTTCATGTGCTTACTGGCCATCTGTATGTCTTCTTTGGAGAAATGTCTATTTAGGTCTTTTGCTCATTTCTTGACTGGATTGTTTTTCTGATTGAGTTGTATGAGCTGTTTGTATATTGTGGAAATTAAGCCCTTGCCAGTCACATCATTTGCAAATATTTTCTCTCAGTCTGTAGGTTGTCTTTGTTTTGTTTATGGTTTCCTTTCCTGTGCAGATGCTTATAAGTTTGATTAGGTCCCATTTGTTTATTTTTGCTTTTATTCCTGTTGCCTTGGGAGACTGACCTAATAAAACACTGTAATGATTTATGTCAGAGAATGTTTTGCCTATGTTCTCTTCTAGGTGTTTTATGGCTTAAGTCTTTAAGCCATTTTGAGTTTATTTTTGTGTATGGTGTGAGGGTGTGTCCTAACTTCATTGATTTACATGCAGCTGTCCAATTTCTCCAGCACCACTTGCTGAAGAGACTCTCTTTTCCCCACTGTATATTCTTGCCTCCTTTGTTGAAGATTAATTGTTCACAGGTGCTCTCTATTCTATTCCATTGATCCATATGTCTATTTTTGTGCCAATACAAAGCTGTTTTAATTACTGTAGCTTTGTAGTATTGTCTGAAGTCTGGGAGCATTACGCCTCCTGCTTTGTTCTTTGTCCTAAGGATTGCTCTGGCAATTCTGGGTCTTTTATGGTTCCATGTAAGTTTTAGGATTACTTGTTCTAGTTCTGTGAAAAAATGTCATGGGTAATTTGATAGGGATCACATTAAATTTGTAGATAGCTTTGGGTAGTATGGCCATTTTAAAAATATTAGTTCTTCTAATCCGAGAACATGGGATATCTTTCCATTTCTTTGAATCATCTTCAGTTTCCCTTATTAATGTTTTGTTGTTCTCAGCATATAAGTCTTTCACCTCCTTGGTGATGTTTATTCCTAAGTATTTTTTTTGATGCGATTTTAAAAGGGATTTTTTGTTTACATTCCCTTTCTGACATTTCATTGTTAGTGTAAAGAAATGCAACTGATTTCTGTATGTTTGTTAGTCTTATACTGGATCTTGTTTTCTTAACCCAATCTGAGACTACAGATTTTTAATTATCTTAAACCATTTGTATTTATTTTATATTCAGATATATTTCAGCCATCTTATTTCATATTTTCCACTTATTGTATTTTCCCTTTTTTTTTCCCCTTTCCCTGATTTCCATTTGGATATAACTGCTTTCCTTCTGTAGGTTTAAAAGGTAAACATCCTATATTTGTCCTTATGGTGGTTATTCAGTGGAAGATATTTATTTATCCTTACTGATTTCTTAAAGTTATCAAAATTAATATCTTTCCCTTCAACAAGGGTCCTTTAGTATGCACTTATGTCTCTTCAATTCCTCCACACATAGTCCATTATTAATATTATTTAGGTATTTTGTTCTGGTTCATTGTATTGTACTTTCCCATGTTTATTTCTTTGATACTGGGTTTTATTTTTTACAATAAACTTACATGATATTTTGTTACTTAACTCCCAAATCTCTTCTAATTTGAGAATTTTCTCCAAGAGCATTTGGTGGGGGTTTGTGCAACAAGACCTTACAAGCCAGTGGTATTTTTTATTATATTCTCATATTTGAATGACAATTTACCTGGATAAAAAATTCTAATTCAAAATTATTTTCCTTCAATACCTTAAAAATATTACTTCATCATTTTCTTACATATAATGTTGGTGTTCAGAAAAGTGGTCTCAATCTGGTTCATTTTCCTTGGTGAGGAATAGGTTTCTGGAAGCTTTTAGAATTTTCTCTTTGTCTTTTGTTCCTATATTCCACTATTAAATTTCTGCATGTGGCTGTTCCCTTCTCTCCCTGTTTGGCCCTGTATGAGGCTTTTCAAGCTGGGATTTTCTATCATTAATAATGGGAAGTTAAGCTTTATTATGTGTTCAAGTATTTATCCTCTCCTTTTCTTTTCTCCCTCTATGAATCCTATCAACTGGATATTTGCACTTCTCTTCTTTGTCATATCTCAGCATTTATTTCATTTTATTTTTCTCTTTATTCTACCTTTCTTCCTATGGGTAAGTTCCTCAATCTTTTCTTCTTCACTAATTCATTCTTCTGCTACATCCTTGCTGATACTCACCCTAACGCTTATATATCTTATTTTAATATCACATTCTTCATTCTGGATATTTCCCCTTAGTTCTTCCTTATAACTTTTTTGTTCTTGCTTCATATTACTAAAAAGTACATTTTCCATGCATTTTTTAAATTCTTGGTACCTTCTGTTCCAATAATACTGCTTCAGATGGCATATGTTGTTCAGTTTATTGTCTTTCATTTATCATAGTTCTACTCCTCAGAGACCTAGAATCTGTTTGTTTTGTTTTGCTTGTGAACAGGAGAGCATTAGCTATTCTGTCCGGAATTGTGTCATGAGAATGGCTTGAAAGTCAGGCTCTAGTTTGTCAGTCTGAGTGAGTCGAATGAGAGGGCAGAGGTTGAGGGAAGGGAGGGTAGAGAGTTGTAGACACTACAAAACTACTATTGACACTCCCCTTTTCTGTCACTCCACAGGCAGATCCTCTGATTAGGGTTTCACCCTTAAATACTTGGAAAGAAATACCATTGAAAGAAGGAAGTCTTCCTACATTATAATCCCATTATCCCTGGGCTTTTGAGACCTTTCCTCTCAAAAGGATGGAGGAGTCAAGGTCCAAGGACAGCCAGTCTCTCCATGGCCGCTTTCAGCCACATCTCACCTCAGCAGAGCTTTTTTGGGACTTCATTATTGCCCCTGGGCCGTTGCTGCCAATTTCCGTGGGGAAAGGGTGGGCGTTGATTGTCCCAAGGAAATGGGGAAAAAGCAAGAGCATAACTTGAAAACTTCCCTCCATCCTCACTGCCTCTGGCAGCCTGCTGCCTAGAACTGCAGCCACCACACCCACCAGGGCAAGATAGCCTTAGCCCCACTCCCTCATTTTATAGTTTCTTCAGGGTCGAGTTCTCCATCTTGACAGGAACCAAAAAACAGCATTAATTCTTTCTGGAAGCCTTGGGCCTCACACCCATGTTATTCTTCATCATCATCCAAAATGCAATTCCCACTAGTCCATTCTTCTCTCCCACAGTTTCATTCCCATTTTGCTTTGTGCTTCTTTCCTCTAAACAAATCATAATTCTCCTCTCCCTCTGAAACTTATTTACTGTGTCTCAGAGAAACTCCTCTCAGGTTAAAAATATCTCCACAACATCCTCAGCTTCTTCCAGCTCCTTGCCTAAACTGAAACTTGGATACACAACATCCTCCACAACATCCTCAACATCCTCAGCTTCTTCCAGCTCCTTGCCTAAACTGAAACTTGGATACACCACAAGTACACAGCCTCCCCACAGCCCACTCAGGGTCTAATGCCCATAATCCCTTATATACCGGGCTTGGGTATTAGGATCAGACTTCTCCTCCTTCCCTGATGCTGCTGTCCAGATCTCTCCTCCTCCACCTTCAGGTAAAAATCTTTGCTCCTTTAGGAATCATTCCTTTCTTATTCCTCATCATTGTTGTTTACCAACCTCCATCCACATCTCCCTGATTAATCAAAGACACTGGCAAACAACTCAGACTTTCTAGACTTCTCCTGCCATCATTCTGGGTGACTCTGACATTCATGTGGACAGCTCACTCATCACACTCTCTTTTTAATATCTTCATCTCCTCAATTCCAATACCTTCAACTCCATACCCCTTCACCTACAATTCCAGTATTAATAATAATTAAAATCATGTTCATTTATTAAGTCTTTACTTCTTGCTAGAAATATCCTTAGTATTTTTATGTAATTGCCTTATTTAACCCTGACAGCATTACTCTGGATTAGGTACTATTTTTGATTATATTCATTTCTCAAATGAGAAAACTGAGAGTTGAGGTAACTTGTCCAAGGTTGGTCACACTGTTTACAATTAAAAGAGCCAAGATTCAGGAAGTGAAAAAAGGATACTTGAAAATGCCAAAATACATAAATTTTGATTACCCCTCTCCTCCCTTTGGCACTAAAAAAAAACAGTCAAGAATTAATGCATCAATAATATGGAATCTGCTTTTTCAAAAGCAGCTGGAAAAGTTAAGCTAGCAAATGAAGTGAATCATAAAAAAAGTAAAAGATAAATCTGTTTTAAACTTTGTTAGAAAATACAGTCCTTCTGCTAGAAATTTCTGTTGCTGACACAGTTATTACCAGAAAATTTATGAAAGTTGAGCAAATTTGGTCCCAAGATAGTTAAAACAATCTAGCTAATGTGCTGAAAAATAAAATAAATGTCCTATAAACCTTGATTCATGAAAGGATTCTAAGATACCTTGCCCTAACTTCCTCTTTTTCAAAAATCTAATCTTATTTTATGAATTAACATTTTATTATTCTTCAAGCATTATCTAATGACCACATCTACATAATATTTATACATAGAGGCATAAAGAAATAGAACAAGAAAATTATTAGTATCTTCTGCTTTCAAGATGTCTGACTACAGTTCTGAATATCTGCCAGCCTCATCAAGCATTCATTGTAAAAAAAAAAAAAAAAGTAAAATATAAAAATGATCCTGAATTTGAATGATCACTGAAGAGAAATCGTAAAACTGCTAGAAATGAAAAATGGCTTATTTGGAGGTTGATAAAGGAGGTTTAATCATCCAAGAAAAAGGAAGATTTTGCCAGAATTCATAATTTACTCATAGAATTCAATTATTTTACATTACTCACCTCACCCTTCTTCCTTAATTAAGGTGATAAAAAAAAACCAATGAAGTTTAAAATCACAGTGGTTTTGTTTTTAGTGAAGAAGAAAATAGAAAAATTCTAAATTACTTTTAAAGGTAAATTTTTTTAATCCTCCTTTCATCTCCAAAGTAGCAGAATATGTCAAGTATCTGAAGAGTATCTTGGAATTCATTACACAAGAATCCAACTGTCATGCTTCCCCCAACTATCCTGGCTGCAGCCCACAGTTTGTGGTTTTTGGTCCCTATCTCCCATAAGGAAGAGAGGCAAGTGGGACCAGACATCCTTCTATGTTGACTAAACCGTCCCATGCACAAGTTTCCAGAAGATTCTATTGTGGCTTCATTTAAAACTATACACATTTCAGATAATGGCCCATTGTTGTCACCTAGGCTGGATAATCCAAGGAAAGTGACTTGTGCATTCACCATCTTATACAAAGGCAACTCAACTACTCAAACCAGCCCACAAATTTTTCCCCCAAATGAAATAAACAAAAACAGAGAGGGTTTGTGATCAATACCTCACCACCCCCAACAAGGAAATTCTACAGAATATGTTGTAAGGAGAAAGAAAATGATCCCAGGTTGAAGTTTGTGATGTTAGAAGCAATGATGAAAAAAGAAATTAGAAAGAATGTGGGAAATCTGAATAAGCAGATTGTAGGAAACAATAAACACATCTAAAACAATAGCAGTAGTGTCTAACTAGTGATTTTTTTAAAAGCTAGAACTAAAATACAGCACAGAAATGTATGTATATAAAATGAGATTGGTATTACTGAATCAATGCCTTTAAGGTTACATTATTCACAAAGATAGTAATTTTGCTGATCAACTTTAAACTTACTAAGTGTGCATGTCAAAATATTTAGGGAAGCACTGAGTGTATAACTTCCAAACTAATGTGAGAAGGAGGAGATGAAATGAGAGGAAAAGGAAACTAAAGAGAAGGTTGTGTGTTTCGACAATTAACCCACACAGACTAATACACCAGTAAATGTAAGGATGTACATAACAACATAGCCCATGATCCAGAAGTTCCATGCCTAGTAACATACCTTCAAAAACTTCTTGCACATGTGCACCAGGCTATACTTACACAATGTAAGGGAAGCAACCCCCTCGATGTCTCTCTACTGTTCCCTCTTCCTGGAACACTCTCCCCAGACCATTGCATGGTTCTTTCTCTCATCTTCAAGTCTGTTTTCAGCTGCTCACATTCTTAGTGAGATCCCCTCTGATCTCCCTGTTTAAAAATGTCAATTCCAACCCCAATTCATTTTCTCTGCCTTATGTCTATCACACTTAACCACATTCTCACAAACCATATAATTTACTTATTATTTTGTCTGTCTCCTCTAACTAGAATACATATTCTATAAGAGTGGGGATTGTGGTCTCTTTTGTTCATGATGTATCTTCAGAATCTAGAACAGTGCCTGGCATATGGTAGACATGCCACTGAAATAATATAGAGTCTTTTTTATCTTAGCAGAAAAAAAAGGAAATAACCCTAATGTCTATCAACATGGAAATGGATAAAGTGTGCCATATTCATACAAAGGAGTATCATGCAATAGTGAAAATAAATGAACTACATGCATCAACATGAATGAATTCTAATAACTGATTGTTGAGCAAAAAGCAACTAAAGAATACATGTAGGATGACCCCCTTTATGTGAAGTTCAAAATGTGAAATGTAAACAGCATATTGTTTAGAAATACATGACTATCTACTAAAACTATAGACAAGAGCAAGAGAACAAAAAACAAAATCAAGATATTGATCATGTCTGGGTGCTAAGAGAGAAGGGTAGGATGAGAGAGGAGTACAGAACTTCTATTTATTAAGCTGGATGGTAAGTACATGGGTGTTTGCTTTACCATTATTCTTGGTATATTATTATTTCTTGTATATTAAATTATAATAAAAACAATTATTTTAAAGGGCAACGCACGTTTGGCTCCTGTCTCTCAATGGTTTTCTCTGCTTCTCTGGCCACTGAGATGTAAACCATGCTGCATGTCTCTCATGCTGCTGAGTGGACAAGCATCAACTGTGACCATAAAATAAGCAGCCCCAAGGGCTATGTTTGGGGGGAGAAAGTAATAAGACTTAGTTCAGTCCCAGGCCTAGGGCTTGTTTTCCAACACAGTCCATGGAAATCCCTATATTTGGGGAGATAATAAAATGGTGTTTTGATACTTAAACTTGTAAAATCAGTTCTCAAAAACAGAACTTCACAAAGAATGAGGAGATTAAATCCTACTATTATAATTACATGTAAATGCTTACAGAAAATATTCAAAGAGACAACCAAAAATGCCAAGTCTTTATTCCACTCCTTCTTGATGAGTCAAGGCAGGATTTTTCCTCAGGTAGCAGATAATTTCCTTCAGAAATAGAAACAAATCTTTTCAGCACCATAACACACTATGGCATCTAATCTTCAACAGACCATCGACTAGGGATCCAAGTCACTGTGACTGAACTGTCCATGGTTCATGCCATGAGTACCTTCAGTCAATGGCCTGCACTATACTTCACTTTTTACTACAAATGACTCCTGATGATTCTGTAATAAATGGACTTAAGTCTCACATCCTTGTAAAATGTTGCCACCTTGGATATAAATTTTATAATATTATTATAATAAATACAAATTAATGCTGACCATTTGAAGAGCCCGAACACTTAATTAATTTTGACCATTCTATATTACACCTAGATTATTCTCAACATAGAAAAACAACTCATTTCCTGATGTTATAGTTGTCATAGGTACCATATCTAAAAGTTCTTCACTCACATCTAAATTTCCCTCAGTCCCAACACAGAGACAACCTGGTGGTATTATTTATATTTGTGTTCTCAACAGCCACAATTTTAAAGCTCTACAAATACTTCCACATATACCATCAACACACTGAGAAGCAGTATTTCTCGAGAGGTTTACATCTGTAAATGCTTGCTTCTGTTTAGGACACAATTTCTGCTACACTCAGTAGATAATGTTATATAAACTTATCATCTGCAAAAAGTTTTGATACCTGGTCAATTTTTTCAATTAACACACAATTGCATTTTATAGCATCTGCACCTATTTTATACACATTCCAAAACAAGCCCTACTGAAATGTCAGTTCCTTTATCTGATCATTAGGTTTTTCTTTTTTATCAATTATCTTTACCTTTTATCAGTCACAGCCCTAGGATGGTTTATTTCCTTATGGGCTTCTTAAGTTGTATTCTTTCAAAGCAGACATACTTTGATGTTAAATGTATGGAAAATTTTTCTCTTACATGTACACACACAAAACATCCCCTCTTGCTCCCTCCCATTTTTCCTGACATAGGCAACCTTCTTGGTCTACCTTTTACTTTGCTGCTGGTGCTGGAGATAAGGATACGAGAAATATTCCACTTCTCTCTTAATAAATGGTAACTGATGCTCAGTCTCAACATCAGGGAGACCATATGAAGAGCAACTCCAGTACTCACCTCCAGTCAATAACTGCGGTGTGAAAATGTGGGTCTGTTATTGTGAAATATCTTGATGTTCCAAGAGGTACCAGAAATACACACTTGGGGTTTTAAAAAAACTCATAATTTTTAATGTTGACAAATAATTCACTTTTTTTCTAACACTATATAGCTCAGATAAAACACTGGCCAGGTGTAACCTATAGTGGATCCATTTGAGACTCCAAAAAATGTTTTGGTGCTTCTGTTGTTGATGTTACCTTATCAAATACAAAGGTAATTTAAGATACTTAAAAGGCTCCCAAGGAAACAGAGGACCCTGGTGGCAAGTAATTAATACTCGGTTCCAAAACTCTGCAGAAAAATACCTGTACTCCTAGTTAAACAACAAAACCACACATTTCTGGTCCAGGGTCAATGCAAGTTCACTTGGGGCAGTATTGAAATGGAAATATAAATGGAGTCAAGTTACATTTTTCCCTTCAATCTTTACACACAATGAGGCTACCATTCTTCTCCTTTTCCTCTCCCTTCTCTGCTTTATCAAATCTGAAAGGGTCAAGCCATTCTATGGTTTCCCAATATTAAAAGTACCAGAATGTTTGAAATTACCAGATAAAAACAAAAAAAAAATCCATTAATGCAATTAATTCCTATTAAAAGAAGCCAGAATTTCTTGAAGAAATCACTGATTCCAAGTCTAGGACAGGAAATGTATAAGAAGAACCTAGAATATCTTGACATACCAGACAGCAAGGAGGCTATCAACAGGACTCAAGAGCCAACTGGAAGAAGATACCACTGGTCAATGATGGAGCAATATAAGCTTTGCTAAAGAAAAGAATTGTGATGGGTTGAAACCCATCAAATATGTTTAAACCCATGAGTCCATTATATTTTTAAAATTCAAAAGATGATAGAGAACAAATTTATTATCTTAAATAATGGTTTAAAAGGAGAAGGGAGATCCAGCCTTGATAGGGGATCAAAGACTTTATCCTGCCTTTCTTATATAAATTGAAACAATGGGCAACCAAATAGTTGAATAAATAATGCATTTCTTTATAAAAGTATTCCAATTATGAAATGAAAAAGAAATTATAGAATTAAAATATCTCCATTGAATTAACAAATTAAGGCTTTGAGTATTAACAGTTTCTAACATCAAGGAAAATCAAAACGTAATGACAATCCACACACAATATACTTCCCAATGAAAGAAGACAGCACAACAAACAACCTGATTTTTTAAATGGGCAGAAGATCTGAATAGATATTTCTCCAAAGAAGACATACAGATGGCCAACAGGTGCATGAAAAGATGTTCAACATCATTAATCATCAGGGAATGCAAATCAAACTCTCAATGAGATATCACCTCACACATGCTAGAAGGGCTATTATCAAAAAGACAATAAATAACAAGAGTTGGCAAGAATGTGGAGAATAGGGAAACTCATGCACTGTTGGTGGGAATGTAAATTGGTGCAGCCACTATTGAAAACAGTAGGGAGGTTCCTGAAAAACATTTAAAATAGAACTAACATGTGATCCAGCAATTCCACTTCTGGGTATTTACCTGAATAAAATGAAAACTCTAATTTGAAAAGATATATGCACCCCCATGTTCATTGCAGTATTATTATTTAAAATAACCAAGATATGTAAACCACCGAAGTGTCCGTTGATGGATGAATGGATAAATAAATTATGGTAAAGATACATATATAAAATTATATATATATATGTATATATACAGGCACACAATGGAATATTGTTCAGACATAAAAAAAGAATGAAATCTTGCCACTTACAACAACATGAATGGACCTCAAGGCATTATGTTAATTAAATATCAGACCAAGAAAGACATATAATGTATGATCTCATTTATAAGTAGAACCAAAAAACAAAAACAAACAAAAAACAATCACATATACATGGATCAATGGAACAGAATAGAGAGCCCAAAACTAAACCCACACACCTACTGTCAATTAATTTTCAACAAAGGAGGCAAGAATACACAATGGAGAAAAGACAGTATCTTCAACAAGTGGGTTGGGAAATTCAGGCAGTTGCATGTAAATCAATGAAGTTAGAACACACCCTCATGCCATACAAAACAATAAACTGAAAATGGCTTAAAGACTTAAATATAAGACATGACACTGTAAAACTCCTAGAAGAGAACATAGGCAAAATATTCTCTAACATAAATCCTACCAATGTTTTCTTAGGTCAGTCTCCCAAGGCAATAGAAATAAAAGGAAAAATAAACAAATGGGACCTAATCAAACTTACAAGCATTTCTACAGCAAAGGAAACCATAAACAAAACAAAAAGACAACCTACAGATGGAGAGAAAATATTTGCAAATGATGCAACCAACAAGGGATTAATTTCCAAAATGTACAAACAGCTCATACAACTCAATAACAAAAAAACAAACAACCCGGGCTTCCCTGGTGGCGCAGTGGTTGGGGGTTCGCCTGCTGATGCAGGGGACACGAGTTCATGCCCTGGTCCAGGAGGATCCCACATGCCGCAGACCGGCTGGGCCCGTGAGCCATGGCCACTGGGCCTGCACATCCTGAGCCTGTGCTCTGCAGCAGGAGAGGCCACGGCAGTGAGAGGCCCGCATACCACAAAAAAAAAAAAAAAAAAAAAATCAAACAATGGGCAGAAGACCAAAAAAGACATTTCTCCAAAGAAGAAATACAGATGGCCAACAGGCACATGAAAATGTGTTCAACATCGCTAATTATTAGAGAAATACAAATCAAAACTACAAGGTGGTAACCTCAACCAGTCAGAATGGTCATCATTAAAAAGTCTACAAATCACAAATGCTGGAGAGGGTGTGGAGAAAAGGGAACCCACCTACACTCTTATGGGAATGTAAATTGGTACAGTCACTATGGAAAACAGTATGGAGATTCCTCAAAAAACTAAAAATAGGGGGCCAAATCCAAAGCAGAACCCTAGGAACTGTGTGAACAAAGAATAGAAAGGGAAATTTCCCCCAGCAGCCTCAGGAGCAGCAGATTAAATCTCCACAATCAACCTGATGTATCCTGCATCGCTGGAATACCTGAATAGACAACAAATCATCGCAAAATTGACGGGGTGGACTTGGGGTTTCCTTTTTGCATCTAATTTGTTTCTGGTTTATGTTTATCTTATTTTAGTATTTAGAGTTTATTATCATTGGTAGATTTGTTTATTGATTTGGTTGCTCTCTTCCTTTTTTTAAATATATATAGATTTTTTTTTGCTTTTTCTCTTTTTGTGAGTGTGTATGTGTATGCTTCTATGTGATTTTGTCTGTATAGCTCTGCTTTTACCATTTGTAATAGGGTTCTTTCTGTCCATTTTTGTTTTACTTTTACTATACTATTTAGCACTTGTTATCATTGGTGGATTTGTTTTTTGGTTTGGTTGCTCTCTTCTTTCTCTCTTTCTTTTCTTTTTCCTTCATTTTTTTACTTATTAATTTTTAATAATTATCCTTTTTTAATTTTAATAACTTTATTTCATTTTACTTTATTTTCTTCCTTCTTTCCTTCCTTCCTTCCTTCCTTTCATTGTTTCTCCCTTTTCTTCTGAGCCATGTGCCTGACAGGGTCTTACTGCTCCAGCCATCTGTCAGGATTGTGCCTCTGAGGTGGGAGAGCCGAGTTCAGGATATTGGTCCACCAGAGATGTCCCAGCTCCACATAATATCAAACAGCAAAAGCTCTCCCAGACATATCCATCTCAACACTAAGACACAGCTCCACTCAACGACCAGCAAGCTGCAGTGCTGGACACCTATGCCAAACAACTAGCAAGGCAGGAACACAACCCCACCCATTAGCAGAGAAGCTGCCTAAAATCATAAGGTTGCAGGCACCTAAAAACACAGGACCGGACGCAGTTCTGCCCACCAGAAAGACAAGATCCAGCCCCACCCACCAGAACCCAGGCAGCAGTCCCCACCACCAGGAAGCCTACACAACCCACTGAACTAACCTTAGCCACTGGGGGCAGACACCAAAAACAACGGGAACTACGAACCGGCACCCTGAAAAACGGAGACCCCAAACACAGTAAGTTAAGCAAAAAGAAGAGAGAGAAACACACAGCATATGAAGGAGCAAGGTAAAAACCCATCAGAGCAAACAAATGAAGAGGAAATAGGCATTCTACCTGAAAAAGAATTCAGGGTAATGATAGTAAAGATGACCCAAATTTTGGAAAAAGAATAGAGAAAGTACAAGAAACGTTTAACAAGGAGCTCGAAGAACTAAAGAGCAAACAAACAATGACGAACAACACAATAAATGACACTAAAACTTCTAAAGGAGGAATCAATAGCAGAATAATGAGGCAGAAGAACAGATAAGTGACCTGGAAGATAAAATAGTGGAAATAACTACCGCAAAGCACAATAAAGAAAAAAGAATTGAGGACTGTCTCAGAGAACTCTGGGACAACATAAATGCACCAACATTCAAATTAAGGAGTCTCAGAAGAAGAAGAGAAAAAGAAAGGGACTGAGAAAAAATTTGAAGAGATTATAGTTGAAAACTTCCCTAATATGGGCAAGGAAATAGTCAATCAACTCCAGGAAGCACAGAGAGTAACATACAGGATTAAACCAAGGAGAATCACGCCAAGACACATATTAATCAAAGCACCAAAAATTAACTACAAAGAAAAAATATTAACAGCAGCAAGAGAAAAATAACATACAAGGGAATCCCCATAAGGTTAACAGCTGATCTGTCAGCAGAAACTCTGCAAGCCAGAAGGAGGTGGCAGGACATATTTAAAGTGATGAAAGGGGAAAACCTACAACCAAGATTACTCTACACAGCAAGGATCTCATTCAGATTCAATGGAGAAATTAAAAGCTTTACAGACAAGCAAAGCTAAAAGAATTCAGCATCACCAAACCAGCTTTACAACAAATGCTAAAGGAACTTCTCTAGGCAGGAAACACAAGAGAAGGAAAAGACCTACAATTACAAACTCAAAACAATGAAGAAAATGGTAATAGGAACATTCATATCAATAATTACCTTAAATGTAAATGGATTAAATGCTCCAACCAAAAGACACAGACTGGCTGAAAGGATACAAAAACAAGACAGATATATATGCTGCCTACAAGAGACCCACTTCAGACCTAGGGACACATACAGACTGAAAGTGAGGGGATGGAAAAAGATATTCCATGCAAATGGAAATCAAAAGAAAGCTGGGGTGAAAATTCTCATATCAGACACAATAGACCTTAAAATAAAGACTATTACAAGAGACAAAGAAAGACACTACATAAAGATCAAGGGATCAATCCAAGAAGAAGATATGAAAACTGTAAATATTTATGCACCCAACATAGAAGCACATCAATACATAAGGCAAATGCTAACAGCCATAAAAGGGGAAATCGACAGTAACACAATCATAGTAGGGGACCTTAACACCTCACTTTCACCCATGGACAGATCATCCAAAATGAAAATAAATAAGGAAACACAAGATTTAAATGATACATTAAACAAGATGGACTTAATTGATATTTATAGGACATTCCATCCAATAACAACAGAATACACTTTCAGCTCAAGTGCTCATGGAACATTCACCAGGATAGATCATGTCTTGGGACAAAACTCAAGCCTTGGTAAATTTAAGAAAATTGAAATCGTATCAAGTATATTTTCCAAACACAATGCTATGAGACTAGATATCAACTACAGGAAAAAATCTGGAAAAATGAAAACACATGGAGGCTAAACAATACACTACTAAATACCCAAGAGATCACTGAAGAAATCAAAAAATACTTAGAAACGAAAGAAAATGAAAACACGATGACCCAAAATCTTTGGGATGCAGCAAAAGCAGTTCTAGGAGGGAAAGAGCAATAAAAGCGTAGCTCATGAAACAACAAACATCTCAAACAAACAATCTAACCTTACATCTAAAGCAATTAGAGAAAGAAGAACAAAAAAAGCCAAAAGTTAGAAGAAAGAAAGAAATCATAAATATCAGATGAGAAATAATTGCAAACGATATGAAGGTAGCAATAGCAAAGATCAATAGAACTAAAAGCTGGTTCTTTGAGAAGATAAATAAAATTGATAACCCATTAGCCAGACTCATCAAGAAAAAAAGGGAGAAGACTCAAATCAATAGAATTAGAAATGAAAAAGGAGACGTAACAACTGACACTGCAGAAATACAAAGTTCATGAGAGACTACTACAGGCAACTATATGCCAATACAATGGACAACCTGGAAGAAATGGACAAATTCTTAGAAAAGCACAACTTTCCATTACAGAAACAGGAAGAAATAGAAAATATAAGCAGACCAATCATGAGCACTGAAAAGGAGACTGTGATTAAAAATCTTCCAACTGGGCTTCCCTGGTGGCACAGTGGTTGACAGTCCGCCTGTCGATGCAGGTGACACAGGTTCGTGCTCCAGTCCGGGAAGATCACACATGCCGCGGAGCAGCTGGGCCCATGAGCCATGGCCGCTGAGCCTGCGCGTCCGGAGCCTGTGCTCTGCAACGGGAGAGGCCACAGCAGTGAGAGGCCCGTGAACCGCAAAAAAAAAAAAAAAAAAAAAAATCTTCCAACAAACAGAAGCCCAGGACCAGATGGCTTCACAGGCAAATTCTATCAAGCATTTAGAGAAGAGCTAATATCTATCCTTCTTCAAAGTCTCCCAAAGCATAGCAGAGGGAGGAACACTCCCAAACTCACTCTACAAGGCCACCATCACCTTGATACCAAAACCAAACATGTCACAAAGAAAGAAGACTACAGACCAATATCACTGATGAACATAGATGCAGAAATCCTCAACAAAATACTACTAAACAGAATTCAACAGCACATTAAAAGGATCATACACACCATGATCAAATGGGGTTTACCCCAGGAATGCAAGGATTCTCTAATATATGCAAATCAATCAATGTGATACACCATACTAACAAATTGAAGGAGAACAACCATATGATCATCTCAATAGATGCAGAAAAAGCTTGTGACAAAATTCAACACCCATTTATGATAAAAACCCTCCAGAAAGTAAGCGTAGAGGGAACTTACCTCAACATAATAAAGGCCATACATGACAAACCCACAGCCAACATCATTCTCAATGGTGAAAAACTGAAACCATTTCATCTAAGATCAGGAACAAGACAAGGTGGCCCACTCTCACTACTGTTATTCAACATAGTTTTGGAAGTTTTAGCCACAACAATCAGAGAAGAAAAGAAATCCAAATTGGAAAAGAAGAAGTAAAGTTGTCACTGTTTGCAGATGACATGATACTATACATAGAGAATCCTAAAGATGCTACCAGAAAACTACTAGAGCTAATCAATGAATTTGGTAAAGTAGCAGGATACAAAATTAATGCATGGAAATCTCTTGCATTCCTATATAGTAATGATGAAAAATTTGAAATAGAAATTAAAGAAACACTCCCATTTACCATTGCAAGAAAATGAATAAAATACCTAGGAATAAACGTACCTAAGGAGACAAAAAATCTGTATGCAGAAAACTATAAGACACTGATGAAAGAAATTAAAGACGAAACAAACAGATGGAGAGATATACCATATTCTTGGATTGGAAGAATCAACATTGTGAAAATGACTCTACTACCCAAAGCAATCTACAGATTCAATACAATCCCTATCAAACCACCAATGGCATTTTTCACAGAACTAGAACAAAAAAAATTCACAGTTTGTTTGGAAACACAAAAGACCCCACATAGCCAAAGCAATCTTGAGAAAGCAAAACGGAGCTGGAGGAATCAGGCTCCTGGACTTCAGACTATACTAGAAAGCTACAGTAATCAAGACAGTATGGTACTGGCACTAAAACAGGAATATAAATGAATAGATCAGGATAGAAAGCCCAGAGATACTCCCACGTGCCTATGGTTACCTTATTTTTGATAAAGGAGGCAAGAATATACAATGGAGAACAGACAGCCTCTTCAATAAGTGGTGCTGGGAAAGCTGGACAGCTACATGTAAAAGAATGAAATTAGAACACTCCCTAACACCATACACAAAAATAAACTGAAAATAGATTAAAGACTTAAATGTAAGGCCAGACACTATCAAACTCTTAGAGGAAAACATTGGCAGAACACTCTATGACATAAATCACAGCAAGATCCTTTTTGACCCACCTCCTAGAGAAATGGAAATAAAAACAAAAATAAGCAAATGGGACCTACTGAAACTTAAAAGCTTTGGCACGGCAAAGGAAACCATAAACAAGACAGAAAGACAAGCCTCAGAATGGGAGAAAATATTTGCAAATGAAGGAACTGACAAAGGATTAACTTCCAAAATTTACAAGCAGCTTTTGCAACTCAATATCAAAACAAACAAACAAACAAACAACCCAGTCCAAAAGTGGGCAGAAGACCTAAATAGACATTTCTCCAAAGAAGATATACAGATTGCCAACAAACACATGAAAGGATGCTCAACATCACTAATCATTAGAGAAATGCAAGTCAAAACTACAGTGAGATATCACCACACACCTGTCAGAATGGGCATCATCAAAAAATCTACAAACAATAAATGCTGGAAAGGGTGTGGAGAAAAGGGAACCCTCTTTCACTGTTGGTGGGAATGTAAATTGTTACAGTCACTATGGAGAACAGTATGCAGGTTCCTTCAAAAACTAAAAATAGAACTACCATATGATTGCAATCCCACTACTGGACATAGACCCTGAGAGAACCATAAATCAAAAAGAGTCATGTACCACAATTGTTCATTGCAGCACTATTTACAATAGCCAGAACATGGAAGCAACCTAAATGTCCATTGACAGATGAATGGATAAAGAAGATGTGGCACATATATACAATGGAATATATCTCAGCCATAAAAAGTAAGGAAATTTGAGTTATTTGTAATGAGGGAGATGGACCTAGAGTCTGTTATACAGAGTGAAGTAAGTCGGAAAGAGAAAAACAAATACCGTATGCTAACACATATATATGGAATCTAAAAAAAAAAAAAAAAGTGGTTCTGAAGAACCTAGGGGCAGGACAGGAATAAAGACGCAGATGTAGAGAATGGACTTGAGGACACAGGGATGGGGAAGGGTAAGCTGGGACAAAGTGAGAGAGTGGCATGGACTTATAAATACTATCGAATGTAAAATCGATAGCTAGTGGGAAGCAGCTGCATAGCACAGGGAGATCAGCTCGGTGCTTTGTGACCACCTAGAGGGGTGGGATATGGAGGGTGGGAGGGAGTCGTGAGGGGGAGGAGATATGGGGATATATGTATAGCTGATTCACTTTGTCATAAAGCAGAAACTAACACACCATTGTGAAGCAATTATACTCCAATAAAGATGTTAAATAATAAAACTAAAAAATAGATTAAAAAACTAAAACTATAGTTTCCATATGATCCAGCAACCCACTCCTTAGCATATTTCCAGACAAAACTGTAATTCAAAAAGACACATGCACCCCTATGTTCATAGCAATACTATTCACAATAGCGAGCTTCCCTGGTGGCACAGTGGTTGAGAGTCCGCCTGCCGATGCAGGGGACCTGGGTTCGTTCCCCAGTCCGGGAAGATCCCACATGCCACGGAGCAGGTGGGCCCGTGAGCCATGGCCACTGAGCCTGTGTGTCCGGAGCCTGTGCTCCGCAACAGGAGAGGCCACAACAGTGAGAGGCCCGCGTACCGCAAAGAAAGAAAACAAAAAACAAAAACAAAAACTATTCACAATAGCCAAGACATGGAAACAACCTAAATGCCCATCGACAGATGAATGCATAAAGAAGATGTGGTACATATATACAATGGAATACAGCTCAGCCATAAAAAAGAATGAAATAATGCCATTTGCAGCAACATGGATGGACCTAGATATTATCATACTAAGTGAAGTAAGTCAGAAAGAGAAAGACAAATACCATATGATATGAGTTACATGTGGAATCTAAAATATGATGCAAATGAACTTATCTACAAAACAGACTCACAGATATAGAGAATAAACTTGTGGTTACCAAGGGGGAGAGTGGAGGGACTGGATGGATTGGGAGTGTGGGATTAGCAGATGCAAACTATTAAACATAAAATGGATAAAAAAACAGGTCCTACTGTATAGCACAGGGAACTATATTCAATATCCTGTGATAAGCCATAATGGGAAAGAATATTAAAAAGAATGTATATATATATATATATATATATATATATATATGTATGTATAATGGAATCACTGCTGTACAGCAGAAATTAACACAACGTTATAAATCAACTATACTTGAATAAAAAAACACTCATAGATACAGAGAACAGATTGGTGGTTGTCTGAGGCAAGGGTGGAGGGTGAAAGAAAAGGGTTAAGGGAGTCAAAGTTACAAACTTCCAGTTATAAAAAATAAGTCATGGTTTGTAATGTACAGCATGGTGGCTACTATTGTACTGCATATTTGAAAATTGCTAAGAGAGTAAATCTTAAAAGTTCTCATCACAAGGGACTTCCCTGGTGGTCCAGTGGCTAAGAGTTTGTGCTCCCAATGCAGGGATAGGTGTGATATTAAAAGAATATGCTCAAGGACAGGAATAAAGACAGAGACGTAGAGAATGGACTTGAGGACACAGGGAGGGGGAAGGGTAAGTTGGGACAAAGTGAGAGAGTGGCATGGACATATATACACTACCAAACGTAAAATAGATAGCTAGTGGGAAGCAGCCACATAGCACAGGGAGATCAGCTCGGTGCTTTGCGTCTACCTAGAGGGGTAGGATAGGGAGGGTGGGAGGGAGGGAGACACAAGAGGGAGGGGATATGAGGATATACATGTGCATATAGCTGATTCACTGTTATACAGCAGAAACTAACACCACATTGTAAAAAAATTATACTCCAATAAAGATGTTAAAAAAAAATTATTGTAAGTAGCAAACCCCTTCTGGAAGAAAGTAGCTACAGACATTTACCTGGTCATATCTGCAGACTACCTCTAGATGCACAGCTATATTTTCTCAGGCTTGTGCCAAAGACCCAGTGGTGGGTGGAGTAGGAGAATGAGTCACCACCAGGATAGTCATCCAAAGAAAATTCTGTGCCAGGAGTGAGCAAACCATCGACTGGGAAGTGATGCAGAAGGTCCAAGAGCCAAAAGAGTTTAATTGAGCTAGGACTCAAACTGGAACAGTCAAGCGGACAGAAAGCCAGAGAAACAGAGTCTAGGTCCAAACCAGGCAGTCAGAGATGAGATCAAGATCCGAGAACTTAAGGACAATATAGAAACTGAACTTAACACAACCCAGCAGAACACTGCCAAACAATAGGCAAGGACCCCTAGTACCTTAATTGAAAATCTAAAAAGTATTGTTACACAATGCAGCTTTTATTTGAACACTAAAAGTAGCCCTAAATTTTTTACAAGCGTGGCTAACGGAAAAGAATTCTTCTTCTTGTAGAGATTTTTTTTAAAAATTAACGTAGCCGTGGTAGTTGAAAACAAAACCTTGAAGATCAATTTTTGTCATAGAATGAAGAATTACCCTCTGTTCTATGGTGTTCTATAAATCAATGGAGAAAAGAATACTGTTCAATATTAAATAACTCCGATGGCAATGAAATTCAAAATAGTCACTTTTCTTTGAGAAAGTAAGGTTGGTTTGTTTCTTTGTTTTAATTCCCCAGTGTCAGCACTGTGACTAAAATTCAGGGGACCCCTCAATACACATTTGACAAGTAAATGAAGGACAGTTTTGTGTGTCTGGCCCATAAAGCCTTCCTTTGTCCTCATTTCTCAGTGAAATTATAATCTCTTTCTAATCTGAAATTTCTTCAAAACTATATCAAAAGTGAATTTTTCACTCTGAAATTTCTGTATAAAACTAATCAGGGCAGAAAGATTGGATTCCATGAAATTTGTTTCTAAAATGGCTCAACAGAAAAAGAAATGTTTCATAGGGATGTGCTTTAAGCTTCAGTCTTTAGCGATGATTCATTCCAGTTTCAGAACATACACCTGCAATGTTGGCATCTTGGACAGAAATTGCTGCTTCAGAATCTGTCACTCTATTGCTCCTTACGCTAGACTCAACAAGAGGTGGAATTACTGGTACAAATAACTATTACATGGGACTACAGTAATTAGAAAGCTGTTGGTTTGTAATTGACAGTTCATTTAAGTTCTTTCATAGTCAGCAAAGACGTAAAATGAAAATGATTTCACATTTGACAGGTTAGGTTGTTTCTTGTTAATAGAGTGTAATAACACAGGAGGGCAATATTTGGATAAACTAAGAGGTATATAAGGGGCCTGCATTTGTTCGTTAATACATTTTATAAAAAATGTAGATCTTGCAGGAAAAACTACTCTGCAGTGAAAACAAGTTATTTGTTAGAGGTACTTGTTTCAAGAAGCCAACAACTGTCAGATTGAATTTCTACTCTTTCAATCTGCTTTTCTGCAGATCTTCCTAAAACCTCATTCTTTAAAAAAAAAATAATAATAATTACTCAACTCAGTGAGAAGGAAAATGTTTCACTGTGGGTAGTTTAGACCTGGAAAGAAATAGAAAACAGGTTATTTTCATGGCAGGCCTTTGTTTAAGAAACAAATTCTTAAAATATTTGTGAAGAAACACATTACTCTTAGACATCAATCAGAAATCAACATGTCAGGAACTGTCACTTCCTGCCAAGAGGGAGTAACAGGGACCAGTTTACCCTTCCACCTTAAACAACTAGAAGACCAAACAAAATATATGGAAAAAAATGATTTTCAGACATTGGACAACAGGCGTCATGAGACTTGATCCCTGGGAAAAGAGAAACAGATAAGTCCTAGAAGAAGTTCCAGGCTGCAGCACAGAGCATGTGTGACCCAGACAGAGATCAATGGTATCACTGGATTGAGGAGACAGAGATTAAAATACAGGGAGGCCAAGGAAGCTAGAGTGTGTAGGAGAAGCTCCCCAAAGACAAGAGAGCTGCAAAGAGAGAATGCAGAGGGGTCTATTCCAATCTTGACAATTACAATGTGACTATTTCAGCATGCATGAAACGAAACTGCCCCAGGCCAGGCAAAGAACCAATAGACCAAATGATTCCTTGAACTCACACAGGGCTGGGAATATTTTGTGTTCTCACCAGCCAGAATGGAAAGATGTCCTAATAGGCAAGGTATTGTGTAAAGCCTTCAGAAAGGTATCACCTCAGTAGTGAAACTAAATTATACCTAGACTAAATACAGCTTTTGGTCTGCCCTAGTAATGGTTAAAAGCAAGCCTCAAAAGGATCACACTTTTTTTTTTTTTTTTTTTTTTCCGGTACGCGGGCCTCTCACTGTTGTGGCCTCTCCCGTTGCGGAGCACAGGCTCCGGACGCACAGGCTCAGCGGCCATGGCTCACAGGCCCAGCCGCTCCACGGCATGGGATCACACTTATTTTAAGTAACGTAACTTCATACAAGAACAAAGTCTGACACCATTGAAAGGAATATAACCAAAGCTAGCACCCAATGACATAAAATTCCCAAAGTCTGGCACCCAATCAAAAAATGCCAGTAATACGTTTACCAGAGAGAAAGGGGGCTGGGAGGTGGTCAACTGGGGTGAAGGGGATCAACTGTACAGTGACGAATCGTAACTAGACTTTTGAGGGTGATCACTTTGTAGTGCATACAGATGTCGAATTACAATGTTGTACACCTGAAACTTACATAATAAAATAAATAGTACTATATGACACACAGTCAGAAGAAAAATCAAACAATAGAAACAGATCCAGAAATTATAGAGATGATGGGATTAGCAGAAAAGGACATTAAAATAATTATATAACGACACTTCTCATATCTCTTTCTTCGTGGTGCTCAAATTGTTTCACGCCTTCTCATTCTCTAGTTGCCCCAAAGCTCTCCCTCATCACCTCCTAGCCCACATGGTCTGTCTCTTCTCCCCACACCCCCCCACCCCCAATTTACCCTCCCTGCCAATTCTCTGGTTCTAAATCACAAAAATCTAAGAACAAGTCAACTCTAGACAGGGGAATACAGAGGGCTGGGGCAGGGCAGTGAGCCTGGAAACATTCTCATAATTTTAGCCTCTCTGTTCGTACAGATCCAAGTGGAGACAGTGAGTGTTTTTCTGAGGTCAAGTGAGGTTTACTATTTTCTCTCGCAGTCCAGTCAGCACTCTGTGGCCTTAGCTCTGCTCAAAGATCCAGGCAGAAACAGTGGTAAAAAATTGTTTTGGATTTTAATACAATTTAACCCCCAGTGGAAGAGCAGGTACGGTTAAGCCCAAATCAGGGTGGCAGAAATGCTTTCTCAAGTGGGAAAAGGAGGGACTGACAAACCTGCGTTTGGGAAATATCAGCTCTGCCCACCACCCCCATGTTAGCTCCACATGTAGGAGGTAATGTTTTTAGACCCAAGTCAGGGGCTCTTGGGGTATTCCTGCCTCAGTGGAGCTTAGGCCCATATGCATAAGGCAGGAAGAGTTAGCCTTCAGTTCAAGGTAGCAACTGAAATGTTCTTCTTGTTTCCTATCCACAAGGTAGCAACTGAAATGTTCTTCTTGTTTCCTATCCGTGCCAAGCCTAGGTGAGATTTTTAATTAGGTAAAAACTGAAAACCTCTCCCTCCCATAAAAGCACACTTTTCCTTTCTTCTAATAGCTGTATCTTTGTCCCAAGTGTTCATATTCCCACAAGTTCCCATTCTTGTTCCTAGATGGCTGTTGGAATAAACTCCACTATGATAGGGACAGATAGCAGGTTAATCCCTATGTAGAGATGGGCCTTTCCCTTCTTCACAAAGCCTTTCTACACACATAGCACTCATCCCCACAACAACTTGTGACATGGACATCATTATTACTGTTTTACACTTAAAGAAAAAGGTTCAAAACTATTAAATGAAGACAGAGCCAGGCTTCAGGGCAGAGGATCCCAGACATGAGTTGGAAAGCTAGCATTTGCTTTCTGTCCCTGCAGTTACAACCTGTGACAAATCAGTTAAGTACTCTGAGCCCTCTTTTCTGAAGAAGGCAGAAGGTTGTCTGCTTCACAGTTTTGTTGCCAGGATTACATTTTTAATTCAGGCAAGAGGCTTGGCAAACATTAGCAAATGCCACTTTGGAGCCCGTTGGAGGTCACAGGTCACAGGGTCAGTAGGGTCCTCAGGGTCCCCTTTCTTGAAGCTGCCTGTGACACTGACAGGCTGGTGCAGAGCTGGGTGGGTGTGGCCTGGAGCTCTGCTCCTAGCGTGGGATTCCATCCACCTCTCTCTTTACGGGACAGGCACGAGCTCATCCTTGCGAGGGGAAAAGAACACCTGGGTTCACGCAGCTGGCAGCGTGAGCATAGATGCCAACTGGTTAGGAGTGGGAGGAAACGAGCTGCCCCAAACCTGGAAGCCTTGGAGGACCGGGTGCTAAGGGCCCAGCTAATTCAGGTCACACAGCTCTGAATCAGTCTCCAAAGCAACTCAAGGAACTAATTGCACTGCCTGTCTCCACAATAAAATATCGGTAAAGACTCATGCACACTACAAATCATTGATGATTTATACTGACATTCCTGTTCTACATTTAAAACTGGTCCTTGGAACTAGCCACGAAGCATACAAAATGAGATAAATGGGTGTTTGGAGATAAAAGTAACCCCCCCAGTCCCAACTTCTGCTCTTGCTGCCCTGGGCTTTAGAAGCTTGATAACATCGGGTTTGTATCTGTTGTTGTTAATCTTTTTGGCCCATTAACCCCTTTGAGAATGAGGCAAGCTATTGACTCTCAAGCCTGGAAAAGCATATATATACATATGCTCACCCCAAAATTGCATATAATTCCAAGGGATTCCAGGTAGATCCCAAGTTTCAAATCCTGTGAGATAGTTAACTAGACCCCTTCTATTAGAAGAAAACTGAGTCCCAAAGGAGTCAACTAATTTTCCCAAAGTAGTGAATTGATTAACAGAAATGTGAACCCAGATCCTGTGACTCCAAATGCAATGCTTTTCATGCCGCCCACTCAGGTTTACCTCAGTGCTCCACAAACAACCCAACCATAGATTGGGCTCTTCTGCCATCTCACTTCCCAGGTGCTTTAGAAAGGTGAGAGTCACCTGTAGGCAGTGACTGCATCTATCACTTTCTGTGGGTACAATCACTCAAATTCCTGGCATTGGTTTATTTATTTACTAAGCCTCACCTACGGGCCTGGCACTATAGGCTTCAGGGATACAGAGCTGAAGAAATATATATATGTATCATCACTGCCAGCATGGAGCTTACAATCCAGTTTGCTACCTCACCTCTGAAAGGTAGCAAACCCCTAAAATGGTCATTTGTTTCTATAGCACTCTGTATATTATAAGAAAAGTTACAAAATAGCCATAACTTTCAACACTGAAATGTGTGTGTACACATGTATTTTATATGTGTATATTATATGTATAGTCAATAAGCTTTGAGCTAGTTCACTGACATATATACGTTACCTTAAAACAGATGTTGTTGGTAATTAATGGTAAAATGTGATTGATGGGTTGGTTAGATATTTTTTTTAATTCTCAAAAGTAAACTAATTGGCTTGACCTCACTGGAAAATATAATTTAAAAGACATTTTGAACAACTTGTCCTCATGATTCTAGACTCTCTACAAATTTATTATTCTATAACTCTATGATATTATGATCACACGTTACTCGAAAATATTGTTTTTGAGAGTGGTGTGGAAGGAAAATGGCATGCTTGAACGGGGTAATCGCACTCCACTGCCAGCTGGAATCTTTTGGAAATTAAAAAAGCTGTTAGCTCAGTTTCATTTTTAATTGATCAAGACACACTAGGTTGCCACAGTAACCAAAATTCCAGAGACTTAAGACAATACAAGTTTATTTCTTGTTCAGACAGAGCCCATGGCTGGTGCAGAGTACTCTCCAGGGCACCTGGTCCCCATGTGTTGGCTGGGTACTCCTGGCTGCTTCAGTGTAATGGCATCTCCATCTCAACATGTATCTCCACAACTGCCAAAGTGAAGGGAAGGGAGCGCACGCAAACACACCCAACTCGTAAATATTTCCCCCCCAGACAGCCCCTTGCCTCATGTTTCATTGGCAATAGCAGGCCACATCGCCACACCTAGCTTCCCAAGGAACGGTCCCGCCCATGTGGCCAGAGAGAAAAGGTACGAATCAGATGCCAGTGCACAGAAGTAATATCTACCATGCATAGCTGCAGACATAACATCAACAACATGATTCCACAAATAGTTTTCAATGTGGAAAGTTTAACTGAAACTATTTTTCTTTGTTTTGCTAAAGTAAGGAAGATAATATATCAGCTTTTTTTTAAATTTTAACGTTTAGTAGTATGTTATGTTAAGTGACTGTCCACACGTGGAATGTCATATTTTACTTATTTCTAATGTTTCCATTAGATTAAGTCTTGATTAGAGAAGCCACCACGTCGTATTCATTCTGAAGTAAAACTCACAGATTCACACAGCATGTGCCCAAAGTCAAAATCTAGTGGTCACATGTGAGTGTCAATTCTCTGTCTGGTTTCCAAGTCTAATTTCACTCCCACTCACCAGGGATTGGATTAACCTTTGGGGACTGCTTGCCATTCCAGGGATAATATGCCCATCTCAGAAGGTTAACATGATTAGCAAATTAAATAATAAAGATGAAAATGTTGTTAAATCTCTAAATCAAAATAAAAGTATTGTATTATTTAAAATATGTGTAATTTGAAATATGCATAATTAGACTTGGCAAAAAGAAAAAAAACCCTGCCCTAAATTTATATTCCAAATAACATGTCAGTCAAAATAGCTGATTTAGCTCTCACATCATAATATCCAGAGATATGAAAAAGAGTTTTGGTAGGGTTTTTGATAATGTTAGATTATTGCTTAGTTTCTAATCTTATTATCAACTGGGCATATCCACTCAAGTTCTTAAAGAACCCTAATGAGTATCATTTATGGAATCCCTTCTATGAAATCACTCTCATTTTTGGCTCCCAGAAAAACGCATGAGGTGGTCCAAAGTGCAGAATCACCCAAATTAAACCCATCTGCTGATACTAACATAATAGAGCTTACCTGGATTTTAAAGGGAAAAACAATCAGGGTTTTACGTAAATACATCTTATTCTAGAAATGAGAAGGGCATGCGTTCATGTTAACCAGACTGTTTGGCTTTGCATTTAATGTCCACATATGTGAATTGTCTCGTTACATAAAATCTCATTTTAAAACTAAATATTTGTCTAATGTCACTATGTTTAATAATAGATTCAAGCAAAAATGAGAAGGAGAAAGAGAGGAGAAGGGGAAGAAGGAAAAAGGGAGGAGGAGGAAGAAATAAAAACAGTTTGAGATGTGGCGAGTAATCAGTCTGATGGATAAACTCCTATTTGAAGTGTATATATGTGTAATCTTATCACCAGATATATGTAGAAATTTCTTTCCCGGACACTAATATTGAAAATATTCTTATCCTAGTAAGGAACAATGCAACAAGCCAAAAACAAAATCCCAGACCAACAGAAAACATTATAACTATCTGAAATAACTCATTACCAATATTATTTAAGGTAAGAAGGTAATTTTCTTCCATAAAATGCCCTCTCCACCTCTCCCCATTTTGCCCTCTCTGACTGGACAGGACAATGTTCCAGAATGAAGTTTCCTTTCTGGAACAGCCTTTTTTTTTCAGTTGGAATATAGTTGAAGTACAGTATTATGTTAGTTTCAGGTGTACTACATAATTACTTGACATTTGCATACATTATGAAGTGATCACCACAATGTCTAGTAATCATCTGTCCCAATACAAAGTTATTACAATATTATTGACCATATTCCTTATGCTGTACATTACATCCCTGTGACTTATTTATTATATAACTGGAAGTTTGTACCTCTTAATCCCCTTTACCTATTTCCTCACCCTTCAGCCCCCCTCCCCTCTGGCATTCACCTATTTGTTCTTTGTATCCATTAGTCTTTTTTTCATTTTGTTTGTTTGTTTTCTTTTGTTTACTTTTTATTTTATATTGAAGTACAGTTGATTAACAAAGTTGTGTTAGCTTCAGGTGTACCACAAAGTGATTCAGTTATGTATATACATGTATCTATTCTTTTTCAAATTCTTTTTCCCAATTAGGCTGTCACAGAATACTGAGCAGAGTTCTCTGTGCTATACAGTAGGTCCTTGTTGGTTATCCATTCTAAATACAGCAGTGTGTACAGAGTTAGGGAGTTTGGAATTGACATGTTTTGTTTTTTTTAGACTACACACATATGAGATCATTCAGTATTTGTCTGACTTATGTTAGCATAATGCCCTGTAGATCCATCCATGCTGTCACAAATGGCAAGATTTAATTTTTTATGGCTGAGGAATATTTGTGTGTGTGTGTGTGTGTGTGTGTGTGTACATGTGTGTATCACACATCTTCTTTATCCATTTATCTATTGGTGGACACTTAGGTTGCTTCCCTAACTTGGCTATTGTAAATAATGCTGCAGTAAACATAGGGGTTCAGGAAAATACCCACTTTAGGCAAATACCCATGAGTGAAATTTCTGGATTATATAGTAGTTCTATTTTTAATTTTTTGAGGAAACTTCATAAGGTTTTCCATACCGGCTGCACCAATCTACAATCCCATCAACAGAGCACAGGGGTTCCATTCAATCCACATTCTCACCAACACTTTTTATTTGTTGGTGTTTCTTTGGTTTTGAGGTTTGGGTTTTTGGGGGGGTTTTTTGTTTGGTTTTTTGTTTGGTTTGGTTTTTTGATGATAGCCATTCTTACAGGTGTGAGGTGATAGCTCATTGTGGTTTTGATTTGCATTTCCCTGATGATTAGCGATGTTGAGCATCTTTTCATGTGTCTGATGGCCTTCTATATGTCTTCTTTGAAAAAAATTGATGCAAGTCCTCTGCCCATTTTTTATTCAGGTTGTTTGGGTTTTTTTGATGTTGGGTTGTATGAGTTCTTTATGTATTTTGGATATTAACCCCTTATTGAATATATCATTTATAAATATCTTCTCCCATTCAGTAGGCTGATTTTAAGTTTTGTTGATACTTTCTTTTGTCGTGCAAAGCTTTTTAGACCCATTTGTTTATTTTTGCTTTTGTTTCCCTTGCCTGAGGAGACATATCCAAAAAATATATTGCTAAGACCAATGTCAAACAGTATACCGACTATGTTTTTTTGTTTTTTGGGGTTTTTTTTTTCCTGTACACGGGCCTCTCACTGTTGCGGCCTCTCCCGTTGCGGAGCACAGGCTCCGGACGCGCAGGCTCAGCGGCCTTGGCTCACGGGCCCAGCCGCTCCGCGGCATGTGGGATCCTCCCGGACCGGGGCACGAACCCGTGTCCCCTGAATCGGCAGGCGGACTCTCAACCACTGCGCCACCAGGGAAGCCCCTGACTATGTTTTCCTTCTTCTTTCTCTTTTTTGTATGTGTATCTATTACAGGTTTTTGGTTTGTGGTTACCAGGACATTCATATATAACAACATATAAATACACGTGATTATTCTAAGTTGATGATCTCTTAAGTTTGAACACATTCTAACAACCCAGCATTTTTACTCACCCCACCATGTTTAACGTGTTTGACATCATATTTTACATCTTTTTGCTTTGTGTTTCCTTTAACTACTTATTATCGATATAGAAGATTTTACTACTTTTGTCTTTTAACCTTTCAACCAGCTTTATAAGTGGTTGATTTACTACCTTTACTGAATATTTGCCTTTACCAATGAGGTTTTTCCTTTCATAATTTTCATATTTCTAGTTGTGTCCTTTTCTTCTCTGCTTAGAGAAGTCCCTTTAACATTTCTTGTAAAACCAGTTTAGTGGTGCTGAACTCTTTTAGCTTTCGCTTACCTGTAAAACCCTTTATCTCTCCCTCAAATCTGAATGGTGGCTTTGCCACCACTAATCATACTGAATGATTAGAGTATTCTTGATTGTAGGTTCTTTCATTACTTTGAATGTATCTACCATTCTGGCCTGCAAACCCTCTGTTGAAAGGAAGCTGATGGTCTTAATGGATATTCCCTTGTACATTGCTTGTTTCTTTTCTCTTGCTGCTTTTAAGAATCTCTCTTATTTTTGTCATTTTAATTATAATGTGCCTTGGTGGGGATTTCTTTGGGTTGATCCTGTTTAGGACTCTTAGTGCTTCCTGGACCTGGATGTCTGTTCCCTTTCCAAGGTTAGGAAAGTTTTCAGCTATTATTTCTTCAAATAAGTTCTCTGCCCCTTTCTCTCTCTCTCTTCTCCTTCTGGGATGTCTACAATGCAAATGGGAGTACACTTGATGTTGTCTCAGAAGTCTTAAACTATCTTCATTTCTTTTCATTCTTTTTTCTCTTTCTGTTCAGCTTGGATGATTTCTATTATTTTGTCTTCCAGAGCACTGATCATTCCTCTGCATCATCTAATCTACTGTAGATTCCTTCTAGTACATTTTTTATTTCACTTATCATATTCTTTAGCTGTTTTGTCCTTTATATTTTCTAACTCTTTGCTGAAATTCTCACTGTGTTCACCCATTCTTCTCCCCAGTTCATTGAGCATCTTTATGACCATTGCCTTGAACTCCTTATTGGGTAGATTGCTATCTCCTCTTTGTTTACTTCTTTTTATGAGGTTTCATCTTGTTCTTTTGTTTGGAACATACTCCTCTGTCTCTTCATTTTGCCTAATTCTCTGTGTTTATTTCTATGTATAGGTAGGTTGGTTATGTTTCCCAAACTTGAAGAAGTGGCTTTTCGTAGGAGATGTCCTATGGGGCCCAGCAGCATACTCCACTCTGGTCATCAGAGCTATATGCGTAGGGGACCCCTCTGTGGGTTGTATAGTCCCTTTTGTTGTGGTGGTGGCAACTACTGTATGTATACTGGTGGGTGGGGCTGGTGCCTAGCCCTGTTGGTTGCCAGGCCCTGCCTCGTGCAGTGGCTGCCAGCCCACTAGTGGGCAGGGCTGGGTCCCAGCACCACTGGCTGTGCAGCTCACGGGGTCTGAGGCTGATGCCAACTTGCTGGTGGATGGGGCCAGGTTCCAGTAAGTTGGGTGCATGCCTGGAAGGTGGCAGATGGGGCCAGGGCTGGTGCCAGCCCACTAGTGGGCAAGGCAGTGTCCCAGGGCTGCTGGCTGTGCAGCCTTTGCATGGGGTAGGGGTCTTAGCTTCCACCAGCTGTTGGGTGAGTAAGCCCCAGATGCCAATAGGCTAGAGGGAAGACTCCAAAATGGAGTTTGTCAGCACCAGTGTCCTTGTGGTAGAATGATCTCCCCAAAATGGTTCCTGCCAGAGTCTATATCCCCTAAGGGAGTCCCAGTTGCCTCCTGCCTCTCCAGGAGGTTCTCCAAGATCAGCAAGTCAGTTTGACGCAGGCTCCTTTCAAATTTCTGCCTCTACCCTGGGTCTCAGAGCATGCGAGATTTTGTGTGCGCCCTTTAAGATCAGAGTCTCTGTTTCCTATAGCCACCTGGCTCTCCTGTAAGCAAAGCCAGGTGTTCTAGGGGCTCATCCTTCCAGAGCAGAACCCCGAGGCCGGGCGACCCCATGTGGGACTCAGGCCCCTCACTCCTTGAGGAAAACCTCTGCAATTGTGATTACCCTCCCATTTGTGGGTCACCCACCCCAGGGGTGTGGGTCTTGACTGTAGTGCGTCTCTCTCCCTCCTACGTATCTCATTGTGGTTCCTTTATATCTTTAGTTGTGGAAAATCTTTCCTGCTAGTCTTCAGGTCGTTCTCGTGGATAGTTGCTCTGTAAGTAGTTGTAATCTGGTGTTCCCAGCGAAGGAGGTGAGCTCAGGGTCTTCCTACTCTGCCATCCTGGCCACCCACCCTTGCACAGCCTTTCTTGTCTCTCTGTTTCCTACTAGATGTAAGCTTCTGAATGTGTTTTCATTCAGCCTTGTTATAAGAAGATCCATTCTGTATCAAACCAAAGAAACCAAATCTATACAGTGGCATGACATTACCATTCAACGTTCCATCAGGAAACATCATGTTAAAAGTTGATTATCACTCAAGAAGAATAAACACTAAAATTTTTTTTTAAACAATGCATAGTCCAGACTGAACTTGGAATCCTGAAAAACCAATGGAATGTTTCCTAAATATGTTTTTAATTTTGGTTACCAGAATACAATAGCATCTTACTAATGAGGCACATTTTTTCTGTAATCTATATGTGGAAACTCAGTTTTGTGAAATACTTTGACTCATCAGCTCTTTTTCTCCTTAGTATTTTTTGTAAAAGAAACACTGCACATATACACATACATAATGAGTAGCCAAAAATTGGTTCTGGCCCAGTCAGATATCAGTATGTTTGAAATTAACAGAGTTGGCATAAGGAAGCGAATATATGGAACACACTGAATTGCCCATAGCCTAACAATTAAATTAATACAATTTCTTCTATGGCTACAAAGGTTTGAGCCAATCTGCAGATCCAGAAATTCAGCACTGTTAACAAGTATGCTCACCAAAGATAGCTTTGGTGGCAAATAAAACCCAGAAAAATAAACCACAAGACAGTTTAGAACTTGAACCTGAGATATAGCTTCTCAGCACCAGGGTGGTAATCCAGGCTTATCTTTAGAAATACACTTCCTACAAGATGTACAACAATCCTGGCAAATGAGAACCTACAGCTATCAGATGGCACCGATCATCACTAGTAAATGTATTAAAATCTGGTCATGAAAGAACACTTACTTTTCACACCACTTTGAACTTAGTGGAAGTTAGAATGATTTGGTTACTGTCCCATTTGTTTTCTGTTTTAAATCTCTTTAGATTAACTATCCTCTTAACGAGGAACAGGGCCTAACTCAAGCATAATAAATACAGTTTAAAGTTGGCTAGGAAAATTCCTTTTCCCCCAAAGTGATCTTCCTTCTGCCAATTTGCTGATCCCTCAAATTCCACTACTAGTCACTGGTCTGTGTTAAATGAAGCCTTCTCCCTCAGGAGCCCCTAAAATGGCAATTCCTGTAAGAAAGGTATCACACTGTGCCCTAACAAATTTTGGGTTGATTTGTGAAAGAGCTTTTTTTCTTTCCAGAAGAGATTAGCAGATTGCGAGCCAAAGTTTTGTTGGAACAGAGTCATGTTCATTCCTTACCTCTTGCTTATGGCCACTTCATGCTGCAATAGCCAAGTCGAATAGTTGAGACAGAGAAAGTATGGCCCACAAAGCCGAAAATATTTACCATCTGGCCCTTTACAGAAGAAGCTTACCAATTCCTGACATAGAGCAATGGGCCCCTTGGGAACCTAGAAGTCAGGAGAAAAATAAAGAGGAGCTGGGGTATTTGAAATAATAATGCTTTCCATTTGGGAACACTGCATTTAAGGGAGGATCTTAGCATAACTAATTCTCACAATATAATCTGCAGAGATAAATATCACAGGCTCTGGCACATGTAGGTGCTGAAGAAATATCTGTTGGCTAAATACATTCACTCATTTATTCATTCAATCAATAAATACATATCAGGGTATATGCCCAGTAGTGGGATTACTGGGTCGTATGGTAGTTCTATTTTTAGTTTCGTAAGGTAACTCCATACTTTTCTCCACAGTAGCTGTATCATTTGACATTCCCACCAACAGTGCAAGAGGGTTCCCTTTTCTCCACATCCTCTCCAGCATTTATTGTTTGTAGATTTTTTGATGATGGCCATTCCGACCAGTGTGAGGTGATACCTCATTGTAGTTTTGATCTGCATTTCTCTTATAATTAGTGATGTTGAGCATCTTTTCATGTGCCTCTTAGCCATCTGTATGTCTTCTTTAGAGAAATGTCTATTTAGGTCTTCCGCCCATTTTTTGATTGGGTTGTTGTTGTTGTTGTTTTTTGATATTGAGTTTCATGAGCTGTTTGTATATTTTGGAGATTAATCTCGTCAGTTGCTTCGTTTGCAAATATTTTCTCCCATTTCGAGGTTGTCTTTCATCTCGCTTATGGTTTTCTTTGCTGTGCAAAAGCTTTTAAGTTTCATTAGGTCCCATTTGTTTATTTTTGTGTCTATTTTCATTATTCTAGGAGGTGAGTCAAAAAAGATCTTGCTATGATTTATGTCAAAGAGTGTTCTTCCTATGTTTTCCTCTAAGAGTTTTATAGTGTCCAGTCTTATATTTAGGTCTTTAACCCATTTTGAGTTTATTTTTGTGTATGGTGTTAGGGAGTGTTCTAACAGTGGTACATATGTATAAAGGAATATTACTCAGCCATAAAAAGGAATGAAATTGGGTCATTTGTAGAGACGTGGATGGAACTAGAGTCTGTCATACAGAGTAAGTCAGAAAGAGAAAAACAAATATCGTATATTAACGCATATATGTGGAATCTAGAAAAATGGTACAGACGAACCTATTTGCAGGGCACAAATAGAGACGCAGACATAGAAAACAGATGTGTGGACACAGGGCAGGAGAGGGGTAGGATGAATTGGGATATTGGGATTGACATATATACACTACCATGTGTAAAACAGATAGCAGTGGGAACCTGCTGTATAGCACAGGGAGCTCAGCTCGGTGCTCAGTGGTGACCTAGACGGGTGGGATGGTGGAGGGGGTAGGGAGGTCCAAGAGGGAGGGGATATATGTATGCATATAGCTGATTCACTTCTTTGTACAGCAGAAACCAACACCACATTGTAAAGCAACCCCCCAATAAAATAAATAAATAAATAGATAAGTAAGTAATTATCAAGGGCTTACCAAGTGCAAGGCACTATTACTGGAGATGTGGAAAAAGCGCTAAGCCAGAAAAAAGTAACAAAACTATACTCTTAGAGCTTTCATTCTAGTGCAGGAAAACCAAAAGTAACCATATAATTATACAAATGATTTAATAATAACATGTTAGAGTAGAGGAAGAGTGAAGGGGTGCAATTTTTCAAAGCAGGCCTCCCTGATTCCAAGACATTTAACCAGAGACCTGAAAGAAGCGAGGAGAATCTGCAGGCTGGCTCTCAGGGAACTGCGAAGGCCTTGAGGTGTAAGAAGCTTGGCTGGTCCCTAGAAGCCACTGTGGCTGGAGCACAGAGAGGGAAGGTCATAGCCACTCAGAGGTCAGAGAGGGAAGGTCATGGCCGGTCAGAGGTCAGCTGGGGAAGCTGCACTTTGGGCCCTGAAGGCCATATTAGGAACTCTGGATTTTACTGTGAATAGTTTTAAGGAAAGGAGACACAATCTAACTTGTGTTTAGAACTGTCACTCTGCCTGGTGTATGGAGCACAGGCTGTAGGGAGACCGAATATATTCACAGACTGAACCAATAGCTATGAAAACAAACTGACAAAAAAACTTCTTCCACGCACTAGACTCTTTCTCTGTTGGGAAAAACCTCAATGAACTTGTCTGATTTTTAAGGTAAGCCTCATACCCTCACCTCAGGCAGATCCCAGAAGGGAGAGGTTTAAACAGAAAACAGTGAAATTGGCCTTTATAATAAACTGACAGATTTTTAGGATTCCCCTGTAAGAAGGTGCAGACACAGATTTGGGCTACTCTGATATGGGATAAAGGAAGAAGGTGCTGGAAGAAACAGTGGCCTGAGCCACTGAGAACTTGAACATAATGATGTCTAATATTCTATTTTAAGCTGTTTGCTTCTCTATGTTGGGATGTAATCACCCCACACACCCTCTCCACTGCCCCCCAAGCATTCACGAGTGTTTGGTGTCAGTGTAGTTTTGAGAAATTTTTTCTTAAAGAGGGATGAGAGGGAAGCAGGCTTCACCATAACCTGCATCAGGAGAAACCTATGCTCTCCCGTTCCCTCCATCAAAAAAATAAAATTACTCAAATAAAAATACTGGCGATGACATGCTTACATTATATATGTTAGGAAATCAAGATATTTTATGCAGACGTGTTTTAAGGGTCATTCCAGAGCACCAGAGGATTTATGGTCCGTCATCCAAGTAAGTGAAACTTGGGTTTCATATGCAAATTCAAACTATGGAAATTGACGCACTAATAAGTTAGGTGAACTTGTCAAAGTCATACAGCTGGTTACCTGGTAAAGCTGGAGCCCTAGGCCAGTTCTAATTCCGGGTCAAGTCCACCCCACCACAGCTGCTTGACCAGTACAACTTTTCCTAAGCCCAGCTATGCTGATGGCTGTAGGGAGCCAGCTGTTCCCAATGACTGAGGCTACTTCCTGAGAGAAATTACTCACATAGGAAAGCAGGATAGCAGTCACTGCAAACAACTCTAAGACACTAATTTAAAGAGCCAGTATGCCTACCTGATGGGCATTCTCTAAGGTAAATAAATCCTCTGGGTCTAAATCTACCTTTAGCAGAAGCATGAACCCTTTCAATTCACTGATCCAGAAGTAGAAAATGAAAAGTTCAACCAGTCAAAATCAAGGGCGGGGGCTAAGGGGACCCATCTAAGGTCAGAGCTGCACAGGCCTATCCTGCTTGCCCTCAACCAAAGAAAAGATATAGCTAGACACATACCCACCACCCCTGGAGCAGGAGGCCTGAGGAATAATAACGTGCTCCCAAAAGAGAAGTCCCAAAATTAGACACATTCACTAGGAAAGGTCTTTATCATCTGTAGTGTATAAGAATTAATAAAATTCAGTACATTTTTAACTTTTTATAATCATCCATTACTAACATTTCAGATAAAAGAGTGAAACTGACCAAGTTTACACCAACTTAATTTTAGAACCTGTATAAGTTAGCCTCTCTGATTCCATTACCAATAAAGAGATCACAATGCCTATTTTATCTGATGGTTTTCAGAATAAAGATAATGTATATATGGTATATAACACTGTGCCTGGCAAAGATGGCACTCAATAAGTGGCACCCATTATTAATAATTAATGATAATAATAATTACTTAAAGTAAGCAGAGCTGAGCCAATAGTGAGGCAGTGGTGAGGGCTCCCTCCTCCCGCATGATTTGTGGAGTACCCTAGAGTGCCTGCTAGAAACAGTCAAGTTTCAGCCTAATGGCACCATACATTTCCATGAGCAAATTCTCTTTCCGAGAAGGACAACGTGGTCAAGACATCAGTAGGGCTCCAAATTCCTGCAAGCTGTGTAAATACCTCTCGGCACTATAATCTGCTTCTGCCCGCACACCAAAACGCTGTGTAAATATCATAACCCCAGCTACAGCCAGGAAAACCTTAATAAATGCCAGATTTGGGAAAGAGAAGCCATAATATATGTACTCTCTATCAGCCCAAACTTTTACCACCTTTATTTAAACAGCTTTACCAAGGTCAAAATTGAATACAAGAAGTAATCCTAGAAGTGTTTAGGTCAGGATGGCAAGGCAAGAGAAGGCCCTGGGCAATTAAGCCTGAGCTGCTCTCCTGGGAAATGTTTGGGGCAGGCTGGCACAGAAGAACACATGGATCTCAGATAGGGAGGGCTTGGGGTCTAATCTTAACCTCCACCACCCACCAGCCACATAAACATGTACAAGTCAAATACTTCTCCAAGCCTCAGTGTCCCTATCTGTAAATGGGGGAAAACAACTGAATTACCTGTTTTATTGGAATACTAAAAAGATGTGTACATGAAGGTGCTTTATAAATGATTAAGTGCTATGTGCAAGCTATTTCTATTGTTTATCACATCTGCTCCACATTCAGCAAAGCAAACAAGCTTTTAGTTTATGAGTGTCCAGTAAACTAACAATTTAGCTATTGAGGGTATTTTCTGGTTGTTTTTTTGATTAGCTATATCCAAAATGGCCTTGATCTTGCTTTATAAATGTTCCTAAGATGGAGGGTAAGTTAGGTGTTGGGATTCTCATTGGCCACCAAGTGACCCTGCATTAAGTGAGTTCATTTTCACTGCACTCATGATTTCATTAGACACAAGCTTTGATGTGGGCAGGATGAACTGGTCTCCCTACACAAAATCTTAAAGCCAGTGATTGGTCTTTAGCAACCCCTCCTGTCCTCATTAGCTCTCCTTCTTTCAATAATATCATATACTTCCCCAGGGCTCAGGGTCTTCCTACTGATCCCTAGTCACCCAGAGACCCCACCAGCAGGCCATCCTAGCTTGGTACCCTGAGGAAGGACCCCTAATTTGGGCCTCTCTAATCCTCCATCCTCCTTTCTCCCATCAAATTATTTCTGTTAAGGGGCTTCCCTGGTGGCGCAGTGGTAGAGAGTCCGCCTGCCGATGCAAGGGACGCGGGTTCGTGCCCCGGTCAGGGAGGATCCCGCATGCCATGGAGCGGCTGGGCCCGTGAGCCATGGCCGCTGAGCCTGCGCATCTGGAGCCTGTGCTCCGCAACGGGAGAGGCCACAACAGTGAGAGGCCCGCGTACAGAAAAAAAAAAAAAAAAAAATTTCTGTTCCAAGCTGTATCAGTTTTTATAAGATCTGCCCTCCACTGACACAAAAGATAATGATGTCTCTCTTGGTTAAGGGATTTTCATTGAGGTCTTCATAGATAATGCTTAAATCCCAAAGGAGGGACTGTTGTGATGGGAAACTTGAAAAGCCAGCACAAGAGGTATTTGAGGCATTCACACACACCCTCACTTGTTCATTCATCAAGCATATATTCAGCACTGGAAAGGGGATCCCAGATTCAATTCCAGCATGTGTGTGGAGGCTTCCCCAAAACAACAAGCAATTCTTGGACCCTGCCAGGGTGTCTGAGAATTCAACTCAATTCTGACACTATCTATCTGAAGATAGAATCACATTCCACAGGTAAAGGGCTCAGTCCCACAAGACCAACCTCCACTTCGGATACCAGTTGCAAGTCCAGATTGTTACCTGTGCTTCTTACCAACTGGCTGCAAACTGGAGGTTCCAACAACTCCTTGCAACTCGGGATGCCAATCACAAGTCCACGTTGTTACCCGTACTTCTGATGACCAACTGGCTGTAAATCAGGTTCCCACAACCCCCTGCTCAGGTTCAATTAATTTGCTGAAACAGTTCACAGAGCTCAGGAAAATCTGTTTGCTCACCAGATTACTGAGTTATTATAAAAGGATATTAAAAGTTATGAATCAACAGCCAAATGAAGATATATATCGAGCGAGGTCCCAAACAAAGGAGCTTCTGTCCTCATGGAGTGTGGAGCCTGGCATGGTGGCACTGTGATAGAGAAAAACAAGTTAATCACTAAAGGGATGTTGCCTACAAGCTTAAATTAACATAATGGCCCACCTCTGGGAACCCTGCCACCCATGTATTGAGCATTAAGCTAAAATACCTTTGTTTAGCTCACAGGAAACCTCCTGACCAGGTCCACCTGTGAATGGCTGCAGGAAGGAAGAAACTAACTCCCCTCCAGAGTCTGATCGGAACCAGGGCTTTATCCCCTCCCCTTTTAGTATAAAAGAAGCCTGAATTCTAATTCAGAAATGATGGTTCTCTGGGACACTAGTCCGCCATCTTCTCGGTCTGCTGGCTCTCTGAATGAAGTCATCACTCCTACCCCAACACCTCATCTCTTGATTTATTGGCCTGTCATATGGCAAGCAGTGCAAGCTTGGAACAGCACAAAAACATTCTGCTTCTCCAATGTGGAAAGGGGGAAAAAAGGACAAAAATCTGTTCTTTGGGATTTTTATGGACGCTTCATTACATATTCACGATTAACTAAATCACTGGCCAGTGGGCTAATCTCCAGCCCCCCATCCCTCCCCAAAATCAGGGGGTGATACTGAAAGTTCCAACCCTTTAATCACATGGTTGGTTCTCCTAGCAACCAGCTCCTACCCTTGGGTAGAATCCAAAAGTCACCTTCCCCGAATCATTCTCAAGAATTGAGGACAAGAGACCAAATATTATCCCATTGCTCTTATTGCTCAGGAAATTCCAAGGGTTTGGGGAGCTGTGAGCCAGGAACTCTGAATGAAGACTAAATACATATGAAAAATATACATTTAGTCATTTATAGGCAAAATCACAATGTTGCAAACACCCACAGTGGATTAGGAATAATCAGGGAAGGAGGGTGTTACAAATATCATGAAAATGATGGCACCGCAGGCTGAGATACCCCCAACACATCTGAGTGAAGCCCAAGAGTCAAAGTGACAATGGCCCGAGGCCCATTACACAGTGTGTGATGAAGGCCTGGGGCACATGGGCCAGGGAAAATGCTATTTTCAGCTAAGCCCAGCACCTCTAACTAGTTTAATCCCCAAATCCATTGCATCATTTTTACCCAACGACAGAGTCCTAGCTGCAAGTAAGCATTTCAAGTTGAAATTTAAAATTAATTGGAAAATTCAGAAGATATAATTTTTGCCCTCAAAGATCTCCCAGCCATATGGGAAAGACAAACACCAAAGTAGTTCATTATAACACAAGGAGATATGAGCCTATTATTGGTCTAATCAAATACCCCTAATAGCAGATAAATGCCAGGAACTAAAAGAATTTTATCCCCTACTGACAGGATGCATGTACCATGTAACACTAATAGTCCATACAATCACGAGCAAAATTCTAAGGATACTCTCAAGTTGAAAACTATCAACCAAACCTTTCATCCTGAGAATGAATGGGACATTTAAAAGGACAAGACAACTGGATTTTCTTACTGCACTGAATGGCTCATTATTAGTTCAGTTTAGGAAATCAACTCATTTCCAAAGAGCCTATTTTATAATTCCTTAAACTGTGGTCTTTTTAGGCGAGACAATTAGAAGAACAAGGTATTTATCCCCTTTGTCTTATTTAGACTGTTTTCTGCTGAGTGTTAAGATTTACTAAGGTGCAGTAACCGCCTAACAGCAAGGCTGTAGATGCACCATTGGAATTAAATAATGAAGTGAGATGAAATAGGGGTCTCCGTAACGGCCAGCCCAGTCAGCAACCATCAGGACTTTTGTCTTTCAGTTAATCCAAGAGAGCAGGCAAACTGACAGGTACCACAAGGCAGCAGGTTACCCAAGCGTTAGACTTCCTCTCTTGAAGATACTGTCAATGAATACAAAAGTGTTTTATGAAGAAACTGAAGGTTAGGGGGCTCCAGAATACTGGCCCATTTAAGTTCTGGGTTAGGACAACACTTGGCTGGCAAAGGGTTTAGACCTGCACCACCTTGCTCCCTCAAGCCATTCACCTAGTTCTCCTTGACAATTTCAACTCAAAAATGTCTAAGGGACGCCCATTCAATAACAATAAATGGTTCAGCAAGATTTCAGAAAACTGTTTTTCTCTCATCTCCTTCCTCCAAACCTGATCTCTGGTAACAGAAGAAATACTCATTTTAACTTGTTTGTTTTAGAATCTGGACTACATTTCCAACTTAAATGGAAACGAATCATCTAAAACAGGGATTGGGAGACTTCCCTGGTGGTCCAGTGGTTAAGAATCCAACTTCCAATGCAGGGGATGCGGATTCGATCCCTGGTCAGGGAACTAAGATCCCACATGCTGCGCGGCAACTAAGCCCACACACCACAACTACTGAGCGCATGCGCTCTGGAGCCTGCACGCCGCAACGAAAGATCCAGCATGCAGCAACGAAGACCCCACGTGCCGCAACTAAGGCCCGATGCAGTCAAAAATTTTTTTTTAAATTAATAAATTAATTAAAAAGGGATTGGTTCAGATCTTGTCAATACAGAAAAAGCAAAACTATGTTTGAGAAAGAATGTTTTTAATCAAATAGCAAATAATAGTAAATAGCTTTAAGTATCTTTAGAACGTATAAGTAAAGAATGCACAAATAAAGCAGAAAAAATAGGTGGCAGGGATTCTGGGTAATATCCTCTCCTTACAAAATATCTCCTTACAAAATATTGTGATTCAAAACACACAATGAAGAGAGTAAAAGAGGACAGGACATTTAATCACCTGCTTCTTCGTTCCAAATGAATTATTATTACACTGATTATTGAGCCTCTGGGGATGCTCTTTTTAAAAATTACCTGAGCTTGCACATTTATAAAATAATAAAACCTGCCTTGAGGCACATCATAAGGATTAAAGGAGGTAATACCTGAGAAGGACTTAACGCAACAGTCAATAACTGCTCTTATTCATTTGCTCACTCAGTCAATGTTTAGTAAAAGCCTACTATGTGGCACATGCTCTACAGCGGGAATACAAAAACGACCAAGACATCCACAGCCCCTGCCCTTATAGAACTTAGGGTCTGGACAGGTTGCCCAGACTTCAGTGGGGAAAAAAAAAAAAACTCGACTCATGGAAACCTCTTCCTGTGTAGCTGGAGGGCTGCTGTGGTAGTCACCAGTGCCAGTGCTGCTCAAGAAATATTTCCAGCTTTCCTCTTTCCAAATACATGGTGGGATTATACTCTACTTCCCTTGAAATTAGGTATGCCTATATGACTTGCTTTGGCCAACAAAACATGAATAGAAGGGACAGGTGTTGCTCCAGGGCTAAAAGTCTAAGTTATGCCTCCTGTCCCCACATTCTCTTCTCTCTGACAAGGTGATCATGGAACATTTGTTGATGGAGCCTCCATCAGCCTGGGTTCTTGAGCGGCAATGATAAGCCGAGCTCCACCTGCTAATCTGTGCTGGAAATGCAGCATGAAGGATAAATATATTTTTGTGAGTCAAGCCACCGAGATTTGAGGTTGTTACTGTATAATATTCTAGCCTGTCCTAACCAATATAGGTGGTTTGTCTAATCACCCAAATATCATTACAACCTGCATTCAGTGCATTGAAAAATACATTTAAGAAGCTGACTTGATGAGCAAAGATCTGAAGGACAATGTGAAGTGATTTAAGTGACATAGTGTGAGGTGGGATTTGGGTTGGGCAGGTGCATGGGAGCACAGAGCACAAAAGACCTGAGGAAAGAGGGAGCATGAGCCATTTCAGGAACTGATGAAACAAATGTGACTGGAAGGGAGATGAAAGGAAGAGACTCAGGACGAAGTAGCAGAAAGCAGACATGCAGGGCCTTGAAGCCCCATTAATGCTTTTAGTTGTTATCTAAGAGCAACGGGAAGCCATTAAATGGTTGCAAGCAGAAAAACAGCATGATTAGATTTGTGTTTATGAAATATAATTCTGGATGTAGTATGAAAAACAGATGGGACACAGGCAAGAATTAATACAGGGAAACCCATCAGAGACTACTGCAGTCACAGTGCAAGCAAGAGAATGTAGTGGCCTGGATTTGATGACAAAGTAAAAATGGAGAGATATGTGGGGAAATTTTGGACATATTTAGGCAGCGAGATCAAAAGGAGTTTTAATCATAGACTGGAAACAGGGGCAAGGTGGTTTCCACAGCTGTCTGGATTGTGGTGCCAGTCTCCGAAATAGTAAACACTGAAAGAGAAGCAGCCTTTGGAAGGAAGATCATAAGTTTTGACTTGGATACGTTGAAGCTTAAGTTCCTCCAGCACCTTAAACTTCAACAAAATTCTAGGCTACAAACATGAATATGGGCAGTGATTCGTTTACATTTTGGAAAAACCAGAAAGTCAGACAAGAAGGGGGTGCCTAGGATCAAGTCTTCAGGAACTCCTACATTCAAAAGCCAGGAAAAGGATGAAGTCAAGTAACGTGAGCTGTACAATTGTCCACTGGGTTTAGAACATGGAGGTGATTGATAACATTAGCAAAAGCTGCTTCAGTGGAAGGATGGGAATGGTCAAAACAAAGATAACCATAAAAAAATCATCATATTCACTCACTCATTATTTGTTAAGACCTATGGTCTGGTCTGGAAATAATAGGGTGAACAAAACCAAATGAGTCCCAGCCTCCATGGGGCTAACAGTCTAGTGAGACAAAATAATTGCAAGCTATGTTAAGTATTAGGGAGAAAACAAAGGTAAAAATATATATGTACATAATACACAAATGGGAAGGAGGGTAGAAACAGTCAGAGGTAACAATTAAACTGAGCCATGAAGGAGGAAAATGAGCTAGCTGTGCAAAGAAGTGAATGTAATATGGTAATGAGGGGACAACGAATTCAGACACAGGGAAAAATGAGCACGAACACTCTTTTTCTTTTTTTTTTTTTTTTAACACAATGGCTTTGTAAATGTAGCAGCAGAAAGAGAGTCTTCACCACCACACAATAAAATCTTGATTATGCTATTTTCAAGCATATCAGACTTCCTTAATGACCTGGCATTTCAGGGAACCCAGAAGGAACAAGGTAGCTTTTTTTTTAAATCTCAAACTTGTTTATTTTTTTTTATTTAACATCTTTATTAAAGTGTAATTGCTTTACAAGGTTTACTTTCTGTTGTGTAACAAGTGAATCAGCTACATATATACATATATTCCCATATCCCCTCCATCTCGCATCTCCCTCCCACCCTCCCTATCCCACCCTTCTGTGTGGTCACAAAGCACCCAGCTGATCTCCCTGTGCTATGCAGCTGCTTCCCACTAGCTAGCTATATTACATTTGGTAGTGTATATATGTTAATGTTATTCTCTCTCTTCATCCCAGCTTAACCTTCCCTCTCCCCATGTCCATAAGTCCATTCTGTACATCTCAGTATTTATTCCTGTCCTGCCCCTAGGTTCTTCAGAACCACTCTTTTTTTTTTTTTTTTTTCAGATTCCATATATGTATTAGCATACGGTATTTCTTTTCTCTTTCTTACTTACTTCACTCTGTATGACAGACACTAGGTCCACCCACCTTACTACAAATAACTCAGTTTCATTTCTTTTTATGGGTGAGTAATATTCCATTAAATATATGTACCACACCTTCCTTATCCAGTTGTCTGCTGATGGACACTGAGGTTGCTTCCATGTCCTGGCTATTGTAAATAGAGCTGCAATGAACATTGTGGTACATAACTCTTTTTGAATTATGGTTTTCTTAGGGTATATGCCCAGTAGTGGGATTGCTGGGTCATAAGGCAGTTCTATTTTTAGATTTTTAAGGAACCTCCATACGATTCTCCATAATGGCTGTATCAATTAACATTCCTACCAACAGTGCAAGAGGGTTCCCTTTTCTCCACACCCTCTGAAGCATTTACTGTTTGTAGATTTCTTGATGAAGGCCATTCTGACAGGTGTGAGGTGATACCTCATTGTAGTTTTGGTTTGCATTTCTCTAATGATTAGTGATGTTGAGCATCCTTTCATGTGTTTGTTGGCAATCTGTATATCTTCTTTGGAGAAATGTCTATTTACATCTTCTGCCCATTTTCAGATTGGTTTGTTTGCTTTTTTGATATTGAGCTGCATGAGCGGCTTGTATATTTTGGAGATTAATCCTTTGTCAGTTGTTTCCTTTGCAAATATTTTCTCCCATTATAAGGGTTGTCTTTTCGTTTCGTTTATGGTTTCCATTGTTGTGCAAAAGCCTTTAAGTTTCGTTAGGTCCCATTTGTTTATTTTTGTTTTTATTTCCATTTCTCTAGGAGGTGGGTCAAAAAGGATCTTACTGTGATTTATGTCATAGAGTGTTCTGCCTATGTTTTCCTCTAAGAGTTTGATAGTGTCTGGCCTTACATTTAGGTCTTTAATCCATTTTGAGTTTATTTTTGTGTATGGTGTTAGGGAGTGTTCTAATTTCATTCTTTAACATGTAGCTGTCCAGTTTTCACAGCACCACTTATTGAAGAGACTGTCTTTTTGCCATTGTATATTCTTGCCTCCTTTATCAAAGATAAGGTGACCATAGGTGCGTGGATTTATCTCTGGGCTTTCTATCCTGTTCCATTGATCTATATTTCTGTTTCTGTGCGAGTACCATACTGTCCTGATTAATGTAGCTTTGTAGTATAGTTTAAAGTCAGGAGGCCTGCTTCCTCCAGCTCTGATTTTCTTTCTCAAGATTGCTTTGGCTATTCAGGATCTTTTGTGTTTCCATAAAAATTGTGAATTTTTTTCTTCTAGTTCCGTGAAAAATGCCATTGGTACTTTGATAGGGATTGCTACTTTGATAGGGATTGCATTGAACCTGTAGATTGTTTTGAGTAGTATAGTCATTTTCACAATGTTGATTCCTTAAGTCCAAGAACATGGTATATCACTCTATCTGTTTGTATCACCTTTAATTTCTTTCATCAGTGTCTTATAGTTTTCTGCTTACAGGTCTTTTGTCTCCTTAGGTAGGTTTATTCCTAGGTATTTTATTCTTTTTGTTGCAATGGTAAATGGGAGTGTTTCCTTAATTTCTCTTTCAGATTTTTCATCATTAGTGTATAGGCATGCAAGAGATTTCTGTGCATTAATTTTGTATCCTGCTGCTCTACCAAATTCACTGATTAGCTCTAGTAGTTTTCTGATAGCATTTTTAGGATTCTCTATGAATACTATCATGTCATCTGCAAACAGCTTTAAAATTTCCAAAACTATGTTGGATAATAGTGGTGAGAGTGGGCAACCTTGTCTTGTTCCTGATCTTAAAGGAAATGGTTTCAGTTTTTCACCATTGAAAACGACGTTGGCTGTGGGTTTGTCATATATGGCCTTTATTATGTTGAGGTAGGTTCCCTCTATGCCTACTTTCTGGAGAGTTTTTATCATAAATGGGTGTTGAATTTTGTCAAAAGCTTTTTCTGCATCTATTGAGATAATCACATGGTTTTTCTCCTGCAATTTGTTAATATGGTGTATCACGTTGATTGATTTGATTATATGGAAGAATCCTTGCATTCCTGGGATAAACCCCACTTGATCATGGTGTATGATCCTTTTAATGTGCTGTTGGATTCTGTTTGTTAGTATTTTGTTGAGGATTTTTGCATCTATGTTCATCAGAGATATTGGCCTGTAGTTTTCTTTTTTTGTGACATCTTTGTCTGGTTTTGGTATCAGGGTGATGGTGGCCTCGTAGAATGAGTTTGAGAGTGTTCCTCCCTCTGTTATATTTTGGAAGAGTTTGAGAAGGATAGGTGTTAGCTCTTCTCTAAATGTTTAGTAGAAATAGCCTATGATACCATCTGGTCCTGGGCTTTTGTTTGTTGGCAGATTTCTAATCACAGTTTCAATTTCAGTGCTTGTGAGTTGTCTGTTTATATTTTCTATTTCTTCCTGGTTCAGTCTCAGAAGGTTGTGCTCTTCTAAGAATTTGTCCATTTCTTCCAGGTTGTCCATTTTATTGGCATAGAGTTGCTTGTAGTAATCTCTCATCATCCTTTGTATTTCTGCAGTGTCAGTTGTTACCTCTTTTCAATTCTGTTGATTTGAGTCTTCTCCCTTTATTTTTTTTTAAATTTTTATTTATTTATTTATTTTTGGCTGTGTTGGGTCTTCGTTTCTGTGCAAGGGCTTTCTCTAGTTGTGGCGAGCAGGGGCCATTCTTCATTGCAGCGCGCGGGCCTCTCACTATCACGGCCTGTCTTGTTGTGGAGCACAGGCTCCAGACATGCAGGCTCAGTAGTCGTGGCACACGGGCTTAGTTGCTCCGCGGCATGTGGGATCTTCCCAGACCAGGGCTCAAACCCATGTCCCCTGCATTGGCAGGCAGATTCTCAACCACTGCGCCACCAGGGAAGCCCCTCCCTTTTTTTCTTGATGAGTCTGGCTAATGGTTTATCAATTTTGTTTATCTTCTCAAAGAACCAGCTTTCAGTTTCATGGATCTTTGCTATTGTGTCCTTCACTTCTTTTTCATTTATTTCTGATCTGATCTTTATGATTTCTTTCCTTCTACTAACTTTGGGGGTTTTTTGTTCTTCTTTCTCTAATTGCTTTAGGTGTAAGGTTACATTTTTCATTTGAGATGTTTCTTGTTTCTTGAGGTAGGATTGTATTGCTATGTACTTCCCTCTTCAAACTGCTTTTGCTGCATCCCATTGGTTTTGGTCGTCATGTTTTCATTGTCATTTGTTTCTAAGATTTTTTTATTTCTTCAGTGGTCTCTGGTTGTTTAGTAGCATATTGTTTAGCCTCCATGTGTTTGTATTTTTTACAGTTTTTTCCTGCAGTTGATATCTAGTCTCATAGCATTGTGGTCAGAAAAGATACTTGATATGATTTCAATCTTCTTAAATTTACCAAGGCTTGATTTGTGACCCAAAATATGACCTATCCTGGCAAATGTTCCATGAGCACTTGAGCAGAAAGTGTATTCTGTTGTTTTTGGATGGAATGTCCTACAAATATCAATTAAGTCCACCTTGTTTAATGTGTCATTTAAAGCTTGTGTTTCCTTATTTACTTTCATTTTGCATGATCTGTCCATTGGAGAAAGTGGGGTGGTAAAGTCCCCTACTATGATTGTGTTAGTGTTGATTTCCCCTTTTAGGCCTTTAGCATTTGTCTTATGTATTGAGGTGCTCCTATGTTGGGTGCATAAATATTTACAATTATTATATATTCTTCTTGGATTGATCCCTTGATCATTATGTAGGTCCTTCTTTGTCTGTTGTAATAGTCTTTACTTAAGTCTATTTTGTCTGATATTAGAACAGCTATCTTTTTCCATCCCCTCACTTTCAGTCTGTAAGTGTACCTAGGTCTGAAGTGGGTCTCTTGTAGACAGCATATATACAGGTCTTGTTTTGGATCCATTCATTCAGTCTATGTCTTTTGATTGGAGCATTTAATCCATTTACATTTAAGGTAATTATCAATATGTATGTTCCTATTACCATTTTCTTAATTGTTTTGTATTTCTTTCTGTAGGTGTTTTCCTTCTCTTGTGTTTCCTGATTAGAGAACTTCCTTAAGAATTTGTTGTAAAGTGGTTTGGCGGTGCTGAATTCTCTTAACTTCTGCTTGTCTGTAAAGCTTTTAATTTCTTCATCGAATCTGAATGTGATCCTTGCTGGGTAGAGTAATCTTGGTTGTAGGTTTTTCCTTTTCATCACTTTAAATATGTCCTGCCACTCCCTTCTGGCTTGCAGAGTTTCTGCTGAAAGATCAGCTGTTAACCTTATGGGGATTCCCTTGTATATTATTTGTTGCTTTTCCCTTGCTGCTTTTAATATTTTTTCTTTGTATTTAATTTTTCATAGTTTGATTAATATGTGTCTTGGCTTGTTTCTCCTTGGGTTTGTCCTGTATGGGACTCTCTGCACTTATTGGAGTTGATTGACTATTTCTTTTCCCATGTTAGGGAAGTTTTGAACTATAATCTCTTGAAATATTTTCTCAAACCCTTTCTTTTTCTCTTCTTCTTCTGGGACCCCTACAATTTGAATGCTGGTGCCTTTAATGTAGTCCCAGAGGTCTCTGAGACTGTCCTCAATTCTTTTCATTCTTTTTCTTTATTCTGCTTTGTGGTAGTTTTTTCCACTATTTTATCTTCCAGCTCACTTATCCGTTCTTCTGCTTCAGTTATTCTGCTATTGATTACTTCCAGAGAATTTTTAATTTCATTAATTTTGTTGTTCAGCATTGTTTGCTTGCTCTTTAGTTCTTCTAGGTCCTTGTTAAACGTCTCTTGTATTTTCTCCATTCTATTTCCAAGATTTTGGATCATCTTTACTATCATTCCTCTGAATTCTTTTTCATGTAGACTGCCTCTTTCCTCTTCATTTGTTTGGTCTGGTGGGTTTTTACCTTGCTCCTTCATCTGCTGCATATTTCTCTGTCTTCTCATTTTGCTTAACTTACTGTGTTTGGGGGTCTCCTTTTTTCAGTCTGTAGGTTCATAGTTCTCATTGGTTTTGGTGTCTGCCCCCAGTGGTGGAGGTTGGTTCAGTGGCTTGTGTAGGTTTCCTGGTGGAGGGGACTGGTACCTGTGTTCTGGTGGGTGTGGTTGGATCTTCCCTTTCTGGTGGGCAGGGCCAAGTCCAGTGGTGTTTTGGAGTGTCTGTGAATTTAGTATGATTTTAGGCAGCCTCTCTGCTAATGGGTGGGGTTGTGTTCCTGTCTTGCTAGTTGTTGGCATGGGGCATCCAGCACTTGAGCTTGCTGGCCGTTGGGTGGAGCTGGGCCTTAGCATTGAGATGGAGATGTCTGGACAGCTCCCACTGATTGATATTACGTGGAGCTGGGAGGTCTCTGGTTGTCCAATGTCCTGAACTCGGCTCTCCGACCTCAGAGGCTCAGGCCTGACATCAGGCCGGAGCACTAAGACCCTGTCAGCCACACAGCTCAGAAGAAAAGGGAGAAAAAAAAGAAAGAAAAAATAAACAAATAAAAATTAAAAATTAAATTGTTAAAATAAAAAAATTATTAAAATATAAAAAGTGATAAAATCTTTTAAAAAAAGGAAGAAAGCAACCAAACAAATAAACAAATCCACCAATGATAACAAGCACTAAAACCTATATTAAGATAAACATAAAAATCAGAAACAAGTCAGTCACAGACAGCAAACCCCATGTCTACAGTTGCTCCCAAACTCCACTGCCTCTATTTTGGGATGACTCATTGTCTATTCAGGTGTTCCACAGATGCAGGGTACATCTAGTTGATTGTGGGGATTTAATCCACTGCTCCTGAAGCTGCATGGAGAAATTTCCCCTTCTCTTCTTTGTTCTCACAGCTCCTGGGGTTCAGCTTTGGTTTAGCCCCACCCCTGCATGTATTTTGCTCTCAGGTGAAATTATTTTGATTTCTAGCACCATAGGTTATTATTGCCTGTTTTTGCACTTTGTATACATGGAATCCTATAACATGTATTATTTAGTGTATGGCTTCTTTCACTCAACATTATAAGTATGCAATTGATTCACATTGTTGTGGCATTGATTCACTCATATTCATTGTTGTATGCTATTCCACTGCATGAGTATACCATATTTTTTTCATTGATTGGAAGACTTTACTTTTTCTATTTTTTTACTGAGGTATAGTTGATTTATATTATATTATTTTCAGGTGATAACATAGTGGTTCAAAATTTTTACAGATTATACTCCATTTAAAGTTATAAAATATTGGCTGTATGCTCTGTGCTATACAATACATCCTTGCAGCTTATTTATTTTATACATAGTAGTTCATACCTCTTAATCCCCTATCTGTATCTTGCCCCTCCTGTCTTCCCTCTCCCCAGTGATAACCACTAGTTTGTTCTCTATATCTGTGAGTCTGTTTCTGTTTGTTACAGTCATTTTTTTTGATTTTTTAGATTCCACATTGAGTGATAACATACAGTATTTGTGTTTCTCTCTATGGCTTATTTCACTTAGCATAATAACCTCCAGGTCCATCCATGTTGTTGCATGTAACGAAATTTCATTTTTTTTATGGCTGAGTAGCATTCCATTGTGTGTGTGTGTGTGTGTATATATATATATATATATATATATATATATATATATACATACATATATACCACATCTTCTTTATCCATTCATATGTTGATGCATACTTAGGCGTCTTCCATATCTTGGCTATTGTAAATAGTGCTGCTGTGAACATTAGGGTGCATGTATCTTTTCAAATTAGTGTTTTCCTTTTCTTCAAATATATACCTAGGAGCAGAATTGCTGGATCATATGGTAGTCTATTTTTAGTTTTTTTGAGGAAACTTTATACTGTTTTCCACAGTGACTGCACCAATTTACATCCCCGCTAACAGTGTACAAGTGTTTCCTTTTCTCCACAACCTCGTGGACATTTGTTATTTGTGGTCTTTGTGATGATAGTCATTCTGACAGCCACGAGGTGATATTTCATTGTGGTTTCAATTTGCATTTCTCTTATGATTAGCAATATTGAGCATCTTTTCATGTAACTGTTGGCCATCTGTATGTCTTCTTTGGAGAAATGTATATTTAGGTCTTCTGCTCATTTTTTTAATCCAGTTGATTCTTTTTTTGATAATGAGTTGTTTGAACTGTTTCTACATTTTGGATATTAACCCCTTGTTGGTCATATCATTTGCAAATATTTTCTCCCATTCAGTAGGTTGTCTTTTCATTTTGTCAATGGTTTCCTTTGCTGTGAAAAATCTTTTAAGTTTAGTTAGGTCCCATTTGTTTATTTTTTCTTTTGTTTCCTTTGCCTTAGGAGACAGATCCAAAAAAATGCTGCTACGATTTATGTCAAAGAGTGTTCTAAGTTTTCTTCTCTGAGTTTTATGGTTTCAGGTCTTACATTTAATCTTTAATCCATTTTGAGTTTATTTTTGTATATGGTATGAAAAAGTAGTCCAGTTTGATACACAGTAGTGCATGTGGCTGTCCAGTTTTCCCAGCACAATTTATTGAAGAAGCTGTCTTTTCTCCATTGTATATTCTTGCCTCCTTTGTCATAGATTAATTGACCATAAGTGCAAGTGTTTGTTTCTGGACTCTCTACTCTGTTTCATTGATATATGTGTCTGTTTCTGTGCCAGTACCATACTGTTTTGATTACTGTAGTTTTGTAGTATAATCTGAAGTCTGGAGCATGATACCTCCAGCTTTGTTCTTTCTCAAGATTGCTTTGGCTCACCCTAATGACTTTATTTTAATTAATTATTTCTCTAAAAAAACCTATCCCCAAATACAGTCACATTCTGAGGTAATGGGGGTGAGGACTTCAACATATGAATTTTGGGGAGGACATAATTCAGCCCACAAAACTTATGCAAATAGGGATGCCATTAAAAGGATTTAACCAAGGAAATGACCTAATCCAATTTATATTTTAAGAGCAGTGTGGCTATAGTATACAGAAAAGATTGGAGAAGAGGAAAATTGGTAATAGGGAGACAAGTTAGTAGAGTATTTCTGTAATGCAGACCCCAAAACAGACATTCTTAACCTGGAGCCTACATATAGGCTTGGAAGGGGGTGACCCACAATTTCCTCGATGCTGTATTTACAGAATCATATGAGCATGCATATGTACCCATAACGTGATTTAGTCCCAAAGCCCTGTTACAACCAAGAATCACAGTGCAATGCCAAAAATAAAGTTAAGAAACCCCACGTTTTACTCACATTACTCAAAGGGACTCAAACACACAATGTGTAAAAGCACTTACTAAAATATCTTCTATTCTCCTGCCCATTTAGTCCTTTCCTACAGTTATACCAGGATCTCTCTCCTCAAAACCCCCAGGGAAAAACACTCCTCCACCAACCCTCCATTGCCCAAAGCATTTTCTGTTCTCCACATCCCTTCTTTCCTTCCTCTTTAAGAACTTTATCAAGTACATCAACCTAGCTTCTCTTCTGCAAAAATAAATATTTGAAGGGAGAGAAAGACAAAAATCATTTCAGTTAGAATGAGGATTCTATTTGTGAGGAAGGGAGGTGGTGGGGAAAATCTCTGAACATTCCACATTAATCGTTTTTGTCTTATCTTATGTATTTTCTTACAGAGTCTTGGTGTTCATCAGATTCTCAAAGGATTTGTTAAATATGTTAAGAACTATCAAAAGAACAAGAGAGACAACTGAGGGGTGGGGTGGGGGGAATGTAGATTGTGGTTCTCTAGGAACTGAGCAAGGCCATCTGACCATTCTCTCAGTCAGACTGGTCCATAAATAGGCCACCACTTTGGTTATCCACTCTGCCCATACTGCATCCTAAGACAACCAACTGTGCACTGATAAGACTTCAAACAAAGCTAATGGATTGATTGGGTATCACCTCAAAGGACAAGCTCATTGTAAACAAATGTATTCTGCTTTGAACGTGATCATTAGGAAACCCTGAGTAAACTGCTAATTTAGGTCATCCAAACCAGAAATAAGTGATCTTTTCATTTGAATCAATTAAAAAGTTAATGAAGGACTTCCCTGGTGGCGCAGTGGTTGAGAGTCTGCCTGCCGATGCAGGGGACACGGGTTCGTGCCCCGGTCCGGGAAGATCCCACATGCCGCGGAGCAGCTAGGCCCGTGAGCCATGGCCGCTGAGCCTGCGCGTCCGGAGCCTGTGCTCCGCAACGGGAGAGGCCACAACAGTGAGAGGCCCGCGTACCGCAAAAAAAAAAAAAAAAAAAAAAAAAAAAAAAAAAAAAGTTAATGAAGATATGTAAACATTGATTCTAATCAGACCACAAACCTGCTGTGTACACACCAGAAAGAGACTCTGTGGTTAGACACAAAAGAAAGGAAACATAGAGTATAAAAGATAGAAATAAAATGTGCCCTACCCTCACTTTCCTATCCCAGTTAATTTCTACCCAACCTTCAAGTCCCAGCTAAGGGCTTATCTCTTTGTGAACCTTCACTCCAGGCTCAGGTAAATGTCTCATCTCTTGTTCCACAGTATCCTGTGAGCTCTAACATTTCACTACCACATTGTTATTAAGATTACCTGTCTCCTCTACTCAGTTGTGAGCTTCTACAGATCAAGGATAAGATCTTATTCTTTGTTTTCTGGGCACCTAGCACAGGGCCTCGTACAAAGTAGGTAAATATTCATTGATAAGGCTGGCTTCAAGTTTTACGCTGTTTCTAAAAAAGAAGCAGACTCACAGATATAGAGAACAAACTAGTGGTTACCAGTGGGGAGAGGGAAGGGGGAGGGGCAATACAGGGGTTGGGGATTTTTTAAAAGTGTCATTATGGGATTATATGAAATCATGTATGTGAAACTTTTGAAAATTGTAAAGCACTGTGGAATTTTTTTAGTAAGTTAAAAAATAAAAATACACACACAAAATATTTATGCTATTTCTACCATACTACCCTGCTTCCTAGAATAATAAGATCTAAATTATTTGTTTATCATTTGGGAAGTTTTGCAGAGATGCTAGTTCTACACAGGGATCGGAGGTATCCTCAGTCCAAATTTCTGACTAAGGATTAAGTAGTTGAGGCCCATTTTCTTGGAAAGCAGTGGGGGTCAGGGGTAGAAAGCTGATGGGAGCTGGTAGAGGAATTAAGGAAGGGAATCTTCACCCATTCTTCAGTCATCCATGGAAGCATGTTCTCATGTTACTCAATCTTTCAAAGGAAACTTCCCAAACCACTTCTAACCATATACCATCCAACGTTTCCCTCTGAATCATTCAAAAGCCATCTAGATGTGGGTTGAACAACACTCAGTTATTGCAATAGTGTTTTTCTTAAATGTCACGTGTGTTACAACATCTCAATGAGGCTATTTGTGGTTTGAGCCTTCTGAATCAGGATATAGAGAAGTTCCAACATCTGAGATTCATTTAATGCAAGCAAAAAAATTGAACCCTTCGATGAATCCACCTGCACCAAGATCACCTACCATGCTGTGCAAAACGCAGGTTCTTGCATCTGCCCCAGATCTAGTGAATAAGATTCTTTGAGGTTGGAGGTTAGAGATCTCCCTTCTTAATAAGCTCCTTAGGTAATCTCATCATCAAAACTCAGCTCAGAAACTGTATCTTCAGGGAAGTCTCTTTTGGACCCTCACCCAGCTTACAAGCTACCCCAACACCTCCTTTCATCATGCTTACCACATTATCTGTCTCCCCTGCTACACTGGGTCCCAAGAGGGCAGCAGCTTTGACTTCTTGTTCACCGCTGATCCCCAGGGCTTTGAACAGTGTTGATGAACTGAATGAACGATTCTTATGTACTCTAAACTGGACAGCCAGATGCTAGGGTTGAAGCTCCTGTCCAGAGCATGCAAGGTGCTCTGAGGTCTGACCCCTGTCTACCTCTCCAGCCTTCTCCTCCCCAACTCTCTACATCACACTCAATACACCAGTAACATTTAGTTGCTTGTTGTTCCTTACACAGCCCTTTACTTCCCTATGCTTTTGCTCAATCTGTCCCTTCTTATTCTACACCCCTATCACTATGTGCAGTCTCCTCCATTCACACCCTCCTCCATATGCACCTCCTTGCCACTATCTAGATAATTCCATTCTTTCCTTTTAAGTTTCTACTGGGGCCTCTCCTCCTTGCAGGAGGCTTTCCCATTCCCCTTACTCCACAATAGCCTCTCTTCTCTGGGACAAGTGACAGCTAGGAATATTTCCATCTTTGCCCTTACCACATTGTTTAGTAATTACCTCCCTCTGTGTTGGTCTTCTGCAATAGAATATGAACTCCTTGAGGATGTGGACCATATCTCATTAATCTATCCATCCCTACTTTTTATTCCAGTCCTTGGCATAAAGTAGCTGTCCAACAAATTACCATTTAATGAATGAATGAACAGATGAGCAAACAGAGCCAAATCCTCAGGCACAATTGTTAACTGAAACAGGAACATGTACATCTGAACACACACAAACTGGTGGCTGGATTAATTGATCCCATTAGGGCACCAAGAGTTGAGGGCCTCTATGCATAAAGCCAGTCATCTTATCAGATTGGCAAGAAGGGTTAAGCCAGAAAGGACTAATATGTATGGACACTACAAACCAGACAGAGAAGAGGCTGAGAATTCTAAGGCTCATTAACCAAGTCACAGCAAAAAAACAAACTAATAAGCCTAGATGCAGGTAAGGGCAAGTGACTAGGCAATATAGTGGGCCAGAGAACATGGAGGGAAGTAAAGAAGGTGGGGTGAGTGAGGGTCCAAGAGAAAGTCCATAGGACAATGAGTCAGTCATGGTGGTTTCTGGGTGAGTTAGCCCTCAGCTGCTCTGGTGAGCTTGTGATGATAGCGTCTTAAAGTGACAGTGCTCCCTGGATAGGATCTGAAATAATGTGTCACTAAATTCTAGGTTAAAGGATGAAAATCATATTGTGGTTTTTACTAAAAGGCCAGGGTTTTGGTTTCCTATTGTTGCTTTAACAAATTACCACAAATTTAGTGGCTTAAATATCACAAATTTATTATCTCGCAGTTCTGGAAAAGTTTAAATGAGAGTCATACAGAGCTAAAATTCAAAGTACCAGCAGAGCTGTGTTCCTTCAGGAGGCTTTAGGGGATCATCTGTTCCTTGCTTTTCCAGCTTCCAGAGGCTACCCCCATTCTTTGGTTCATGCTTCTTTCTAGCAATGGTATCACTCTGACCTCTGCTTCCATCGTCACAGCTCTTTCTACAACTCTTTCACTCTGACCCTCCTGCCTCCCTCTTATAAGAACCTTGTGGTTACATTGGGCCCATCCCAATAATCCAAGATAATTTCCCTATCTAAAGATCTTAACTTGATTAAGATCTTAACATTTGCAAAGTGCCTCTTGTCCATGTAAAGGAACATATTCACAGGTTCCTGGATCAGGACATGAATATCTTTGGGGGATCATTATTCTACCTACCACACTCATCCGGAGAAAAAAAATTATTTTAAAAACTGAATCAGGTTTTGATTAAAAAAAAAATAATAATAAGTATATAGCTCTAAATTTCCTATCAACGAAGGCAACTAAGAAAATGACACAAAAATCTGAAAAACAGGGGATAAAGGAAAATTATAATTGTGTAATAATTTATAGTTTCAATTGGTTTTTCTCAATTAGAAATTCAAATATATAAAATAGATAGCTAGTGGGAAGCAGCCGCATAGCACAGGGAGATCAGCTCGGTGTTTTGTGACCACATAGAGGGGTGGGATAGGGAGGGTGGGAGGGAGGGAGATGCAAGAGGGAAGACATATGGGAACATATGTATATGTATAACTGATTCACTTTGTTATAAAGCAGAAACTAACACACCATTGTAAAGCAATTATACTCCAATAAAGATGTTTAAAAAAATTCAAATATAAATGTGACACTGTCACTCCTAAAAGAGGATAACAACTGGACACAACTACCTGCTTTTTCATTGGTTTTGTATCTCCCCTCTTCAGGTCCCCTCTTCTCTTTAAGCAAGGACATGCATCTCAAAACTGTAAGTGGTAACTGCTGCATGTGTTGATGCCAGCAACACATGTAGCACAGGGATGCAGCTGAAAGACATGAAAAGGAGAAAGGTCGAAAAGGATTCAACTCAAGACATGAAAAGGAAAAGAGTCATTTTTTTCCCCCCAAAATGGAAAAAAAAAAACAGCAAATGCTTTAAAAGGGACCTCTGGATTTTATTAAAATTATGAATACTCTAGGATTTTGCACCTATAAATTATTGAAGATAAAAAGAAAATATTTTAAATGCCATATATGATCATAATGTGAATGCACACTTTCTGACCAGCTCAAAGGCAAGTTACAAACTCATAGTAGATAGTGGCAGATGGTGCTAGTTGAGACCAGTGCTAAGTAAGCCAGGACTGCAAGGGTAGGGGATTGTCGCCGAAAGCAACATAATTTACCCTCCTTCCAGCCACAGGAGAAGAAAAGTTATTATCAGCAAATAGCTGGTAACATTGGGAGACACTCAGTATATTTCTTTAATTTGTCTAATTTTCCTCCTTAGGTAAAATAAAAGAGAAACAAAAGACAAGTTCAGAGCTCTTTTCAAAACCTTGATTGAGGGCTCACTATTATCTTTTTAAGACATCTTAGTTTATCCCCGAAAAACTATTCTCAGGTAATTTTGAAAGTGTTGAAGACTTCGTTTCTTTTAAAACAAGAAAGATGCCAGCGTGCTTATCAGCACTAGAGAAGAAGCCCATAGAAAGAGCCAAAAATATAATAGAAGAGGAAATAATACAAGACTGGAGGCAGAGAGACAATGAGGGAGCTGTCACACTAATCTAAGACAAAGATCTGAACCGGCAAAGGTAGTTTTGCAAGTTTCCTGTGGCTGCTACAACAAATTACCACAAACTGGATGACCAAAAGCAATAGCAATGTATTCTCTCACAGTCTCACATTTCTGGAAGCCAGAAGTGCAAAATCAAGGTCTCTGGAGACTCTAGCGGAGAATCCTTCCTCGTCTCTTCCAGCTTCTGGTGGTTGTCAGATTTCTTGGTTTCTTTGGCTTGTGACCGCATCACTCCAAGCTCTGCCTCTGTCTTTGCCTTCATATTGCCTTCTCCTCGGTGTATCTGTGTCTTCTCTCCGGTCACAATTCTTCCTCTTCCTTTCTCTTATAACTTCATCGTAAGATCCTTAATTTAATTACATTACTCTTTTTCCATATAATGTAACATTTAAAAGTTCCAGGTAGCTGGATATAAACATACCTTTTTGGAACCACCATTCAACCCATCATTGGTAATAAATGTGAAGAAGGAGAAAAAAACCTGAGAACTATTTGAGAGGTACCATCAGCAGAACTTGATGATTATTTGACTGTGGGGAATGAAGGGGAGGAAAGAGTCAAGAGTAACTTTCAACTAAATACCTAGGTAAGAACTAGGTACTCAACTGAAATAGAGAACTTGGATGGCAGAGCCCTTTTATAATGAAGAAGATGACTTCCTTTTAAACATGTTGATTTTGAGGTGTCCATGATACATCTAGATGTTCAGCAGATAGCAGGACCTATGCGTCTGAATCTCAAGAGAGAGAGCTGGGCTAGAGATAGAGATTTGGGAGCTTGGGAGCATACAAGTGGTAATTTAAAAACCTCAGAGAGGATAATATTGCTGAAGAAAGCAATAGGTAGCAAGAATTACAAAAGATTGGAAATAGACACCTGGCAGTTAAGGGGTAGACAGAGGAAGAGCTGCCCATAAAACAGATCAAAAATTAAATAATAAATGAATAAATAAATAAATAATTTTAAAAATTAATGGTGAACAGGTACAAATAATACCAGGAGAGTGTCATGTCCAGAAGCCAAGAGAATAATTTCTGGAAGTGGGGAAAAATAAGCAATGTCAAATGGAGTAGAAAGAACAAAGGAGATGAGGAGTAAAGTGTTGAAGTAGATGATAGAGGGAGAAAGACACCACATAGGTCTCCAAATGAAAAAGAGTCCAGACAATGGGAAAGCACGTGCAAAAGCCACGAACGTTTCATGAATGCTCGAAGAACAGCAAGGTGGCCAGTGTGGAGGGAAAAGGGTGAACAAGGATGTAAGTAAGACAGGGGGGTGAGAAGTGACAGGAGTCCTTTACCTTAACACAGGTAAAGCCTTTCTGGCCATTTTAAGGACTGTGGATTTTATTCTAAGTGAAAATGAGAAGGTATCAGAGGGTTTTCTGCCGAGGAATGACGTGATCTGACTTCCGTTTTAACAAGATCACTTGGGCAACTGTGTGGGAACAAGAAGCAAGGCTCAAAAGACATGCTGGAGACAGACTGGAAGCAAAGATGTAAGTAGGGAAGTCAGTTAGGAGGTTACTGCAACATCTCAATAAGAGGTGAGGGTGGCTTAGACCACAATGGTAGCTATGAAGGTGAGAGGAAGGGATGTAATTGTGGATATACTTGAAAGTGGGCTCATAAAGATAGCTGAAGGATTAGGCAGAGCGAGGAAAAGATGGATCAAAGATGATTCCAAGGATCTTAGCTGAAGTTACTAGAAGACTGGAGTAAGCACCCCTTCTATGTATAAATAGTGGGCTTGCTATGCAAATGGAACTTCAACGTAAGGGTCTAGTCCTTTATTCCAACTAGATTGCCTATCCTAAACCTCTTCTATGTAATAACGTTGGTGCAGGCACTGTGTATGATGCTGAGAGGCATGTCAAACTCTATGTCACCAAAGTGCAAAGTGCAAAAGTGAGAGCAAGAAATAAGGCTCAAAATATATGATGAAGACAGACTGCAGAGAGCTAGAAAAGAAGTTAAACTACGTTGGAAAATCTCAATTGATTGTTTTACAACACACTGCACTGCACACTACAGATATGAAAATGCACACATGTTCCTCTCATAATTCACCAGAAAACCCAGTGATTCACTCCTCAGCAAGAAATGTCCTGGGAATCTTTGATTAAACTGAACCCACTCAGGCCACATCACTGCTGAAAAATTCACACTTAGGAGGAAGGAAAATTAAGAGTGTTCTTCATGAGACTATGAGCCAACTGCACAAGCTCAATATCCTCCCTACATCAGGAATCACAAGTTATTAATATTGTAAAGTGATACCAGCAAACTGAAGAGGGTTGCTTCCCAAACTCTCTGGGTGTCACATGAGACACTTAACAGCTCAGTACTATGTGGAAATGATGGAGGGGTGTGCTCTACCTTCAGAGGCTCTCAGTCACTCAGGAAACTCCGAATTAGGGGAATAAGCTATTGTATATGCAAATTGTATTCACTCTGAAATTTGTTACTGTTGCTCCAACATCTGTTCAAAGGCAGACAGATTGTTTCCCATGGGCATATGACTTCCACTGAGTCCAAGAGAAACTGCACCAATCTGAGAAGAGTACAAAGGATCCATCAGAATTTGAAAGCAGAACTAACATTTTAGAGCATCCAAGCATTCTTTCCCCTGGAAACATGTGGTACCTGGAGGTTAGATTCCCAGATCAGCCCACAAACGTTTGTTTAATCCACAATGTTTCTAAAACACTCTATAAACAGTACTCTGGGACCTACCAACATAAGAACCTTGTTTCTGTTGATTTAATAAGTGAGTACTTTTGGAACACTTGTTACGTGCCAGGCATTGTGCTTGTGCTGGGGTTTCAGAGTTGCAGAACACAGAGAACATGGTCCTTGCGCTCGAGGAGCTCAAGGGAGTGGTCCAGACAAGGAGAATGTCAGATCCAAGAGACAGCAGTCAGTGCTATGACAGTAACATGGATAGGGTGGAGGAAGCATGGGTGCAGGTGATAGAGGTGGGGATACCTAGTACTGACATCTGAAGGAAGAAATGGTTTACAAAGCAGATGAAAGGGCTGTGCAAAAGCATGGCAGCAAAGCACACTCAAAGCTTAAACTTGGGTCATATAAACACATCTCCCCTAAAGTTGTTACCACTTCTTGCTCACATGACCTGTAGCCCACAAGACTGTGAGCTCCACATGGGGTCTCTGCTGAGCTAAGGCAAGATTTCTAGCAGAAGAGGGACCACTGAGGACAGTGAAGGGCCAGAGCAGCTGCCAGAAGGCATGGAGTAGTCTGGGAAGTGCTAAGAGAGGAATGAGACATCTCCAGGAAATAGGAATGAGGCACTTGGGGGAGAGAGTGTCACAGATCAACAATTATGGAGAACTTATCCTATTCCTCATGCTACATAAGTCCTGGGAATATAAGGATCCATAAACTGTGTTCCCAGTGAAAAAGATTTTGAGATCTAATGAGGGGACCAATTGTAGTAACGTGCTGTAAAATGGTGAACGTGATAGTATCTACTTCAGATGGTTATATGAGGATTACAGAAAGTAAGACACATACCTAGTATTTGGCACATAGTAAATGCTCAATAAATATTAACATTATCAAATGCAAGTATGTACAGTGTACAGGATGAAAGAAGAAATGGTTAATTCTAATGGGAGAAAGAAAAAATTTGGAGACTCTAATAACGAGGGTGTTCATCACACAGACTGGGACACAGAGCCTACAAGACATTCAGAGAGAGCTAAGACACAGAGGCAAAACTGGCCTGCTGTGTGTTGGCCTCAAGCAGAAATTCAAGACCACTCTCTGCTCCCCACCCCCCAACATCCATTTTCAAAGAAGAAATGCTAATACAAATCAGCTAAGTTCAGTAATGCTTATTAAGTGAACATAATAATAGTAATTACAATTACTATTGTTATTATTACTAGTACTGTGTCCCAGATAGAGTGCTGAAATCTTGACAGACTTTCATATCAGTTAATCCTCACAGTTAGGACATAGGTGTGAAAATGAGTCCCATTTTACACGTGAGAGGGGTTCATCTTATAAGAGCCATACTTTTAACCTCTTCTCTGCTATGGTACCACCTACCATATATAAAGGAAGCATGAGAGGTAACTATACATATATTGAAATTACCGTTCTTAAGTTGGAGATTTCTTGAGCAGTGCTATATTCACTTTTTATTTTTTAGGGTAGGGTGGCAGGGAGAGGAAAGAAGGAGAATAAGTATGTTTCTTTCCGTTGTTAAGAAAAAGAAGGAAATGGCAACAAAGGAAGCTGTTAGCTGAGATGGACGGGTGGATAGATGGATGGAAAGAAGGAAGGAAAGGAGGGAGGGAGGGGAGGGAGGGAGGGAGGAAGGAAGGAGAAAATGAAGGAAGGAACAAGGAGAGAGAATTTATTTCAAGGACTTACCCTGGTGTTATATAGCTCCAACCCAATCTTTTATACCATCTATATTGCCTTTATCCCCTATAGAAAGTATAAAAGATCGGGTGAAAATATTTGTAAACCATATGTCTGATAAGGGGTTAATCTCCAAAATAAATAAGGCTCCTACAACTCAATAGCAAAGAAAAAAAAAACTAATGATTCAAATAACCTGATTTAAAGTTGAGCTAAGGAATTAAATAGACATTTCTCCAAAGAAGACATAACAAATGGCCATTATATATAAGAAAAAAATGTTCAGTATATTAATCATCAGGGAAATGTAAGTCAAAACCACAATGATATATCACCTCACACCTGTCAGGATGGTTATAATAAAAAAAATTTTTTAAGTTGCGTTGGTAAGGATGTGGAGAAATTGGAATCCTTGCACACTGTGGTAGAAATGCAAAATAGTGCAGCTGCTATGGAAAACAGTATGGATGTTGCTGAAAAAATTAAAGATAAAACTACCATATGATCCAACAATTCCCTTCTGGATATTTAACCAAAAGAATTGAAATCAGAATCTCAAAAAGATATTAACACTCCCATGATCATTGCAGCACCATTCACAACAGGCAAGATGTGGAAACAACTTAATGTCCATATATATATTAGAATATTATTTAGCCTTAAAAAAGAAATTCTGCAATATGTGACAACATCGATGAAACTTGAGGACATTATACTAAGTGAAATAAGCTAGTCACAGAAAAACAAATACTGCAGATTTCACTTACATCAGGTATATTAAAAAGTTAAATTCATATAATCAGAGACTAGAATGGTTGTTGCTAGGGGCTAGGGGCAGGGGAAAATGGGGAGTTACTAATCATCAGGCATAAAGTATCAGTTAAGCCAGATGAATAAGCTCTAGAGATCTGTTACTCAATATAGTACCTATAGTCAATGATAATGTATTTTACGCTTAAAATTTTATTAAGATATTAGATCTCATGTTGTGTTCATAACACAACAAAATAAAATTTTCAAAAGAAAGAAAAAAAAGAATCCTGGTCTCAGTGAGTTCTTTCAAGCCTTCAAGAAATCCTGCACCCCCTACAATTTACACTGTCCTGTAGTTATAGAAGACAAGAGAAGTTTTATCAATTCATTTTATGAAGCTAGCACATTCCTGGTGAGAGAGGGAGGAGAATCCTAGCAAATATAACACAAAAAATTAGAGCATTAGAAAAATGTTAACTCCTCTAATACTTCAATACATTTAAAGAATAATAGACCACAACTAAATAAGATCCAGTTCCAAGAATAAAGAGTGGTTCAACTAAGAGCTCTGCTAATGGTATAAATAATGTATAATTTATCATCGTAAATATCCTAACTCTTTTGCCTACTTGATTGGTTGTAGATCTGTTGATTTCTCTTTAAAGTATAATCAATATTTGTATATTATATTGAAAACTTACTAGTACATAAATGTTCATAACTGTCAAGTCTTTTTGGTGGCTTATATCTTTTGTCAATATCTCACATATTTTATCAGCAACTTTGCCCCATTCATGATTTTGCCTTTATTCTATCTTATCCTTCATTGATAAAGGCCATATAAGCATGTAATCAAGTTCTACATCCATTCTACCTTGCTTACTAACTTTAGAAAGCTAGAACAAAAAATATCCATCTAAACACAGGAAGCATATCCTCCTTAATAGAAAATAAAGACATTCCCATCTTAATATCAGTAGAGAAAAAGATGCCTGTGGTTACTTTTCAATTATGGAAATATAAGCCACCTATCAAAACATAAATAAAAGAATAAATACTGGAAAGATGGTTATAAAATTATAATTACTGGCAAATGATATGACATTGGCAAATCAAATCCAATTGTACATTTGATTAAATGACTACATCATGACCAACTATCATTTTACTCCCAAAAGAGAGGAAAATCTAGGTAAACATTTATTCTATCTGGGTGGGGGGAAAGTCTTTAAAGCCGGACAGAAGGTTATTTTTTTTTTTCAGTTAGAAAGTTCTGACTTGAAATCAATGTAAAACTTCTATACAATCAAAAATTCAATTCATACTAGAGAGGGGTGTGAGGGAACAGGGAGGAGAATGTCAGACAAAATAATCACAGACAAAAGTTAAGTGTTTCTAAGATATAAAGAATTCTTTTTAAATTTAAAAACAAAAAATAAGACAAGCATGCTATCAGAAAAATAAAGGATGTTCATGGATAGGAAGACTCAACGTCGTCAAGATATGAGTATTTCCCAACCTGATCTATAGATTCAGTGCAATCCCAATCAAAATCCCAGCAAGTTATTTTGTAGATATCGACAAAGCAATTCTAAAGTTTATATGGAGAGGCAAAAGATCCAGAATAGCCAACATAATGTTGAAGAAGAACAAAACTGGAAGAATGGCGCTACCTGACTTACCATAGAACCACAGGAATCATGACCATGTGGTACTGGTGAAAGAATAGACAAATAGATCAATAGAACAGAATAGAAAGCCCAGAAATAGACCCACATAAATAGTCAACACTTCTTAGACAAAGGAGAAAAGGTAATGCAATGAAGCAAAGAGGTGCTTTTCAACAAATGGTACTAGAACAATTGGACATCCACATGAAAAAAAAAAAAGTGAATCTAGACACAGAGTTTATGCCCTTCACGAAAATTTACTAAAGATGCATTATAGGCCTAAATGTAAAAAGGCAAAACTATGAAACTCCCATAAGATAACATAGGAGAAAACCTGGATGACTTTGGGTTTGGTAATGATTTTTAGATACAACACCAAAAGCATGATCCATGAAAGAAATAATTGATAAGCTAGACTTCATTAAAATTAAAAACTTCTGATTTTTCTCAAGATAATTAGAAGACAAGTCATACCGTGGAGAAAAATATTTGTAAAAGACATATCTGATAGAGGACTGTTGTCCAAAATATGCAAAGAACTCTTAAAAACTCAACAATTACAAAACAACCCAATTTTTTAAATGGGTCAAAGACTTTAACAGACACCTCACCAAAAAAGATATACAGATGGGAAATGAAGCATATGAAAGATGTTTCATATCATATGTTATCAGGGAAATGTAAATTAAAACATCAATGATATGTAACTACACACCTATTAGAATGAGCAACATCTGGAACACTGACAACAACAAATTCTGGTGAGGATATAGAATAACAGGAGCTCTCATACATTGCTGGTGGGAATGCAAAATGGTACAGCCACTTTGGAAGATGGTTTGGAGGTTTCTTACAAAACTAAACATACTCTTACCATACAATCCAGCAATTGTGCTCTTTGGTGTTTACCCAAAGGAGTTAAAAACTTATGTCCACACAAAAATCTACACTAGGATATTTATAGCAGCTTTATTCATAATTGCCAAATTTGGGGAGCAATCAAGCTGTCCTTCAGGAGGTGAATGGATAAATAAACTGTGGTACATCCAGACAGTAGAATATTATTCAGCACTAAAAATAAATGAGCTATCAAGCCATGAAAAGACATGAAAAAACCTTAAGTGCATACTACTAAGTGAAAGAAGCTGATCTGAAAAGACCACATACTTTATGATTCCAACTATATGGCATTCTGGAAAAGGCAAATATATGGAGACAGTAAAATGATAGGAGGTTGCAAAGGCTTGGCGGTGGGGGCGGGTGGGGGCGTGGGGAGTGGGAAGGAGCAATAGGTGGAACACAGGATTTTTTAAGGCAGTGAAAATATTCTGGATGATTATTATAATGATCATTATACATTTGTCCAAACCTACAGAATGTACAGCACCAATAGTAAACCCTACATTAATTATGGACTTTGGGTTAATATGATGTGTCAATGTAGGTTCATCAATTTTAACAAATGCGCTACTGTTGTGAGTGACATTGACAATGGGGGAGGCATGCAAGTGTGAGGGAAGAGAGTATAAGGGAAATCTCTGTACCTTCCACTCAGTTTTTCTGTGAACCTAAAACAGTTCTAAAATAAATGCAATGCAAAAGATCAATAAATCTGATCTTTTGATTCCAATTTCACTAATAGTTTCAAAATGCAAAGTCAAATAATATGCCATTTTTGCCTCCCAGTGGTTGAAAAGTAAGGGAAAATGGGCACTCCCATCCATTCCTGGTGAAAGTGTATATTGATGCAATATTTGGCAAGATAATTAAGCCAATCATATCAAAAGCCTTCAAAAGGTACACACTTCTTGACCCAGTGATTTTATTTTTAAAAACTTATCCTAACTAAATAATTATGCTTATGCACATAAATGCATATACAAGGATATTAATAATAGAAAAATGTTTACATACACTTAAAGGATTAATTAAATTATAGTATACCCATACAATAAAATACTATGCAGTCCTTAAAACTGATGCACTAGAAGAAAATAATTGAAATGTACACTGAAGATATAAACAGGAAAAATATTACTAAAAGATTAACAGTGTTGTGATTATGCGGGGTTTATCTTCTTCTTTTTTAATATTTATTTATTTTATTTATTTATTTGGCTGTGTCGGGTCTTAGTTGTGGCACACGCGCTCTTCGCTGTGACAAGCAGCCATCTCTCTAGTTGTGGCACGCAGGCTCCAAGGCGCATAAGCTCTGTAGTTGTGGCGCGGGTTCCAGGGTGCGTGGGCTCTATAGTTTGCAGCACGCGGGCTTCTTCGTTGAGGTGCACGAGCTCAGTAGTTGTGGCGCACGGGCTTACTTGCCCCACAGCATGTGGGATCTTAGTTCCCTGACCAGGGATCGAACCCACGTCCCCTGCATTGGAAGGCAGATTCTTTACCACTGGACCACCAGGGAAGTTCCTATTTTCTTCTTTGTGTTTATCTGTGTTTCCTAAATTTTCTACAATAAGCATGTGTTGCTTTTGAAAGAAAATATTTTCACTGTTTGACCCCCTCTCACAAAAACCAGTTGAAAAGTAATAAAGTTCCTACCCTGTGTTAGGCACTTTGAATAGACTGTCTCTGATCCTTACTATAGTGTAACAACGTAGCTATTATCTCTGTATTTTCAGTGAGGAAACTGAGGTACAAAGCAGTGGTAACTTTCCCAAAGTCACTCAGATACCATGATGGTTATTTTTGTGTGTCAACCTGACTGAGCCATGGGGTGTCCAGATTAAACATTTCTGGGTGAGTCTGTGAATTCCAGATGAGATTACCATTTGAACTGGTGATCTCAGTAAAATGGATTGCCCTCCCCCACGTGGGTAGACACCATCCAGTCCCTTGAAGGCCTGAATAGAACAAAATGCGCAGGAAGGAAGGATTTGCCCCCTTCTTGCCTACCTGCTTGAGCTGGGACATCTGTCTTCTCCTGCCCTTGGACTGAGATTTTCACCACTGACTCCCCTCATTCTCATGAATGGGTCTCATTGGACCCATACTGGAATTATACCACCAGCTCTCCTGGGTCTCCACTTGCAGATGGCAGACTGTGAGCCAATTCATTGAAATTTATCTCATAGATAGATGAGAGAGAGAGAGAGAGAGAGAGATGCTATTTGTTCTGTTTCTCTGGAGAACCCTGACTAATACAGATACTAAGGAGCAAAGCAAGATTTCAGCCGAAGACTGCTTGACTTTAGTCATTACTCTTCTCACCACATCCGGCTGCCTTTAAGATTACTGCATGTGTTGAACCGGTTTGCAAGGCAGAAATAGAGACACATGGAGAGAACAAACGTATGGACACCAACGGGGGAAAGTGGGCGGTGGGGGGGATGAACTGGGAGATTGGGATTGACATGTATACACTAATATGTATAAAACAGATAACTAATAAGAACCTGCTGTATAAAAAATAAATTAATAAAACTAAATTTTAAAAAATGATTACTGCATCTGTGACCAGCCATCATCCCTTGTCTACAGCAGTGAGAGCACTGGCTCCTAAACACCATGGGTGTCCAAAATCTAAAAGTTGCTGAAGCAAGGCAAGAAACCAATAAATTTTTAGAAACGTTCATATGAAAACTAGCCTTCTGTCAGAGGATCCCTAGGGAGTCACTATAAGCTCCACAGAATCAAGAGTCAGATGGGGTTTCTTCCTCTGAAAACTTCATCAACACAACCATTAACAGGTAGAGAAAATCCATCAAAATCTCACGATGTTAATTGTAACTTGATATATTTGAGTGGATAAACAAACCATATGCTTCACTTCTTCAAAAATGCTGATATAGGGCTTCCCTGGTGGCTCAGTGTTTGAGAGTCCGTCTGCCGATGCAGGGGACACGGGTTCGTGCCCCGGTCCGGGAAGATCCCACATGCCGCGCAGCGGCTGGGCCCGTGAGCCATGGCCGCTGACCCTGCGCGTCCGGAGCCTGCGCTCCACAACGGGAGAGGCCACAACAGTGAGAGGCCCGCGTACCGCAAAAAAAAAAAATAAAATGCTGATGTAATGACAGCATTCTACCTACTGCTTCACAGTCTCATTTCCTACCTACATTTTGAAGCATGGAAGTGCCACAAGTCACAAAGTTGCCATTTTTTAAAATTCCTTGGTGCATAAGACCAGTGGTCTGCCCTAGAAGGCTTCAGCTGACAGTGATATCTGGCATACTCTATGGGTCGTCCTTCATATTACCAATTTCAGAAGCTTTGGGACTTATCCCAAATCATCTGCTTCTCTCAATAATTTTATTAGGGCCTCCTGGCTATATTCATACATTCAACTTTGAATAATGAGTTCCGTAATTTATCACTGAGTGGGAAGCGTTATCCTTAAATAATTTTTTTCAAGTTATCTACAAAGGGTTTCCTTTTGTTCAGTGTAGAGAGCACTGGAGAAAAGGTCTATACATTACGTTAACCATTACTTCAAACTTCAACCTTAGCTTTAGTCTTCCTGGAGTCCTCAACCAAAAGAAATGATCATTACAATATACCCTGCCAGGCATACCTATATTGCTTCTTAAACTGCTTAGAGCAAATGGCATACAGCTATATTATCTAGTCAACTTTTTATCAGAATTCTAAAACTTGTTACAGAAAAATGTATAAATAAGAAAGAGGAGCACAAAAACAAGTATCCCTGGATGAATTTACCAAAAATCATTTACATTGTTCCAAATCTTTATAAAAACCTTTCTCAAAAATGTCTACCAAATCTCACTGCAGGAGATTCTGACTTTGAGACAAAGATCTTTTCTCTCATTCTAATTTGATTCAAGAAGAGAAACGGAGGAATTAGAAAGTAAGAATATCTGTAAACTATACTTTAATCCTATGTTATATTGATTGAGTCAGTGCTTTAAGACTGGTTATACATCACCCAGTTTACTTGATTTACCTTGAGTTTAGAAAATTTTACACTCTGAGGAGTACAATTTTGTCCCATTTATTGTGGATTAGCTATGGTTTAAAAAAAATCATGTAGGGGCTTCCCTCGTGGCGCAGTGGTTGGGGGTCCGCCTGCCGATGCAGGGGACACGGGTTCGTGCCCCAGTCTGGGAGGATCCCGCGTGCCGCGGAGCGGCTGGGCCCGTGAGCCATGGCCTCTGGGCCTGTGCGTCCGGAGCCTGTGCTCCACAGCAGGAGAGGCCGCAGCAATGAGAGGCCCGCATACTGCAAAAAAAAAAAAAAAAAAAAAAAAAATCATGTAGTCATCTGATACTGGAAACCAGGTCCATTGTCAGGAGTCTAACCTTCCCTCTATTGTAAAATAAGAATATTTCATTATTTCAATTTTCATCTTCCTTTTACCATGACAGCAATCTATTATCAGCAATATGGCCTATACTAGTTCTACTTCTACTTTCTTTTTCCTGGCTTCCAGCTCATAGGAGTTAACTAGGTTCCCTTCAAAAAGAAGAAATTCTAACAATAAAACAAAATTATCTCACCCCTGTAGAAACCCTCATTTAAAAAAAAAAAGTTATAGTCAGTAATACTGTATTAACTTTGTATGGTGACAGATGGTAACTAGGCATTGTGGTGACCGTTTTGCAATGTATACAAATATTGGATCACTGTGTTGTACATCTGAAACTAATGTAATACTATATGTCAATTATACCTCAATAAAAACATTTTTAAAAGGTTAAAGAATTTTCCAAAAAGTGTAGAATATACCAGCAGCTGCTCTATTTCATAAGGCAATATTCACACCTGGGGGAGGGGTGACCCAGATCTGGGCTCCAGCCTCCTCTGGTGATGCTGGAATGCTCCATGAAAGTTGCGGGGTGGGGAACAGGGAGCAGTGAGGAGGGAGTGGACATCTGAGGGGCGCTTCCCTGGCCCCCTTCCTCTCCCGTGTTCACAGGAACAGGAACGGGATGGCCTTTGTGACTACTGTATCCGTCCAAAACTGACTCGGAAAGGCCAAAAGTCAACTCCTGTAGGCAGAGCTAGAGGTGGAATTGATGGGTCGGTAACTGTGAGATGGCAGAGCCATCTGCAGGTGTGCCTGGAATTGAGTTATACTACCTGTATTTGTAAGACGGGTAAAAATTAAAATTAAGATAAACATGCACATTAAAAATCCTAAGATAACCACTAAAAGATAGAAACAGTGTTACTAAACCATGAGGAAGGAAAATGGAGTGGGGTGGATGAAATCAATCTAGGAGGGCGGCAGGAAAGAGAACGAGTAAAATCTAGAGCTAAGTGAGGTGAATGGAGGATACAGAGTAAGAGGACAGAGTTAAGTCCAAGCCCACAGGCAGCCAGAATGAATGCAGGACAAAAGTCGGATAGATTTTAGGGTATGTGGATTATCTTTCAATAAAACTGTTAATTAAGAAAATAAATAAAGTAACGTGGTTATGTGATTCAGTCAGGGGCACCTGGATCATCTCCCTTTCTAAAGTCAACTGCGCCATATAACATGACCTAATCCCTGGAGTGAAATCCAGCAAACTCCCAGGCTAGGGAATTAGGCAGAACATGTGTATCAGAGGGGGAGGTAGGAAATCTTGGAGGCCATTCTAGAACTCTGGTAGGAAGTGACAGATTGAAAATAGTAAACATGATACACTGAACAAGAGAAACCAACATGAGAAAGTATATGCTGTTTGATTCCATTTTGGTTTTGTTTGTTTGTTTGTTTGTTTGTTGCTGTACGCGGGCCTCTCACTGTTGTGGCCCCTCCCGTTGCGGAGCACAGGCTCCAGACGCAGTCTCAGCGGCCATGGCTCATGGGCCCAGCTGCTCCGCGGCATGTGGGATCCTCCCAGACCAGGGCACGAACCCGTGTCCCCTGCATCTGCAGGCGGACTCTCAACCACTGCACCACCAGGGAAGCCCTGATTCCATTTATATGAAGTGCAAAATAGGCAAAACTAGTCGGTGCTGCCAGAAGTAAAGACAGCGGTGATTCTTAAGGTCAAGGAGGGATGGAAACAATAGCACACGGGGAAAAGGATTTATTCATTCAACAAGTACACACTGAACACCTACCAGATGCTAAGTTAAAGAGATTTCATGGCAATCGAGATAAGCTTCTGTCTTCATGGAGCTTTAAGATCTATCAGGGAAGACAGAGACCATTAAATAAACATCTACCATAAGCTGTGATAAGCTTCACACTGGGGAAAGGGGGACCTAAACTAGTTTAAGGGTTCCAAAATGACATTTAAATGGAGGCCTAACAGAACTTAGGCAGGCAAAGAAGGGATCATTGTTGACTTAGTGACTCTGGATGACTTCAGACTGATCATTACTCTAAGACCTGACTAAGAGAGGCCATGTGACCTGCATCTCCATCATTGTGAGAATGGTCTCTGGATGAATGGAAACACTAGTCCTGCCCTAAACTGCACTGGTCAAACAACTCCCTTCATGCTAGGACATTAAGAGTTCCGAACATTCTTCCACAAAATGAATATTGACAAGATAGAGTGACCTGAAAGTAACCACCACGTTGACGCAGGAGCCTGAATCCATGTGAAAGGAGTACAGCAGAACGCACAGTGGCTTCTGGCTCAGGCTCCGAATCAGACCGCCTGAATAATAATGCTGACTCCACCACTGGCTGCATGCCCTTGAACACTGACCTTCTGCAAGCCTCCATTTCGTCATCTCTAAAATAGGGGCAGTATTGCTACAGTGCTAAGAAGTCTTTAAAGGGTAGCTTTTTAAATAAAACAGAGGGACTATACAAATGTCTTGAGGCGGATCCTGTTTATAACAGGGTTGATAGATTCTAAATGCATATGAGGAAGAACTCCTCTCCCGACACTCTCTCAGACTCACCAGCCATACCAACTTGTCATTGCCGGAACGCACCAAGATCTCTTAAATGCCTGTGCATTTGCACATCTCGGTCCTTTCTTCCGGCATGTTCTACCCACTCTTGTTTGCTTGAAGAGCTTCTATTCAGCCTCCAAGTCTCAATTCATGCATTGTCTCATGGGGGAAGATTATCCTGACTGAACAAGACAGAACTAGGTGATCACTTGTCCATGCTCTCGTGGCATTGTGAATCTCTCCAAAGTAGCATGTAGCACATTAGACCAAAATCGCTTATTCATACATTCATCTCCTCATTGCTATGAGCCTCTTGAGAGATGAGGCCATACACAGCACTTGGCACATAACAGACAGCAAAGAGTGTTCACTGAATTAATTGAATGAATGACTACTGATGCCTTAAGAGGAAGTGAATTCCTGCCACCAGAAATATTTAAACAAAGACGAGATAGTTGTTTAGCAGAGATGTACAGACAGGACTGAAGCATCTGATACTGAACCAGCTAACTACTAAATAGGACCCTCCAAACCTGAGAGTCCTTGGGGCTAGGTGAAGAAAACCGGCAATCCCAAAGGCACAGAGAAGGAACAGCTGTATATTTGGGGAAGAGCAAGTGGCTCAGTTTGTCTGGGCAAGAGGACAGGATGGAGACAGGATTGTAGCAAGAAAGAGATGACACATCCAAAATAGTAAAGGAACATCATTTAATAAGTGTACTATTTAAGAGGAGTGGGCAAGGTAAAGTATCCCTCATGGAATGATAAAGCTTACAGGGCCTAACAAGAGCAGGCTGCCATTCCAAAGGGGCGAAAAGAAGGAAGTGGAGTTCCCAGAGACCTGTGAAAGGGGGGTGGTGGGGTGACTTGATATAAGTCGTGGCCTAAGTAGAGGAATGGGATTTAGTCACTGCCAGGGATCTACAGGGAGAGGGAAGAGAGGAATAAATATCCAGGCACCTCATCTCCCTCTGCTGTCACCCTCCAACAGCCTACCAGTGCCTGCCAGTGGCCGCACCCAAAGCCAGACAGCAAGGGAGCCCAGGTAAGGTAATCTGTAGAAGCCCAGAGCAGGGCAGACGGTGAGGGGCAGGCTAACCGCATAAACATTATTTGGCAAGCCCTCAAGAGCTGCCACGGAGTTTGGGGCATAAGGGTGACATGATCCAGGCTCTGCTTGAGGATGGTTAGTTTTGTGGCTGTAATCAGAATGAATTCTGAAGGCAAAGAGGGAGAGGGAGGCAGGGAAACAAAACTAGGAAACCATTGAATCCATTCATTTAAGTGAGAGGGGAGGAGCCTCAGCAAGGGGACGCCTTCATTACCCATATCAGCCCTGGGAAGGCTCCTGATTCTCCTGCAGATTGCACACTCCCTGAGCGGCTCACCCTCCACATAAGCAGCCCGCCGAGTCACAGAGGTGGAGAAGAAACTTCTCCAATAAACAGCACGATCCTACCGTACAGCACAGGAAACTATATTCAATATCCCGTGATAAACCATAATGGATGGGACTTCCCTGGTGGCGCAGTGGTTGAGAGTCCGCCTGCCGATGCAGGGCACACGGGTTCGTGCCCTGGTCCGGCAGGATCCCACGTGCCGCGGAGCGGGTGGGCCCGTGGGCCATGGCCGCTGAGCCTGCGCGTCCGGAGCCTGTGCTCCGCAACGGGAGAGGCCACAGCAGTGAGAGGCCCGCGTACCACAAAAAAATAAAAATAAAAAAATAATGGAAAAGAATATGAAAAAGAATGGCTATATATATATATGTATAACTGAATCGCTGCTGTACAGCAGAAATTAACAGAACACTGTAAATCAACTATACTTCAATAAAATAAATTTTTAAAAAAAGAAGAAGAAAAAGGAAGAAAAGAAACTTCTCCAAACCAAGAAAACATTTCTGGTGTATACTTTTGAGTTTCCTCCTAATGTTCGCTTTCCCTCTTTTCCTCTGTATCTAAAATTATACTGAGCAAGCCCAGAGGAAAGTGGCTGCGGCAACTAAAGGTCACAGAGCAGACAGCAGTGATTGAGTTTCTTATCATAAAAAGCAAAAACATGAATAGAGATCCACAGGAGGAAAGCCCCACTTGATTGTCAGTAACCACTTCTCCAAGATTCTGACATTTAATTCTTCTCTGGCTGCCCACCCTCTCATCAAGCAGTGACCAAACCCATCCTTCTTGGCTTCTTCCTTCCAAAAACTGTCTTCCTTGGGCCTCATCACAAAGGGACTGATTCTCAGCTATTACATTCAGAAAAAATCCGAGGACCTTATCAGCAACTAGACCAGCACAGAGATGAATAGAAGCAGCGTAACATTTCCTCTGTGAAGCCCTCTCTTTCTGCAGGAGCAGATTCGGGTTCCTTCTTCCATGCCCGCTTCACCTCATCTCCACCCGCATCATCACACCAGGTGGGCGCCCGGCCTTGGTAGGTGAAACCAGAGGGGCCACCTGATATTTCCTTTTACCAGGTGGATAGGAGATAGCTCTGCTCTATCTCTTGTTTTCTGTTCAGAATGAGGCTCTTTTTTCATCAGTATTATTATGCAAAGTTTCCTGAAATAAAAAGAACAATGACTGTTTAAGTCCTTCGCTCTTTAATGACACACAATGCAACAAAGCTCATTAGATTGACATTTACTTTTTTTCTCCACTGCCTCATTAGAAGCTTAGCACCTCTAAGAGGATTCCTTACAATGCATTGTCGCTGAGCACATGGAGAGCCTTTAAAGATTTTTGTTTGTCTCTCAACAAACTCCTTGCCAGGCTTTTCAAAACTGAGGTATAGAAGGAAAGAACATCTGACAAAGAAGAAGGCTGAATTACCACACACTCAGAAGCACTTCACCTCCTTGCAGCACTACCATACATCATCAGCAACGTGAGTTAACAAATCCCGACAGTTTCCATTTTCAGACTGAAGGGGCAGATGATACAAAGCAGCAACGCCACGTGTGTGAGGATGCTCCCCCCACCCAGCCACCCACAAACACGCACACATTCTTTCTAACCTATCGTCTTTTCATGATTAGAGGTTGCATTCATGTTTGAGTTCTTAAAACAAACAAAGTGTTCATGAGAATCTTCCGCACCTCCCCCTTTCCACCAGTATGTCCACTCCCAAGGACAGCAGGAATACCAGCTGGTCAATTCCATGGGCTTTTGCTTAGACTCAGGGTAGTGGTACAGTCAGTCAGACGCCCCTCAGTGGAAAATAGCAAGGCCAAAGTGGCAAGAAACCACATGTGCCCCCCAAAGCAGTAAATAACATTGTGTGGATTTAACAATTCATTCTGTTGATGAATCCAGCACACAAGTATTTATCTTGCTACAAATTTGTTTTTGTTTCCTGACATCTTTTTAAAAACCAGTTTTGATGACAGAAGATACTTTCTTTAATCCTACCGATATTTGTACCCAGATCTGTTTTCTATACTAAGAACTGGACAGATAAACTGCGTGCATCATGATCCTGATGCAATCTAAATCTTGTTTGCCTACGCTGTTTTCTCGTCTTTCAAATGGACACACTACAGCTGCCTTCCCAGTGCAAAGGGGGGAGGTGTGCCAAAGAGGGCTGAGAGATGGAAGTTTCCTCAGTGTGGGTAAGAGAACTGGCCAGAGGCAGGGGAGGTTGGCTGGGGCCGTGAGGATCTGCACTGCTGTGGCCTGCACTGCTGTGACCGTCATTCAGGTAACTGCTCTTTCTTTCGTCTTCCGAGGGGTGGTTCTTGGCTGCTGGCTTAACTTTCAGAAAGCACCCCGACTTCTCCAAGCTTCATGGGTCAGCTCCTACTTTTGCGTCTTATTTTCTTTAGCAAAAAGGAAAGGAAAGGAACCAGCACTGGAAAGCTCTGAGATTCCGGGAAATTCTTCAAAGAGCAGAAGCAGAGTACAGGTGGTTCATTATGAACTATTAACATATTAAAATAAGCCAATAAGAGGAGTGTTAGGTTTCTTTTCAAATTAGATCCTGTCTTTGCTGAGAAAGAAGAAAATATGAGGGGTCTGGACTTTTTTATTTTTTCAACAAAACATTGTTTTGGTTTGGGTTTTTCAAGGACACATCATTTTCCTGGCTGTGATATGTAATGCTTCATTTTACCAATCTGCATTAAGTGGTTCAGCTTATGACTATAAACAGTCTCTGATTTTGTCATTAGGATGAGTTATTCAAGTGTAAGGAACTCAAGATAATGTCCTCAAACCACTTAAACAAGATTCTTTCATTCTTCATTCAAGTAAACATATCCTGGATAACTTCTGTGAGTCTGGCATGGACGAGGGTGTTCTCTTAAGTCATTTTCCACGTCAAGATCTGTACTAATCTCCTCCTCCTACCCTACCAATTAATAATGTCACAGGCTTGAGAAGCAGCTGGCCAGGGTCTCGCCTATATGAGCCGGAATAGGGAAAGCTAACTGGCATTAAGGCATGTGAGAGAAGCCATATAGCATAGCGGTTATGCACACTGACTCTGAAGTTTGTCTGGGTTCAGTTCCCACATCTGCCACTTTTTAGGTCAAGTAGGATAAACAATTTAGCCTCAGAATAATAAATACAAAGGACTTAGATAAGGACTTAGCACATGGTAAGTACTATACTAAATGTTAGGTATTTTTAGGACCCCGGCTTTAACAGGGCTCTGTCACTACCAAGAGGAATGATTAGGGACCCAAGGCCTAGTCTTCTTCCCACTGAAGTGGCTGAGTCATTCCCAACACTATTCGCCAGCCCCTGCTGATGCTGCCCTGTCTTGCCAGCAATGCCACCACAATGACATGCGTGTCCTTGACCACTGCCCTCTCCAGCCTGCCCCACTGTTCTCCTGGGTTGATCCTGTTGCTTCCACAAATATAAGGGGAGATTCTGTCTCCACTCTTGTTGCATCTCTTTATCAGACTGCTAAGTGTGACCTTGCTCTCTTTTTTTAGTAAATCTCCCATAAAGGGTAGTTTCACCTTCTTAGTTTCCTACAGGACAATCTTTCAAATAACATGATAAAAGCTACCCCCTGGGCTAAGTCAGAAAACATTTGGGTGGCAACTCCAATAACCTGCTCAAAAAGTCCTTTCCCACTAATTATAAATTACTGTTCCAAGGAAGGAGTTAAGGCATCTTGATCTCTCCCTATATATCAGTATCATTACACTTTATGTTTGCTGCCCCACAGCAAAACACACACACACACACACACACACACACACACACACACACGAGTCTTGCACCATACCTTACTGGAGAATTTTAGTCTCCTTAAGGACTGATCAACACTTCCAAATTCTCTTTACAATATTCTCAGAGAACCTATCAATTTCACATGCAAAAGAGGTCTGAAGCATGTCTGGGACATGCTAAGGCTCTTGGTATTTTAGATCAGTCGATATTATATATTAGCCCCTTTCTGAAGCTACCTTCCTCGATTCTATTTTTCCTGATGTTTCCATGTTAGTGTTTCTTAAATTGTGGTCAAGGACCATTGACGTCAAAACAAACTGACTTAGTAAAAACCCAGATCCCCCACATCAGCTGAGTCAGGATCTCTGGGAGTAAGGCTCAAACGTTTGAAGTTCTACAAGCTGTTCTTTCTCTGCAGTCTAAAGTTTGAGAACTAGTGTTCTACATCATTTTGAAATCCACATCATTTTGAAACACACATTAATTGCATTACCAAGCATTATGTGTCTATCTGACCAGTTAAATTGTTGGAAGCTAGTACAGTGATCTTTAACATAAAATCCTGTATTCCATCCTTTGTTATTTAAGATATGATCTTGCTATCACTAAGGTGAAGAACATTTGCAAGGCAGGACAGCCGCTGGTCTCAGGAATCAATGAAATGAAGTCTGTTTGCCTCCTTTAAGATGAAAGAATTGGTACAAATATACAACAAAGCCCATAATAGGAAGTCCAAACAGCCTATAGGGGTTGCCTAGTGGTTGGTGGGTGAGCTTTGCAGTCAGTGAGACTAGGATTCAAATTCCAGTATGGATGCTAACTAGCTGTGTGACCCTCAGTTTTCTTAGTTTGTGCCTTGATGTTCTCACCCATAAAATTTAGATACTCATACTGACCTCATAGATTTGTTGTAAGGATGAAGTGAAAAAATGTAGGTAAAGCATTTGGTACAGGACACAGTAAATGTGTTTTAAAAGTTATTATTTCCAAATGAGAATTATTCCTGATGGATTCTGAAATAAACCAAACAGTTCTCATCCACATAAAATCTTCAAGATGGTTAGTGAGTTACTGGCCAGATACCACTTTGCCTTCTTTCCAGATATCTGGATACCTCAATAGTGTGATTTGCAAAGCACCACAGAGCAAGGTAAACTTAAGTCAGAATAGCCAGATATTCTACCGGACAACTCCAACCCTAGGGAAGAGTCTAAGGAAAGAATGGCAAAGCCAGAGTATGAGATGGACCGTTCAAAGGTGGGGCAGATTCACTCAACAAAATCATTACAGGGCACATGTGCAAGACACAGTTCCGAGCTGGGAGTACCGCACTGAACAAAACAGACAAAATCTTTTCCCCTGTGGGGCTCATACAGGGAAGCAGACAGTAAACAACTCAGTTAATAAAATAGACAGGATGTCTGATGGTGAAGCGTGCTGTAAGAAAAATCAAGCAAAAAATGGGAATAAACAGAGCCAGGGTGGATAAGAGTTTGTCATGGCAAAGCAGAAAAACCTATGCATTGTTCCATCAGTATCATCTCCCCTTGCCCTAAATCCACAAGTGAAAGGTGACCATTCGATTAATTCTCAGTAACTATTTTCTGAATGAAGGATATGCCTCAAGAGGAAACCAAAATCTCTGAAAATAAAGCACACCTGTTTCAACTGGTTAGCATTAGTATCTGGTACATTTAAACACTCAATAAATCATTGTTGCAGAAATCGATGGCTCAGCAAATAAGCAAAAGAACTGTCACCTTTCAGGAAGAATGATGATAGCTCCATCCAGAGAGACTGTTCTCTGTAATGATTGCAACCTCCATAATAAGAATAACAACAACATGGGCCTGATTGCTCACTTATACTTGGTATTCTCCTAAGCACTTTACATGGATTATCTCATTTGAACCTCACAACAATATTGGAGATTCAGGGGAGGAATTGCCCAGTAAAGGACCTGTGGAAGCCTCCTCTGTTGAGTAGTGCCCTTCCTATTGAGAAGTGTATCCTTCTCAGTCAATAAGTTGGGTCCTAAGTAGACTTCAGAGCAGTGATTCTGATTACCAATCAATCAAATTATCAAACACAGATGTTCACATTTTCCAACCCAGCTGCCAGTCTGCTCCCAGCAAAGCACTGTTTCTGATAACCGTCCAGTCCAGACTTGGAAGTTTTTCATGTCTTTTCTCTTTCAGTCATTCTACTGGTGTTATCCAGCACTTGCTGTGTCCAAAGCTCGAGAGGCAGTCAGAGGTCCCTGCCCTCCCGGAGTTTACAATCAGACCCTGAAAGAAGGCTCAACCCTTTACAGTGAAACAAAAGCAAAGCAATGCGTTTGCCTTGGGGTGTGTACAACAGATGCAAGAGAGGACTGAGGACTTTGATTTATATCTTCGGAGGCTAATTTTGATTTCCAGTATGGAGAACTATTGGAAGGAGTCAGGACAGAGATATGTGTGTGTCAGAAAGGGCAGCTACGCACCTCAGGGAAAAGAGCTAGGTGCACCTGCGCTCTGGTTGCACCAAAGACCCAAGATAGGGCTACAGCATGAGTCACACCGGCAGCTGCTTCCCAAGCTGTTGGAAAGCCAGTCACAGACAAGGCCGGTAGAACCTATGCCTGCCCTTGCCGGATCCTATTCTGAAGATTTAAAGCTGAAAATCAGTGCTGAATGATAGGTCAGAGCTCCCGAAAACCCAAACCATAGTCAAGAAAGAGAGAATCCGATTTGCCAGGAAAAACAAATTGCTTAAAAAGCTAGTGCTGTAACCAGTTCTGGGAACAAATAGTGCCCATTTTATTTTTTTTCCAGTGTTTTGAAAGGAAAGAGGCAGCAATTAGAGAGGAAGTGGAGGCAACAGTGCAGACGCACGGAGGAACAGAGCTGGAGGAGGGGCCTCAGCACCCTGCGCCAGAAGTGGTCCAAGTTGGACGCCAGTCTGATCGTGTTGCTCCTCTGCATGAACCCTGCAGAAGCCTCCCACTCTCCTTCACACAAAGCCCAAACTCCTTCACCTGACCCACAGACATTTGCAAAACCTGGTCCTCTCCTTGGCTTTACCTCACCATTCTCCTCTTCCCTTCATCTATTCTGAACTGCTCTCGGGTCCTCACAGGCGCCTCTACCCTGCCGCCACTGGACCATCACGTGGAACACACTTCCCCTCCCCATCTTCATCTGACTGCCACCTACTCATTCTTCAGATTCTGCTTAAATACCATTTCTGCAAAGAAGCTTTCCTTACCCTGGTCTAGGTTAGGTCCCCTTGCTCTGTTCACATAATTCCCTATATTTCCTCTCTCATAATATTCATCAACTTTCTAATCATTATTGACTTATTTATGTGTCTTCCCTACTAAAGAGTAAACTTCATGAGTGCAGAGATTGTTGTAAGTGCTCATAAAACATCTGTTAAATTAATCAATTGATTCAATTGAAGCAAAATTTTTTTTTTTTTTTTTTTTGTTTTTGTTTTTGTTTTTTTGGTGTACGCGGGCCTCTCACTGCTGTGGCCTTTCCCATTGCGGAGCACAGGCTCCGGATGCGCAGGCTCAGTGACCACGGCTCACGGGCCCAGCCGCTCCGCGGCATGTGGGATCTTCCCGGAATGGGGCACGAACCCGTGTCCCCCGCATCGGCAGGCGGACTCTCAACCACTGCGCCACCAGAGAAGCCCGAAGCAAAATTTATTTAGGGACTCTAGGTCCTTCTTTCTTCCTGAATTTTAAATGGCAAGAAAAAAAAACAATAGGCAGCATCTCAAAGGAGAAGAGAAAGGACAATTCTTGCCCATGGTGGCCCGGCAGTTTAGGCTTTATGATCACCCATACCCTTCCTCATTAGCATGTGCCCCCCTGCCCCAGTATAAAAAAAATTCCATAAAGCTACTTTACCTCCTCCCCAGTCCAGGAAATATTGTCTTTCCTCCTTTTATTCTCATTTCATTCATTGAGTACACATTTATAAAGCGACTTCTGTGAGAAGCACAGAAGCACAGCAAACACTGACTCTCTACATTTTTGTTGTTTTTGACCTTTCACAGGTGGTGATTTAGGAGCTGGGTGTAATAGGAACTCAGAAATAAGCAAGATTTTAATTTCAAGGGGTAAAAAGATTAATAGTCAGAAACATATTTAGTGTAAATTCAAAAAAAAGTTAGGAATCTTTGAGCTGTTGGCAACAGAAGGACCAGTTTGAATTAGCTTAAACCCATGATTTCATTGGCTCACAAATCTTTTAAAGGCCAGAGGTTGTTTCAGGCATGGTTTTTTCCTGACATGGACTTCACAGAGTCCCCAGGCTCTGGCTCCTTTGTGATTCTCTGAGCTCTACCCTCTGAATGACACCTTGACCTCCTCAGCCTTCCTCGTGCTAGCAGTTATTCCAGATATCACTTCTTCCACCACATCAGAAGAAGAGGAACTCTTCACCCACCTCCCACGTAGGAAAAAGGAAGCCTCCTTCCCAGGACCCTCCAGCAAACGGGGGGATTTCCTCCCCTATCACTATCAATATGCCCATCCTGGAACCAGTTGCCTCACCCAAGGAATGGGATACACTGGTTGGTTTCAGCCCATCAGGATCCACCACTGGAGCCAAATATGGCATCCATTCCACACCAGCTGTATAGCTGAGCAAAGTAGAACCTATCCCTAAGGGAAAAAAAATCGAAGACGGTTGGAGAAATGAAGAAATAGATACCAAACAAGCAGTCAACAAATGTCCGTTGTACAGGTGTACGGTCAGGCCACCCAAGATGGCTGTTCTCTTGCTCTCTGTACACCCCCTGCTCAACCAGTGCCTGCTTCACCTACACTCTATTCACCTGACTGACCTTCCCTCTTAATCATAGAGCCTAATCAGTAACTGCCTACGTGCTTGCCCTCTGCCCCGGCTGCAGATTTCCCTGGTAACTGAGGAGCGGACCTAACATCAATTCCCCTTGCAACTGGTAGTCTCCTTCTCCTTCAAGTAGTGAAGATTGCTTCCATGTCCTGCCTGCCGTCTGCTGTACACAGTGGGCTGTTGTTCAGGACATTTTGCTTCAGACTTGTAAGGTTTCCTGTCCAATAAACCATGGATGTCTCTGTTGCTGTCTCCGGGCTCTTTCCTCAGTCTCACAGCTGGGCAATTACAAGGTTTACAGGGTTCAGCCCAGCAACAGGTAACTAGATATCCAAAGCAGCTCTCAGGTTTTTCCACATCTCACAAAGAAATATGTCATCATGGATGGGTAGCTTATAGAATCCCTGATTCTTAGAAGTAGAAGGAATTGTAGAGATGGAGCCCAATCTAATCCTTCATGTTATAGTAGTTAAGCCTAGGAAAACTGAAGTAATCGGCCCCAAGTTACACAGTTTGGTGATGCCACTGGAAAGAACATAACATTCCTTCTTGCTTGTCATTACTACACAATCAGGGCAAAATCATACCATATGACAAGTCATTTCTGTTATTCTATAAACGCAGAGTTTACTTGCAGAGAGAGTATTTTTGTTGGGTTTGTGAGGAAGAGTGTACATAGGAAAGAGTGAAAGAATGGAAAGAGAACAATTTTAATATCTTTTCCATTTTGTTTTAATTCACACAACTTTCTGAAACATTTATGGACCCTAAAAACAAGAACTTTTCTCAGAGCTGAGAAAGTGCAACACTAGGACTTTGATAATAAGAATCCACATAGCAACGACAATCAGGCTTCTAAGTCCTGATCCCAGGGCTCAGCACCATTTGGGGAAAAGATAAGTTATTGCCTCTGCTCTCAACAATCGGTGTGTTTGAGACCTGCCAGATAATGCTCATTTATAATGCTTTTGATTTGAGGAGGGAATCTTCAGAGTAGAGAGAAAAAGTTCATGCTAGTCAATAATTAAACATCACAGAGCAACCTGTGCTCTGGGGCCTGTGAACTTTCCTCCAGGTCACAGAACTGCATTGCATTTTCATTGCATTTTCACCAAAAGTGCCCTCCCTGAGCCTAGCGAATCTCTCCCCTAGTATACACACCCCCTCCACGTATGGAGAGCCTATTCAAAGGCAAACAGCTCACTCTGATGGTGCTTATCTTTAACCCTTATTTACCACTAGTATCTCAGCAGTAATTGTTTAACTTTTTTTTTTTTGGTATAATATCATCTTTTTTTTAATATCTTTTTTGGGGTATAATTGCTTTACAATGGTGTGTTAGTTTCTGCTTTGTAACAAAGTGAACCAGTTATACATATACATATGTTCTCATATCTCTTCCCTCTTGCATCTCCCTCCCTCCCACCCTCCCCATCCCACCCCTCTAGGTGGTCACAAAGCACTGAGCTGATCTCCCTGTGCTATGCGGCTGCTTCCCACTAGCTATCTATTTTACGTTTGGTAGTGTATATATGTCCATGCCTCTCTCTCACTTTGTCACAGCTCACACTTCCCCCTCCCCATATCCTCAAGTCCATTCTCTAGTAGGTCTGTGTCTTTATTCCTGTCTTACCCCTAGGTTCTTCATGACATTTTTTTTTCTTAAATTCCATATATATGTGTTAGCATACGGTATTTGTTTTTCTCTTTCTGACTTACTTCACTCTGTATGACAAACTCTAGGTCTATCCACCTCATTACAAATAGCTCAATTTCATTTCTTTTTATGGCTGAGTAATATTCCATTGTATATATGTGCCACATCTTCTTTATCCATTCATCTGATGATGGACACTTAGGTGTTTCCATCTCCAGGCTATTGTAAATAGAGCTGCAATGAACATTTTGGTACCTGACTCTTTTTGAATTATGGTTTTCTTGGGGTATATGCCCAGTAGTGGGATTTTGCTCGCTCTGTACCCGAGAAGAGATTCCTCTCTCAGCCTCACTCCCTCCACCAGGCCTTCCTCTACCCTGTGGTCCAAATTCACTTTCTGAACATGAGTTGAATCGTGTAATGCCACTGCTTAAAACACTCTGAGGAATCCAAAAGTTTATAGAATAAACTGTGCCTTGTTAACATGATCCCCAAGATCCAGAACTCACTGCCCAAACAACCTGCACTCTCATGCCTTCCTACCCTTGTCCTGGCTGTTTTATCCACCAGGTAAGCCCCTCACTGCCTTAGCTATAGAGAAAATCCTGATCAGTTCTTAAGTCCCGGGGAAATATTATCCCTTCTCTCAGTTTCCCTAGATAGCTTCCCCTTTAACATCCCCTATAACATTGTAGTTTGGTCCTTTCTTTACCTCTTCGTCTCCTCCAGGACAAGGACCATATTTTACTCACCACTGGGTTTTCATCCATTGCACAGAGTAGATGCCCAATTAATGTTAATTGAGTTAGATTGAATTGAGTCATATGATGTCTGTCTTGCCGTCAAAGCAGATTGAAATCACACTTTCTTCCAAAATATGTCCTAAACTATCCTAACTGTAGGTTCAGTCTATGTATTGAGTCAACCTATTTGCTCCCTCTATCCAGCTCCAAAACTCCAAGTGCAGCCCCAAACTCAACTCCCAGGACCATGTGTGAAATGATCCAGGAGACCTTTGGGTAACTCTAGTCCACAGTCCAGAACTCAGCATCAAATCACCCTTGCCACTCATCAAATCGTGCATTTATTTATTTGTTTGTTTGTTTCATAAACATTTAAAAGCCTACTTTGTCTCAGGCCCTATATTAAGTGCAAAAGAAATAAGGGTGAAGACCTGGGCCCTCAGGGAGCCCACAGCTAGTTGGCTGGGGGTGGGGGAGTGGCAAAACAGGCAACCCTGTTGCAGATCCTCTATCATATTTTGCCCAATCCCCAGTCTCTCTACTCTGTTTCTTGTCCTTGGGATGCTCTCTGCCTTGATTCTTGTTCCAGAGACCCCCAGCTCTCCAGACGAGAAATTGAAATCCTACTTGCAATCCTACTGCCGGGACAAAAGACTTGTCTACAGTTTTCTTTTTCATATAACCAGCCCTTCTGCATACCACTCTTCATAGAGGGAGAAAAGTCTGACTTCTTCACAGGGTCACTGATCCTTTGTTTCAGGACTCTCTGACCTGGCGCTCAAGTCTGGCATCTAATGTGAATTATCCAGTACCCTTTAACTTTAAAGTACATAACATCCTCTGTGTATCCTATTTAGAATGGATATCCCCAGGATCCATTCCCTCAGATTCTAGTTGTCTGTATTTATTACAAGGTTCCCAGATGATTTTGAAACAGATGATCCAGGGACTTTGAGAAGGATTGTCCTAAGAGCCACATGTTCGCTTAAGTTTTAGAATCATCTACACTGTCCCTATCTCACCCTACCACCAGTTTGGACCCTGCAAACCTTCAATAACTGAGCTAATCCCCCAAGTCTCCTGCCAAAGGAAGTGGAATTTAGCCAGCAGAGGACCTACTATGCATGCCTGTGTGCTTTGACTTTTGAATATTATCTTCCCCAAAGTCCCCCTCACTGGGCACTGCTTACCCATTGGGACATCTTAGATGCTTTATCTTGGCCTTTTGGCCAGTTACTTGTTTGGACTCTGATCTCTTTCCATTACCACTGAAACACCATGTTTTGTCCATCAATACCTGACAGTCATTCTCTCACCCCTCTATCTGGTATCCCTACCTAGCCAGGTTTGGCCCCAGGTTCCAGACCTCCCCACTTAGTCTATCCAAGTGTAAATTATTGACTGCATCTGCACGAGTCCTCAGAAATCCCAGTCCATGGTCATATTTTCTTAATCTGAAATCCCATAGCACCAGTTGTCTGCCTCACTTTTTGTCACTTGCTATTCCTAGTCCTGTTACCAATATCCTATCTCTCCAGCAAGACTGTAAATTAACATTACTGAGTATTTGTGGGTTAAATAATCATATAGGCCCTAACTATGGAGGACACAAAACAAGAAATTAATAGTAAAGGTAAAGGTCCAGAGGAACTTATATTGCCAGAAAAGTCAGGCTTAGAAGAGATGCTAGAGTTCGCATTGAGTTCCCAGGAAAAAAGAGGTTTTTAACCACCATATTTTCCATTTATTGAGGACCACTTATGTGTCAGGCACTGTACTAGCTATATTACATGTCATCCTTCTAAACCTCACAACCATCCTTTGAAGAAACTGACGCTCAAGGAAGTCCACAAACTTTCCCACACTGACACAGCCAGAAAGTGAAAGAGTTGAGATAACAATTTAGGTTGACTCCAAAGCCCATGGTCTATTACTCTACAAATCAAGGAAATAATTATCACAAACTCCTCAATTTTACCAGAACTATTAATACAGTGCACTATTCCCTGAAGGCCTCTAATATCACTTGGAAATTTCCAACAGGTTCAAAAAAATTGTAAGGAAGACATTTTTCTGGAATAATCAGGGAATAATGTACAGTTGGGTATACAGGGCATTAAGGGCAAATGTCCTGCCCAACAGCTGTGTTCATTCCTCTGTTCAGCTCAATGGTACTAAACATAAAGCAAAATGAACTGAGCATTTTAATATTGTTTTCTCTTTGGAGACTCTGACTTCTACTTAATAGGACAGGAAAATAGCCCACCGAGCAGAATGCTAGATGGTGGCTCATCCTACTAAGGCTTTATGGCTGAGCTTCTGTAGTTTGTGTCTGCTTGAGAGATCCCCTGGCCCCTTTCCTAATTGCAGGGGTTGCCCCCAGCATGAACACTGGATTACTAGCTCGAGTTAAAGAGCACTTAGAGCCAGGCTGGCCAGAACACTCGCATGACTTCCAGGAAGCTACAAGAGACATCAAGAATTAATTAATTGATGCCAATGGGATTTGTAAGCTTGGGATAAGGACACTTCAAAGCCTGAAAGCATATGCAGCGCATCACACAACTCACACTCCCTGGCACCCCCGCTGCTGTGTGGAGCAATGATGAGGGCGCTGGGTTTGGAGTCCCAAGCCCAGGTCTGGGTCTATGGGAACTTGTGTCTTGCTTATCTTTCTAATTCCTCATCCGTAAATAAGAATAATCCCTGCATTACTCATTGCAAAGGGCTTTGTGAGGGCTACTCACAAAGCCCTCAAATGAGGTATTTGTATGTGAAAGCTCCATAAGGACTGTAACTAGGGTAAATGCCCCCCCCAGTACTCCCGTAGCAATCTGTGCTTGCCCAACAAGCATTCATCACATTTCTCTTCTATATTGTATGTACCATAAGGACAGCAACTGTATCAGTATTGCTCACCACTGTCTCCTAGTATCTACCACCGTGCTGAGCGCTTGCTTAGTGCTCAATAAATATTTGTGAGATGAATGAATAGATGATAAATGCAGTCTTATGTAGTGTTCTTTATTTTGTGGGAATTTCATGCCACATGGTAAAACAAATCCCATGTCACCATCACTGTCCGCTACTGGCAACATTTTTTCACTTTATAACTGTTACTTCATACACATAGATGGTCCTCAAGAAGTGTATAGTCCGAAGGGAATAAGATTGTACAAATGAAAAATCAAGTAACAGCAAACACAGAAAATGCCATTTCTAACAATTTCTCCTTGTTATTTCAACTTTTTCAAAGAATTAACCTCAGGGGTAAATCCCAGCATCTTAAAACTACAAGTTTCTATCTTGGTAGACCAGGGACTGCTTAGTATGACCAGACAGACTATTGTAAATATAAATTCAATTGTATCCCAGAAATCCCAGACTTTCTTGTGGAGGAGTGACTATTTTCTGAAAGCCTTAAGAACCAGAAGTAGACATTATGTGTGAGAAGGTGTGGGGAAAGGGGGGCAGAAGTGGGTCAGAAGATGCTTCTGTAGATCCCAATGCAAATTTTTGCGGAAATACATAGCCAGACTCAAAACGTAAAGGTAGGCTCTAATCATTTGCTAAGATCTACATGCAATGAGAAGTAACTGGAAAGCAAACATATATTGATAGCATAGACTCAATGCCCCAATATTTTTAGTACTTTGACATTACAAATTTTTTTATCTGCTTTTTATGTGGAACAAATATGCAGACTAAACTAACAACTTGAGCAGGACACCAAGGATTTCTTCTGAGGGGTATTTTTCTCTGTGATAGGTCTACAGGGAGACCTGAGTACAAGAGCATCACATGATACCAGGAAGCTTGGGGACACTTCCTTTAGTGGAAGGAAGGGTTTAGTGAAGTCTTTATCACCACTGGGAAGAGTAAGCATGAGAAGGTGAAATGGTGAAAACAAGTTGGGGGTTATAATAAAAATGGCTTCTTAGGGCTTCCCTGGTGGCACAGTGGTTGAGAGTCCGCCTGACGATGCAGGGGACACAGGTTCGTGCCCCCATCCGGGAAGATCCCACAAGCCGCGCAGCGGCTGGGCCCGTGAGCCATGGCCGCTGAGCCTGCGCGTCCGGAGCCTGTGCTCTCCAACGGGAGAGGCCACAACAGAGGCCACAACAGTGAGAGGCCCGCGTACCACAAAAAAAAAAAAAAAAAAAAAAATGGCTTCCTAGTCTAATAGCAGTATAATAATTGATCAACTGGTGAACCTTGAAACAATTAACTTTGAAAAGATAGACTGTAGAGTTCCTCAATCATTTCTAATACCTCCCTTACAGAAAACAAGCAAATTATGATGTGTAAAAGTCCCCTTGAATTCATTATGCAACAAATAACTTTGAGGTTGAATCTCAGTATTACTTACTTGCTAAAAGTTAATTTTAGAAGCATCTACCTGAAATTGTGCCTATGGCAGACACTTTCGGGAGTGTAACAGACACTGAGAGTTGTACCCCAGTGTCTATTCTCCCTTTTATCCACAGCTGAGCACAAGAGCACCAAAAATCAAGACTACACTTCCCAGCCTCCCCGGCAGCCAGTCTTGCTCATGACTAAGTTCTACAAATGGGGTTTCCAGGAACCTTCCTTAAGAGAGAGCTGATGCTTATTGTTAGCCCCCTCATCTTTGCCTCTCCCTCCTCTCTTCCTCCTGAAACAGGCGCTGCCATTTGGAGGCTGAGGACCACATTCTTGGGTTGGATGAGCAGTGAGTGGGAAGAAGCCTGCAGCCTGAAGACTTTTAGGGCAAAAGTCACTACTCCAGCCCTGGACTGCCTACCTTCTGACTTAAATGAGAAACAACACACTTTTATCCTGATGAAACCACTATTATTTGGAGGTTTTCTGTTCTTTTTGAACCTAAGTCTCACTGATACAGAGAAGGTTTGTATTCAAGGTAAATAAGAAACCGTCCCCAATTTTAAGAAGTTTCATAAACTTGAGAAGGACATGAATGGTATATACAACACTGTAAATTTGTACAAAGAATAAAATTATGAGTGTCATAAGATCAAAATATTATTGTTGAGGATGGGAACAATAAAAGGAAGACAAATTACTTCTGTTAGAAGAGAATGAAGGAGGGAATAGTGGTTCAAGTGGCATTTGAGATGGGCCCTAAAAGAAGAATAGAATTTTGATAGATAAAAATGGGGAGGAAGGGCTTCCCTGGAGGCACAGTGGTTAGAAGCCCGCCTGCCGATGCAGGGGACGCGGGTTCGTGCCCCGGTCCGGGAAGATCCCACATGCCGCGGAGTGGCTGCGCCCGTGAGCCATGGCCACTGAGCCTGCGCGTCCGGAGCCTGTGCTCCGCAACGGGAGAGGCCACAGCAATGAGGGACCCGCGTACCGGAAAAAAAAAAAAAAATTGGGGAGGAAGACAAAACAGGCAGAAAAAACAGCATTACAAAGGCTGGAAGTAAAAAAGTATGGATTGTGTTCAAGGAAGTTTAGGTGATTCAGTTTAACCAGAGCACAGGTTGTAGATAGTGATCCTTACTGATCACCCGATTGATCTATTTCCTTTTCTTGATGCATTTTTTTCATGACCTTTGTCACTATCTGATGCCATATTATGTTAACTCTGTTATCTGTTTATTTTCTAGAATAACCAGAATTTCAGTTCTCCAACTTTTTGGTCTCAGAGACCCCTTTACATTCTTAAAAATTATCAAGAAAAGCTCCAAAGAGCTTTGGTTTATGGAGGATATATCTATAAATACTCACTGTATTAGAATGGATATAATGTTTTAGTTATGTAAGATGAATGTTATAGAGATCTACCGTACAACATAGTGCACTATAGTTAAGAAAACTATATTGTGAACTTAAAATTTTTGTAAAGAGGGTAGATTTCATGTTAAGTGTTCTTACTACAAAAAAAGGGGCAGAGAGAACTTTTGGAGGATACAGATGTTTATTACCTTGATTGTGGTGATGGTTTGATGGGTGTATGTTTATGTCCAAACTCATCAAGTTATGTACATAAAATATATGTGGTACTTTGCATGTCAACTGTACCTCAATAAAGCTTTTTAATTTTTTTAATTGATAAATGTTTAAATATTTATTTATGTATTGATTTTAAAATAACAAAAATAAACCTGTTCCATGTTAATGTAAAGAACATTTTTATGGAAAAAAATTTTTCACATAAAATTATTAACAGAATAGCATTGCTCTATAATTTTGCAATTTTCCTTGACTTCTGGCCTAATAGAAGACAGCTAGACTCCCACATCTACTTCCACATTCAATCTGTTGTGATATCACGTAACAGGTAGCCTCTGGAAAACTTCACTATATACACGTAAGAGAAGAAACGGAGAGTGAAAATGACAAATAACATCTTAGCGTTATTATGGAAACAGTTTTACTTTGCAGACACCCTGAGAGAGTCACAGAGCCCCTCAGGGTCCCCTGACTAACTCTGAGAACCACTGAACTAGAATATAAACTCAGCGAGAGCAGAGATTGTGTTTAGTTCCCTATTATATTCCCAGCACCTAGACCTGGCATATAGTAGGCACTCAATAATACTCATTAAATGAATGCATGAACCTGAGGCTATATTGTGAAAGACACTGAAGGGCAGGCTAATGAGTTTGCAATTGACTTAGTAGACAAAGGGGAGTCAGTAGTGGTATCTGAGCTGGAGAATATAACAATCTGATTAATCTGACCACACCAAGGAAGATGGGTTGGAGAGAAGGGTAACCTGGAGATATTGGTACCAAGTAGGATGCTCTTGATTTAGCCCTGGTGAAAAATAGTGAGGTTCTGAAGTAGGATGAAGACTGTACAAATGGAAAGAGGAGGACAGACATGAGAAATCACTGGATACAGTGTATTAGCCCCCGAGAAATCCATGAATCTATCCTGACTTAACTGTCTGTATGACCTTCCTCAAGCCAATCAAATCCTGTTCAATTACACTTTCCTCATCAGCAAAATAAAATATTGTATTAAATATGGATTGTCACTTTCAACTCTCTCAAAGTAATTTGCAGATGATAGAATTGTATCACCAAAATATTAATTTTAAATGTCACAAAATCATGATTCCTCATTGGTAATTATTCCTGCATTTACTGATGCAAAGACTAGTCATTAACTAGGCTCTTTAAAAAGTAAGACTAGAGAATCAATATTAAACTTCAATATTAGCTAAAGTGTTTGCTTGGGAAAAAAGTTATTTTTTAAGGAGGACTTTTAACTTATTTAATCCTCAAACAATTCCTATGATGCAGGGGGTTTTTTCCACATTTTGTTAATCAGGAAATATTAAGAAATACACTCCAAGCCCCACACCTTGGAGTAAGCAACAAAGTTAGTAGTTAAACAGTTATGTCTGATTCTAAAACTTACAGTCTTAACAATGTATAACACTACCTCAAAGAAATTGAGATACTGTTTAAATTTGGATATGTTGTTACAGTTTGGAAGTATGGATCAACAAAAAAGAAAAATACGGCACTCATGGAATCAAATTACCACCTCAGTTAATCTACAATTATCAGAGAAAATCAGACTCTATCAGGTTAACAAGGCAGGAAAAATGACTGTATCTAGTTAATTAAAATGTATAGGAAACTATGGGCTAAGGTGGAGGAAAGAGTACAGAGCTCGGAAAATTTTGAGGAAAATATAGAAGGAAAAAAAATGACATCATCTCATCTAATTTTCAAACCTGAGCACACCACTGAGAAAGAAACAGGCTCTGTTATTCATCATTTCTCTGTTCATTTTTGGCTGAAGCAAATTAAGGTCATTCACTCTGGGAATAAATGAGGTTGCTCTGAGTTAGTTACCAAACCGACAGCGGCACAAGTAATGCTGCTAATGAAAATTATCCCAACTGTCTGACTCAGACATCGGCTCAGATTTCAATTCCCTGCAGCCATTTGGTTGAAAGGATTTCATAATAATTTTCAAGAGACCATTTCAAGTTTCTATTTTATCTCAAGGAAAGAAGGGATGCATATGTTCTCTGCTTTGAATCAGAAATATGCTTGACTTTGTAAAGATTGCATAATGAGGGACTTCCTTGGTGGTGCAGTGGTTAAGAATCTGCCTGTCAATGCAGGGGACACGGGTTCGATCCCAGGTCTGGGAAGATCCCACATGCCACAGAGCAACTAAGCCGGTGGGCCACAGCTACTAAGCCTGCACTCTGAGAAGCCCATGCACCGCAACGAAGAGTAGCCCCTGCTCTCCACAACTAGAGAAAGCCGGCGCGCAGCAATGAAGACCCAATGCAGCCAATAAATAAACCAATAAATAATTTTTTAAATAAAAGATTGCATAGTGAGAATGCTGACCTGTAGTTTCTTTCTTTTTTTTTCCCCCTAGGTAAGAAGTAAATTTATTGAGAGAGATACACACTCCATAGACAGAGTGTGGGCCATCTTGGAAAAGGAGAGGCCTCACCTGTAGTTTCTTAAAAATTATTCGTTGGGGGCTTCCCTGGCGGCGCAGTGGTTGGGAGTCCGCCTGCCGATGCAGGGGACACGGGTTCGTGCCCCGGTCCGGGAAGATCCCACATGCCGCAGAGCGGCTGGGCCCGTGAGCCATGGCCGCTGGGCCTGCGCGTCCGGAGCCTGTGCTCCGCAATGGGCGAGGCCACAACAGTGAGAGGCCCGCGTACCACAAAAAAAAAAAAAAAAAAAAAAAAAAATTATTCGTTGGGCTTCCTTGGTGGCGCAGCGGTTGAGAGTCCGCCTGCCGATGCAGGGGACACGGGTTCGTGCCCCGGTCCAGGAAAATCCCACATGCCGCACAGCGGCTGGGTCCGTGAGCCATGGCTGCTGAGCCTGCGCGTTCGGAGCCTGTGCTCCGCAACGGGAAAGGCCACAACAGTGAGATGGGCGTGGCGTACCGCAAAAAAAAAAAAAAAACAAATTATTCCTCATTGCATCTATCTTCTGTTCAATTTCCCAGTAATTGTTGGAAGACCAAATCGGCAACCTTTCCTTACATATTTCTTTGATATTCTACTCTTAAATTATAGCATCAGCGCTCATAATTCTTTTTGCAGTGTGCTGAGATACATCAGTAAACCCCTGGTTATTATTCATTTATTCAGTACACTTTGCTTGAGAACTTACTATGTGCCAGGCAGTGTGTTGGTACCAGGGATCCAAAAATGGGCGAAACAGATCCTTACCTGCAAGGTGGTCACCGTCTAGCAAGGAGATAGGTAAGTAGATAAATATTTCCTTGATGTGTTCGTATTATCAACAATATGAGCAGCTACTGCGTTCCAGGTGTTCATGTTAGATGCTAGAGATCTGTTCTTCACCAAAAAAAAAAGAAAAGTATTACTGTGCATGTTAAGCAAAGATAAATTCAAAAGAAAAAGAAGTAATTTAAAAATCAGTAGGAAATGAGCATTCTGACATGAGCTATGTGGAAATGAGACAGACTTTGTCTGAGATAGTCCTATGCCTTTGGAAACAGGGTGAAAACAACATGAAAAGGCAGTCAGGAAGACAGAAAATGGGAAAGTAAGAAGAGCAATACCCTGGAAGCTCTGCCTGGTGAATTAATAGCTGACAAGGTCTCCATCTGGCTTTGAGAAAGCAGGCCAACCAAGGTCACTGTGCTCTCTTTTGAGATTTTTCCATGAGTTGCATTAATGCCACAAGATTAGCAGATTATTTACGTGACAATCAAGACTGGGCATTGAGGGTTAGGGATGGAGGGAAATGGTGGTTAGTAGCTGAGTGTAAAATTATCCTGACACTACTATTCTGGTGAGAAGTATCAACTGCTTTTTGGACACATCCTTTTACCCATTTATTTTTATTCCAACCCAGCACCATTCTTTATGTTCACTAAACTTTGGGGCTTATATTGACTTCCAATTATTTTACTTGAGTAAAACCCTTAATAAGTATAAGCATGAGTCCTTTATTTTCTCTGAAACACTGCCAAGTTCAGCTTTCCCCTCAGCAAGCGGAAACTTAATTAACATTTTGTTAATTTCTAGAACTGTTTCAATTTTCCCTTCTCTGGGGTTTCATAGATAAAGAATACAGTAGATGAAGCATAAAAATTAACATGGAACTAATCCAATTCTCAGGATGATTCAGAAAACCTAGACTGATTTGGGAACTACTGTGTACATGGAGTATTAACTCATATATAACTGGGGAAGGGGAGCCTTGAGATGGTCTTGCAATCCTTTGGTTTACCCTACAGCTCCCACCACCTCTTTAAACTAATCCTGGCCTCTGCTGCCCCAGGAAAGCTTAGACCATAGTTGAAATTCAAATAGGAAGAAAAGAAGTTAATTTTTAGCTTTTAAACTTGCAGAGCTGAGGTCCTGCCATAAGCAATAGACTATTTAATCATCTATCGCTTCCATCCTTCCCCCATCCACAAATGGCAAGAGCAAATAAACCTTTGTGGACTGGAGTGGGTGGCAAGAGTTTGGAAAAAAAGCAAAAAAAATTAGAAATTATATGAGAGTCCTGTTCTTTGCCCTGCCAGTCCAGGGACTTGTGGGATGAAAGGGAGGTGGTTTTCCCTTTAAGCCTAAATACCTGAAACCCCCCAGTCCTGACAAAAATGGTGGGCTGCTTGGCAGGGCTGGAAAGAGCCCTGAGTTTCCTCTCAGTCCCTGAGTGGCATAGCAAAGTATCCGAAATTCCTATGCCTCAGACCCCAAGAGAGACACAGAAGTTAACAGACAGAGAGAACTACAGCCCCGAGGGTCCCACAGTGGAGCTGGCAGAATTCTGAGATAGTCCCAAGATTCCCATCCCTTTGTGTCTGCCCTGTATTCTCCCCTCCCCTTGAGTGTGGGTAACACTTGTGAATATAATGATATTTTACAACTGGGATTATGTTATCTTTTGTAACGAAACTGAAGGTAATTTGAAGATGTAATTTGGGGGAGATTTTTTTTAACTTTTTATTTTATATTGGAGTACAGCTGATTAACAATGTTGTGTTCGTTTCAGGTGTACAGCAAAGTGATTCCGTTATACATATACATGTATATTCTTTTTCAAATTCTTTCCCATTTAAGTTGTTACATAATATTGAGCAGAGTTCCCTGTGCTATACAGGGGGTCCTTGTTGGTTATCCATTTTAAATAGAGCAGTGTGTACATGTCAGTCCCAAACTCCCTAACTATCCCTTCCTCCCACCCTTCCCCACTGCTAACCATAAGTTCATTCTCTAAGTCTGAGAGTCTGTTTCTGTTTTGTAAATAAGTTCATTTTTATCAGTTCCTTTTAGAGTCCACATATAAGTGATATCATTCGATATTTCACTTTCTCTGACTTACTTCACTCAATATGACAATCTCTGGGTTCATCCATGTTGCTGCAAATGGCATTACTTCATTCTTTTAATGGCTGAGTAATATTCCATCGTATATATGTACCACATGAAGATGTAATTAAGGTGCCTAGTCTGTTGACTTTGAGTTAATCAAGAGAGAGATTATCCTGGGTGGGCCTGGCCTAATCCGGTGAGTCCTTTAAAAGGCCTTTCCTGTAGGGAGAGACTGGCAGTGAAAGCTTCTTCTATTCACCTTGAAGAAGCAAAAAGCCATGTTTGAGGAGGGCCTGTGAGAGGGCCACAGGGCAAGGACCTGAGGGCAACACTAGATGCTCAGAGTGGACCCTGGCTGGCAGCTACCAAGAAAATGAGGACCTCGGTCAAAAAACCACAAGAAAATAAATTCTGCCAACAGCCTGAATGAGCTTAGAAGCAGATGTCTCCCCAGAACCTCCCGGTGAGAATACAGCCTGGCTGACCTCTTGAGTTCAGCCTTGTAAGACACTGAACAGTAGGCCCAGCTAAACTGTGCCTGGACTTCTAACCCATAGAAATTGTTAGATAATATATGGATCTTGTACAAACAGGCCACTCAAGACGGGTGTTCTCTTGCTCTCTGTACATCCCCTGCTTGACCAGTGCCTGCTTCACTTACAGCCTACTCACCTGACTGACCTTCCCTCTTAATCATAGAGCCTAATCAGTAACCGCCTTCATGTTTGCCCCGGCCCCAGCCCCAGCTAGTGATCGTTCTAATCTTTAGATCAGAACGTCTCCACTGTGATAGTTTATCAAAGGGGAGGTGAGGGACGTGCCGCTCTGATGGTTTCCCTGGTAATTGATGAGGCAACCTGATGTCAATTCCCCCTAAAACTGGTAACCTTCCTACCCCCAGTAGCAAAGACTGAGACTGCTGCCGTGTCCTGCCTGCTGTCTGCTGTACATGGTGGGGTGTCACTCCAGGACCTCGCTTCAGACATGTAAGATCCCCTATCCAATAAACCATTGATGTCTCTGTCGCTAACTCCTGGCTCTTTCTTCACTCTTGCGGCTGGGCAATTACAGGGCTTGCAGGCCTGCGTGGCTCAGCCTGCCACGTGTTGTTTTATGCCACTAGGTTTGCGGCCATTTGTTACGCAACAGTGAAAAACTAATCACACAGCCGGGAATGAGAGGATGCGGGCTTGGACCGAGAGGCTAAAGACGGGATGGGAAATGGGTAAAAACTCTGTGGATGCTGGCACGGATGGGGACGCCAAAGGCTCAACAAGATAAGCACTTTCTCAGGGGACAAGAACAAAGACCTAGACACACAGAACTCTCCCACTTATTTGGGATGGCATTTGCACCCCTCCCCAAGCCAAGCTTAGCAGCAACTCCAGGGATAAGAAAACTGTAGAAGGTGCTGTTTGAAACTCCTAAATTTGACTGAGCTTAAACCTGAAATGGGTAAGCAAAATGTCAGTAGTACCTGAGTTTATTTCTAAATGTTGGGAGTAAGATTTCTGCTTTAGACAGGATACGGGTTCAGGCTAGAAGTTTTCAGTTATGGGGGAAGGGAAAGGTTTCATTTTTACACAGTCCAGTTTGTGGCATGTGACATCCATTTCTACCATCTTTCAGGGGAGTTTTGCATCAATGGCAGAGCCCTCCTAGGGAAACACCGAGTCAAGGGTAAAAATCATCTCTTGTCTCCAACATTGTTACCCGCTGTTACCCTGAGGAAATCAGTGTAAAATGAACATTAAGGGCAGCCTTAAAAAGTGCCTCAGGGCTTCCCTGGTGGCACAGTGGTTGAGAGTCCGCCTGCCGATGCAGGGGACACGGGTTCGTGCCCCGGTCCGGGAAGATCCCACGTGCTGCGGAGCAGCTGGGCCTGTGAGCCATGGCTGCTGAGCCTGTGCGTCCGGGGCCTGTGCTCCGCAACGGGAGAGGCCACAACAGGGAGAGGCCCGCGTACCGAAAAAAAAAAAAAAAAAAAGAAATAGAAAACGTTGCCTCAGAGACTCCCAGGGTAAAATGGCAAAATGAAGCCAGAGCCCAGGCCCTTGCCCCCTCCGAACCTGACAAAATGAACAGCAGATGAATGTTAAGAACCAGCGGCGCTCAAAGGAGGGAACGCCACTTCAAGGCAACGTTTGAAATAGTGACTGGACAAAGAGAAATAGAAGATTCCAGGGATCAGGGTATGTCTCCTCCGCCTGCATGCCCTCTCACCCTCACCCATCCCCCGCCCTGCACTCCTCAAGCAACCTATGGGACAAAAGGTGAGGTGACAGAGTCCTGGGGAAAGTTCACTACTGTCTTCAATGAGGCAAGAAGTAAATGGAGAGGGAAAATAGCAGCCAGAGAAATACCAGGGGCCCCGCTGGTATGAGAATCTCCTTCCCCATAAGCTCACCATTTTCTTCTTTCTAGCCAAAAGCAAGCAAGAAAGCAAATGAGGATTCTACTCAAAATAGATAAATAACATCGAAAAAGCTTTAAGAAAGATAAATAATCCAGTAGAAGGATGGATAATATTCACAAACAAATGTCTCAAAAGAGAGGGAACAAAAATTATAAATACGTAAAAAAGATGTTCAGCCTCATTAGTGATCAGTAAAGGTATTAACGCCACAGTGAGGTTTTATTTTACACCCAACAGATTGGTAAACACTAAAACGCATGGCAATAACAAGCATGGGTAAGGGTGTGAATAACAAGCATGGGTAAGGGTGGGAAGGAACGGGGATTTTCATAAACTGCCGGGGGGGTAGAAATTATAAGCCCTGGAAAGCAATTCAGCTTTGTTTTGGATCGGAGGAACTAATACCACATCTGGGTGTGCTGCTCTGATCATTTTACCAAATAGCCCTTAGGCTGCTAGTTTTGAGCGGGGCCCAGAATTAAAGCAGTCTCTGCAGCATCCACTACAGAAAACAGTATGGAGTTTCATCAAAAATTTAAAAACAGAACTATCATATGATCCAGTAATTCCACTTATGAGTATTTATCCAAAGGAACAAAAACACTCATCAAAAAGATGTATTCACCCCATGTTCATTGAAGCATTATTTACAATAGCCAAGATATGGAAGCAATCTAAGTGCCTATAGAAAGATGAATGGATAAAGATGTGCAATATATATACATATATATATATATATATATATATATATATATAACTCAGCCATAAAAGAGAATGAAATCTTGCTGTTTGTGACAACATGAATGGACTTTGAGTGCATTATGCTAAGTGAAATAAATCAGACAAAAAAAGACAAACACCACGTGATCTCACTTATATGTGGAATCTAAAAAAATTTTTTTTAATTAAAAAAAACGAACTATAGATTAGATACAAACAGGTGCCAGAGACAGGAGAAGTTGTGGACAAAAGGTAACTTTCAGTTATAAGTGAGTCTTGGGAATGTAATGTACAGCATGGTGACTACAGTTAAACAAAAAGGAAAAAACGTCTCTGCAGGAGGTCCAAGTTTTGATGCACTCCCCCTTTCTATTCACTGCTCATCACCAGTAAATCCAGGGAACTCCAAGTGTCTGTGGTTAATAAAGACACAGTATGGGGTTGCTGGCAAGCCTTAATAAAAGAATCACGACAAAGATCCCTAGGACCCTCCTCTGCTGGTAACTACTCACCTTTTAAGAAACAGTCCCTTTGGGATCAGCAGATACACACTAGTATATATAAAATAAACAACGAGGTCCTACTGTATAGCATAGGCAACTATATTCAATATCTTGTAATGAACTATAATGGAAAAGAATCTGAAAAATAACAGACAGATATAGATATAGATACATATGTATAACTGAATCACTTTGCTATACATCAGAAACTAACATAACATTGTAAATCAACTAAACTTCAATTTTTTTTAATTAAGAAATAAAAAAAAGAAAGAAACAGCTCTTAACTATTGGGCCAGTTGAGAATAAGTGCTCAACAAGACGCCAGCTGCCCGTCATGAACTATTCGATGCACTGTTTCAGTTATCTATTGCTGCATGACAAATCATCCCAAAACAGTGGATTAAATCAACAATCCAGGTAACAGAGTTTACTATGCAACAATCAGAAAGGTGAGAGATGCTCAAATGGTGATTTTTAAATCCCTGATGATTTTTAAATTATGTTCACAGGTTTTAGTCATTAAATTTAATAATTTTAATAATTATTAAAATTAAAAGTGAGTACCTTCTGCCTCACTCTGCAAATAATTTCCAGATTTTTACTGACTTAAATAGTTCTGTCTGTGAACTGTAGGAATGGGAAACTGTATGAATTATAGGAATAAACTGTAATACAAAATCAGTGAATTATTACCTATATAAATCCTCACTTTCCCAGAATTACAGTACTTGAGAAAATTTTGGAACACAGTTATTCTGAAATCACAATGTCAACACAGGTTAGTGTTGCTGCTTATTCTCAGCTGAATCCTTACTAGGAAACCAACCTGACAAATCTTGGCTGCGGAGAAAGATGGTAAATACCTCTAGTCTCTCCAGCATAACTCTCCCAGCTGCATCTTCCCCCCAGACAGTCACAGAAATGGGCCTTCTGAGAGTGCATTTTAAAGGAAAGGAGATGAATAGAGTGCCATAACCAGAACTGAACAAATGGCTATTTCCCAGCTCCCACAGATGAGCGATGTGCTCTCTGACGTATCAGCATCTGGAGGCACATTCATGCTACATCTGTACAGCCAGACACTGCCAGACAAGGTGAACAGAACAGCCCAGTTTATATAACCTCTGAGCCCTCACAACCACCAAAAAAATTTTTGGTGAGATTTCCAGTTAAGATTTAGAATACTTAGCCAAGTTTCAAAAATATTCCCAAGCACAGCAGTCCACTAGAATTTCCAGGGTGAAAAAGTAAGTGGTAGGGCTTCCCTGGTGGCGCAGTGGTTGAGAGTCCGCCTGCCGATGCAGGGGACACGGGTTTGTGCCCTGGTCCGGGAGGATCCCACATGCCGCGGAGCGGCTGGGCCCGTGAGCCATGGCCGCCGAGCCTGCGCGTCCGGAGCCTGTGCTCCGCAACGGGAGAGGCCACAACAGTGAGAGGCCCGCGTACCGCAAAAAAAAAAAAAAAAAAAAAAGTAAGTGGTTCACTGCCGTTTCTCCTATCCCATAAAATCAGCAGAAATTTTGATTACTCTGTAGGTAAATCTTATCCTGCTCTGGGCTACATCCAACAAAAATTACATAGGAACTCTTTCAAGTCACTAGAATCATTTGAATCATTCCTGCTTCAAGTTAATGAAAGCAAGGTCAAGTTTTCAGCCCCCTGTTGGGTCAGGCAGTATCTCTCTGTTCTTTGAGCAGTGTTCAACCCTCCAGGGAGCATCCCGCAAGTGCTATCAGAACGAACCTCAGCATCTCACTTCTTTGGTTCCTTGTGTGGTCCCTTTAAGGACCAGAAACATCAATTCGGAACCCGTTCTTCAGTACTTGACCCACAACTTACCTTCCCATCCTTGTTATTGTTAAATTACTGATTTTATTCTTGGCTCAGATGTGGGTTTCTTAAACTCTTTGTCTCCCATCCCTCTTCTGGAAGTATAACTGGTCCTATCTCCTTCAAACTCCCAGACCCCTGTACCCTTGCCCCGCTTAGCACCACTAATGATAGCACTTACCTCACTGCAGCATCACTGTGGGGCTCCCCTCTACACCAGAAGCCCCATGGCACTGTGTTTTGGTCACTTTGGTGAACTCAGTGCTTAGCATAGGGCCTGACACATGGCAGTTTCTCAATCAGTGTTTTCTGAATGAATGACCCGGCTTCTTGATTATAGCCCTGGATTGCACGTTTGAATTTAGCTTCCAACCACACTTTCTTCCCCACGGTTGGAACCTTTTACTTAAACCCTGGCCTGGACCTCCCTTAGGAGCCCACCGCAGCTGCAGAGCCTTCAGACCAAGATAGTGTGACCGTCTGCTGCTCCCTCCTGGCCACAGCCAGCCTTGTGCCACCCAGCAACTTTTTCTCTATCCCAAATGAGAAATAAATGTATCCTTGGACACAAAGGGACTAGGTAGAAGAACCAAAGCAAATCTATGTCCACTATTTGAAATACAATTCTAAGTAGTCTGTCTGATCTGCCAAAGACCACATACACAGTTGCGTGCCTACCAAGTGATAGGCACTGTGCTATGCTTTACACACGTCCATTCATTTAATCCTGTCAACTCTTTGAGGAAGAGATCATTATCTCCATTCTACACAGGGGAAGAGTAAGATTCAAAAGTTTATGTAGGGCTTCCCTGGTGGCGCAGTGGTTGGGAGTCCGCCTGCGGATGCAGGGGACGCAGGTTCTTGCCCCAGTCCGGGAGGATCCCACATGCCGCGGGGCGGCTGGGCCCATGGGCCATGGCCGCTGGGCCTGCGCGTCCGGAGCCTGTGCTCCGCAGCAGGAGAGGCCACGGCAGTGAGAGGCCCGCGTACCGCAAAAAAAAAAAAAAAAAAAAGTTTATGTAACTAACCAAAGATGACATAGCTAAATAAACAGTGGGGTTGGGATTCACACCCCGGTTTGCCCAACTTCAACACTAAGGCCAATGCTATTTCCACAATACTGCTAAGCCATACTATGGTGCTCTTAAAAATTGGGCTCTACTAAGTATACCTAATACTCTTGAAACAATGAAAAACATCTTCAGATAGAAGACACCAAGACTAAGAAAAGGGTAAAACTTGGTATGTAAAGAAAAACTAAACAAAGTCCTTCGGTCAAAGGAATTTGATGACACTTAAGATAGACATAGCAATGCAAAATGTTGTAACTATGGATGAATTGAATTCATGATGGTATAACACATTAATGAATCATAGTAAGATTTAAAATAATTAGGAAAATCAGACTAGACTTCATAAATGAGAATCTCTGATTTTTTTAAACAGCACTATTTGAACAAAGGGAACACTACACAAGAACCAAGAGTTATTTATAAAATTGTAATAGTTTTTCCCACTCTGCTTTTTCAAGCACACAAACTGTCTCATTACTTGTTGTGAATACCAAATAACCCAGGTCAGAAGTCGGCTAGCACCCAAATAACCATGCAACACAAAATGTTCTCCTACAGTCAGATGACTGAGCAAGATTAATCAGAGAAAGCATTTTCACTTTCAGATAATCTTCGAATACTTACCTACAGCAAGTATTTAACTATTTCCTTGATCAGATGACAGATAATAGTACAGACAAAATTTACATCAGGGGAAAAAATGATGTTTTAGAAAAACCCAGAGTTTTCATATATAAATCTGGGCTCCTCAGACTAGCTGCAAGTCACCTCTGATACGCCTCCTCTCCCAGTACCCCTCCCCAGCTGGCTGTCTTGATTTATTGCCACCATTAAAAAAAAAGTTCACTTACGCAAACATTCCAGCCACACTGACCATCTTTTAGTCTCTCAAACTTGCCAGATCTTTCCCATGTCAAAGCCATCATTCCATCTGCTTCAGTCTCCCCAATATATCCCTGGCTCAGATACCTCCACATCCTTCAGTCCCAACCTAAGGGTGTTACCTCCTTGGAGAGCCCTTTCCTGACCACTGGATGTGAAGCCATCTCTCACACCATTTTCTCTTGTGGCACCCATCTCTTTACCCCCAAAGCACCAGCCAACCTTTAGAAAGATACATTCCCGTGTAAATTTACTTGCTTAACTCTCTCCTTCACTAACTCCATGAGGATAGGAACCTGAGGATTGTGTTCATCAGTGTTTATCCAAGATCTAGCCTAGTGTCCAGTAGTTAATAGGAACTCAAAAATATTTGCTAAGTAGTGGATATACACGTGTCAAATTCAGGGGAGGTGTTTGGTTTATAGATTTGACTTTAAAAGTCATTAGCATACTGATGGTATCCAAAGCCACAGGCTTACATTACAGAAATGTTCCTGAAATGTGTATAAAATATTTGTTTTTGTAAATTGTGCTCCTCCCCTCTGCTCTAAGCCCACTGGGGACCACTGATGGATCTCAGTTCCCCTAGATAGGGAAAGCTGATGCTTCCAGTGCATCTCAGAACAGAGATGACTACGGAGCAGGCCACACATCCTTTCACTGCCCCATCCCTTGATTCTCCGCTGTGCTGGTAGATCAGACTTTACCCACAGGTTAGGTGAGTAAATAGCCAAAGGAAATTACTACGTGGAGGGTTAATGCTCTTAACTATATCGTAAATAAGACTGCCTTTAAAATCCAAGGGAGGGACTTCCCTGGGTGGCACAGTGGTAAAGAATCCACCTGCCAGTGCAGGGGACACAGGTTCGAACCCTGGTCTGGGAAGATCCCACATGCCGTGGAGCAACTAAGCCCATGTACCGCAACTACTGAGCCTGCCTTCTAGAGCTCGCTAGCCACAACTACTGAGCCCGCGTGCCACAACTACGGAAGCCCGTGCACCTAGAGCCCGGGCTCCGCAACAAGAGAAGCCACCGCAATGAGAAGACCGTGCACCACAGGGAAGAGTAGCCCCCGCTCGCTGCAACTAAAGAAAGCCTGGGTGCAGCAACGAAGACCCAATGCAGCCATAAATAAATAAATAAATAAATAAATAAATAAATAAATAAATAATCCAAGGAAAAACCAGAAAAAAAGTTAAAACCCTTCACAGTGCTGTCCTGTTGGTCACGTCCCAGTTTCTAATCTTGCATCCTTGTCTTCATCTAACCTCCAGAATGGGACTCTCCACCCCCGTTTAGGATAACCTTACCCTCTACCCACCAGGAATGTCTTACTCTAGAGTTCATCCTCTAATTCTCCACCTACCCCAGCTCTGAGTAATTTGTAGGATACAGTAACCACTCAACAGAATATTTCCCTAAATCTGAGTTATTCAAACTAGAATATCATCACCGGAGACTACTTTAAGGCAGTTCAAGGTAGGCTTTGGCCTGGACTTCTGGAGTCACGTGACCACTGTCAGAGGCACCTGTGCCTACTTGATTATCCAGTGATTAACTACTGGCTCCGACATTTACACATTCACCTTCCGATGACAAATGTTAAGCCTCAGAGTCAATATAGCCCAAATCTAGACAAAAGAAGACTAATGCTTTTCCCAATGTATACAATCTGCACCTCTGTCTGTCCACAACAGAGAGAGCAACTTGCATTATTGTGCAAAGTAGTAGGAATTCCCTTTGTTCATCCTCTCACTTTCATCCTATGCCCTGAGCTTACCAATGAACAAGAGACATCTAAGAAACAAAAGCCCCTGTAGGTACTCCTTGGCTAAACAACTCTCTAGCTGAAATCATGAAATTAAAATTTTTTAATTTAATTTTTGGATCAAATTTTTGTGACAGGGACTTCTCAGGTGGTGCAGTGGTTAAGGATCTGCCTGCCAATGCAGGGGACATGGGTCCGATCCCTTGTCTGGGAAGATCCCACATGCTGCGGCGCAAACAAGCCCCTGCGCCACAACTACTGAGCCTGCACTCTACAGCCCGCACACCACCACTCCTGAGCCCGTGTGCCACGACTACTGAAGCCCGTGCACCTAGAGCCTGTGCTCCACAACAAAAGAAGCCACTGCAATGAGAAGCCTGCATACTGCAACAAAGAGTAGCCCCCACTCGCCGCAACTAGAGAAAGCTTGCACACAGCAACGAAGAACCAATGCAGCCAAAAATTAATTAATTAATTGATTTAAAAAAATTTTTGTGACAGGTATTTTCCTGCAATCTGTTAAATTATAGTTTAGCTGAATATATAGAATTCCAGGTTAGCATTTGTTAATTTATCTTCTCAGAATTTTCAATAACGTTCCAATTCCTTCTGGCATCTATTAGTGCTGATAAGAAGTCCCTATCTATTGGGACTTCCCTGGTGGCGCAGTGCTTAAGAATCCACCTGCCAATGCAGGGAACACAGGTTCGAGCCCTGGTCCGGGAAGATCCCACATGCCACAGAGCAACTAAGCCCATGCACCACAACTACTGAGCCTGCACTCTAGAGCCCGTGAGCCACAATGACTGAGCCCGCGCGCTGCAACTACTGAAGCCCGCGTGCCTAGAGCCCATGCTCTGCAACAAGAGAAGCCACTGGAGTGAGAAGCCCACGCACCGCAACGAAGAGTAGCCCCCACTCCCTGCAACCAGAGAAAGCCCGCACACAGCAATGAAGACCCAACGCAGCCATAAATGGATAAATAAATTTATAAAGAAAAAAAAAGAAGTCCCTATGTATCAGTCTAATTGTCCTTAAGTACTCTGTCTCTTCTCTCTGGAAGACTTTAAGATTTTTCTTTGTCTTTGATCTACAGGTTTCCACAATGTTTCTAGATATAAATTTGGCTTTATTTATCTTGACCCAGACTGATAGTCACCTTTAATCTGAAGACTTATGTCTTTTTTTTCAATTCTAAAAATTGTCAGCCATTTCTTTTCAGATATTGCCTCTTCCCCATTCTGTTCTTTTTGATCATATTAGATAGATGTAGAAACTTTTCAGTCTAATCTCTCTCTCAGATTCAGTATCTCTTCTCTGTATACTGTACTGAGTGATTTTCTCAAATCTATCTTCCAATTTACTGTTATATTCTACTATTCCTAATCTACTATTTAACCTAACTATTGAGTTTTCATTCCAATGCTTATTTCCCAGAAGTTCTTAGTTCTTTTTCTAATCTCTCAGTTCATTTTTCATACTCTCCTGTTGTTCTGTGGGCTTTTTCCTTTTTTCTTCTCCTTAAGAACATTAAATATAGTAAGTATTAGGTCTATTTTAGCTAGTTCTACTACCTTCAGTTCTTGTGGTGTTACTTCTCCTCCTAGTTGCATCTGCTGCCTCCCTCACATGGTGATTCCTTTCCTTGTGTGATTTGCAATTTTTTTATCTTCAGCAGAGTTGTTTCTCTGGGAGTCCCATGTATAATCTCTGGTTATCTCTGGAGAAAAATTTCCATTTGTCTCTACCAGACTTCAGGTTCTATATCAGTATACATATAAATTTTTAATTTGGCATCCCACAAGAATGATAAATCAGGATGCTACCTCCAGATTTCCTGGGCTGGTGAGCCACATTTTTCTAATTCCTATTCTATGGATTGGGCAGTCTTACAAGGCTTCTGCTTCTATTCATTTGTCTCAGTTCCAGATCCCTACCTTACACAGTCTTGAGGCCTCATCTCCTGACTTTGTGTGAGTGTTAAAATTCCAGAAGAATTACACACCTCTACCCTTTATTGTACATACCGTGTGTACGTGTGCACACACACACATGGGCCAGCCTTCTACCCCCGCAACTCCCCAACTATATAATAAACCCTAGGGAGAAAACGCTTTTCCAATCCATTTGTTTAATACCTGGCATAGAGCCTATAACAGGTACTCAACGAATATATGATGGACAAATGAATGGATGGATGGAGAGATGAAAGAATGAATAATACGGATTAATAACAGAATATACAGTCAGATCACCAAGGACAGATTTACCACATCTGCTTAAGAGAAGTGGATATTATTTCTATTTCCAATTTTTTTTAATTTCCTTAAAATAGTGCAGTTTCTATTATGGTAGAGATTTTTCTCTACATTATTACTAAGCTGTCTTTTAATCTTACTCTCAATCTTTTAACAAAGATATCTAATTATATAGAAGTATTCGAGTTTCCCAGAATCTGTGCTTTCACTGCCGAGGGCCCCCACAACCAAAAGAAACTTTTGTTTAGTATGTAGAAGGTACTCAATAAATATATATTTATTGAACTTAATCTTTTTTTTTTAAGATTTAATTTTATTTATTAATTTTGGTTGTGTTGGGTCTTCGTTGCTGTGCGTGGGCTTTCTCTAGTTGCCACGAGCAGGGGCTACTCTTCATTGCGGTGCATAGGCTTCTCATTGCGGTGGCTTCTCTTGTTGCAGAGCACAGGCTCTAGGTGCACAGGCTTCAGTAGTTGCGACACGTGGGCTCAGTAGTTGTGGCACGTGGGCTCTAGAGTGTAGGCTCAATAGTTGTTGCTCTGTGGCATGTGGGATCTTCCCAGACCAGGGCTCAAACCCATGTCCCCTGCACTGGCAGGCAGATTCTTAACCACTGTGCCACCAGGGAAGTCCACAAGACACAAATTATTATCTTCTCTTCCTATTCCTTTCCACAATCTCCTTGGACAAAAAATATGTGTGAATGCGGGGAGAAGGGTCTATGTATTTCTTACATCATATCCTCCTGCTTCTTGATGTTAATCCTGTTAAGCCTTAAGTGTGTACAAGGTGCCTTCTCTATATGATGGGGACCCCTTCATGATCTGAGCTTTCTGCGCTCAGCTAGTAATGTGTGAAATGGGAAATAAAGTAATTAGCAAACTCTCTATCTCTGCAACACCTGGCTAAGAGGTCAAGAGTTCACCTTCTCCTTCTCTAGGACAATAAACCTCATGGCTCCCCATTAGAGGTCTGCCCTTTGCAATAAAATATGACATAAGAGAGAAATTTTAATGCATCCATTTAACATTTGCAAAAATATTAAGCCAAGAACATTTGTTTGACAGGTTGGTTTTGAGTTTTGGTTTTTAGGTTCCTTCCCTTTCAGCAATCCTACCTTTTCCTTTTACAATTAATTCTTGAGTACATACACTATCCAAAGCAATCAGAAAGAGAGCCTGCACATGAGTATTCAGGGATGCATTTAGCTTGATTCCAAATCTCCTATCTGAATCCCAGTTCTGTGTCTTTCCCTGAATGGTCCATTAGGTCCTCAGACTCAGCAATAACGAAAATTGAATCCATTCACCTTTCCCTAAAACTAGCTTTGCTTCTTGACTTTCTTCTTTTATCAGCAGTTTAAAAAAAGAAGACAAAACAAAACAAAAAAGAAAAAATGAGTTTAGAACAGCAGTTCCCAACCTTTCCTGGTTCACGGCAGTTCCCAACCTTTCCTGGTTCACGGCATCCTTAGTGTTTAGTTAATTTTATCACAGTGCCCCTAAGCCAAAAGAAATACTTAATAGTTCCATTCATTAAATAGCTAGGTCCAAACAAATTTGTAAGTTGTATGTACTCACAACTTAATTATATTTGAAAAGTAATACACATAAAATTTTAAATGATATCTTATTTCTTAACCACATTTACTTGATAATGGTATATATGCACACATTGGGCACCACACAACCTCCGCAACCTTGGAACCAAATTGGACACCACTACCCTCACTTCCTGCTTCACAATCATTTTCCTGTGGTACTTGCTTTTCATCACAGCAACCACCATAAATCCAGCTTTGCAAAGATACAACAGCACCAAAAGGAATGTATCATTATGATACTGACATTGTGACCTACATCAAGCTAGTAGTTCTTGTGATGTCCAGCAGTCACAGAATAAAATTATGTTTCCCTCAAAATTGTAAAATATCCTGCAACAGTCCCTGTGAATTCACTCTGGTGCCCCAGGGCACCTGAGCCACAGTTTGCGGACTGCAGGTTTAGAGTGATAGTTTGGTACATGCTTTGATAGATCATTGCAGTAATGACTCCCATGAATCATGCCTCCTGTATCCATGCTCTCAAGTCAATATGACTTGCTTTGGCCAATGGGACATTAGTAAATGGGACACAGGCAGAGGCTTGAAAAACATATGTACTTTGGGGGTTTCCCTCTCTTGCTGCTGGAAATATGACATATGCTGCCATATGACACACTCAGGCTATCCCCCGGGGGATAAAAGACCTGGTGGAGAGAGGGCCTAGTCATCCCAGCCATCCCAGACATGTGAGTGAGGCCAACCTAGACCATTCAACTCAAGCCAAGATGACCCAGACTGAAAGTGCTGCCCATTGACCCACGGAATCATAGAACATAGTGAAACTTTTTTGTTTTAAACCATTATGTTTTGCGTGTTTTTTAGGCAGCCAAACTAAATGATAGGATGTTAAAACAATTGCCCTTTATACTTTAGGCAATGGAAAATCAATGAGAATTTCTTAATTAAGTTGAATAGAGTTATTAAATACATGAATGCTTGATCATTCAATTATCCCCTTAAAATTCTTTTAGGAAAAACTCGTGATTTCCAGTCATAGCCTCAGGAACAGATCCTGAAGTTCATAAACATTTCATTGCCAATAAGATTAGAAAATTGACGTCATTTCTTTGAACCACAGTTCCTAAAATTATAAGTGATCATTAATCTATAAGGAAGCCTGATTGTAAAGCAAAATGTGAATTTTAACTCGGTTGTCAAAAAGGTGACTAGAAACCTTGATGCAAAGTATAAGAATAGCCCCTTCAACCAGAGGTCAGACCACTGACTGCTATAACTAACTGGCCAAAACCCAGCTGTAAACTCAGAACCAATGGAAATGGCCTCACAGTGGCAGAAATGTCTGCCACAAGATACTGAGTCTTGCTTCTAATCAGAGCCATTCCCAACCAAATGCTATTTCAGTATAGCAGGGTCTCAACCAGAACACACAGATTCTCAGATGGAACAGCTGTCAGCAGGGAAAGTAAGCCAACCATCTAAAAAACACAGGCATGGCCTTGAAAGTACAACCAGTAGCTGCTCTTGGGACTACATGTTTCAATGTGCTCAGAGAACATCACCATTCAACAGCACAATAAAACATGTTCTTTATAAGAATGAGACTGCATCATCAAGAAAATATTGAATGCTTGTGGAAATAAATTGAAAGCCCTTCGGTAAGATTTCCATTAAAAATGATGAAGAAAAATAGTATAAATTCTTAAGGTAGTAAATGCTAGTTATCTAGAAACTTCACTTGTGTGGATAATTCCATTCCCCAGGAGCCATTGTGAATGATGATGCTTTTGGCATCTCCATGAATTAGAGGTAACTCTGTGTACCAGCTCACCCCGAGCTTGTTACTATCTACGGTTTTATTCTCTTGAGTGGGAGAATTCTCCCAACCCTCAACGGCCCCAGGATGGCTGAGGCACTGGCTCTCCTCAGACATCAACACTGCTTCCTGGGAAGAAGACCACGTGGGGCACTGGAGGAAGAGGATGACCATCGCCTCATTTGGGCCCACAGGTGAGCTCCTTTCTGACCAGGTGAGGCTCTGCAGAAAAGAGAGAGGGATGGAGTCAGTAGCCACAGATCACAAGGGGGCCGGGTCCTGTGCAAGAATCCATGTAAAGAGGTGTCCAGCAGAGAAAAGCTGACCCAATTCCAGGTGTACGGCCTGTGGCCAAGACCCTGCTCTCCCCACCAAGGAAACAGACAAAAGAAGGGAAAGCACATACCAGCCACCATGAGCACAGGAAACACAGCAGTGAAAACAGCCTATACAGAAGCAAACATGTATTTAACCCATTTTGTGTAGTTACAGAAGCTTTAGAAAATATGGATGAGGAAAGAAAGAGGAAAAGAACAGACTACGTACATATATAATAAGTGTGTATGTATGCAGAATGCTATATTAGAATCTTTTCTTCTTGTATCAATATGTGCTTCAATGAATTGTTTTGAATTGCTGCATCATATCCAATTTTGTTGACACATCTTTTTAATCAATCCCATGTTTTTGAATATCCAAATTCTATTTTGCCATTGTTGTTATTTCTTGGGGGTATCAGGAAGCCCCAGTTCAAGGCTAACTGAGCAATAGAGAGGAGACTGACAAGTGGAAATCAAAACATCAGCCTTATTTTTGATAAAAGTTGGATAGAGGACATGGATCAGGTATGCAGCCCACTGAGATTCCTAACGTGGTAGCTGGAATTAAACAGAATTTCCCAAACATGCACAGACATAGCTGGGAAACCACAGGGCTCCCCAGTGGAGGGAGGCCTTTCCCATGAAAGCTCCGCCTGCAGGAAGCTGATGAGAGCGCATGCTCTCCACAGACAGACATCCCAAATCGCCTAAAAGTAGTCAACGCTACTATCCAATTGCAGAAAAAGACGATATAGATTTACATGCTACTGTCCAATTGCAGAGAAAGACGATATACACCCCCAACAGCGATGGATCAAAGTGCTCTTTCTTCACATCCTTTTCTACTGTGACAGGTTCAAATGGTATCTCACTGTTGTTCGGTTTGCATTTCTCCATATGCAAATTTTTCTATCTATATATTGGCCATTTTTATTTCTTCTTTACTGACTGCTTTGATATGCCCTTTGCCCGTTTTTCTAGTGAGATCTTCGTATTCTTATTCATTTGTAAGATGCAAAAGTATTTAAGCAAGTCACTCTTCTTAATCTTAGAATTGTGATGCATGGGGTAGCAGTTAGAATCATAAGCCTGACAAAGCATGACACTGATGTTGAGAGTGATCGTTTCCATATTTATTAAAACTTTTACTTATGCCAAACAAGAACCTATTTGAAGAAGAGATGGGTTTTTGGAAAAGGTCAAGGTCTATTGCCCACAGAAGTGCTTAGATTTAATATCTTCTGATATTAAGTCCATGAGCTGACATTTTTATTCCAAATTTTAAGATAGTTGATTATTGATCCAGAAATTTCTAATATGAAAAAATCCTTATGGGTGTGTCTTATTTCATTGCATATTCAATACATGGAAATTTGAAATTCTGGAGAAAAATGTAACTACTTGTTCTCTTTATTAAAAGTGCCATTAGAAACTTCAGGTGTAAACTACTGACTGAGGCAAGGTGCGCCGTCAAAATGATTGAACTCATACAGACGTTATAGAACAAACTGATAGTTCCAGGATGTTGACCCATAACTTGCCAAGAATAGCTACTTTATATTTTTAGGTATTACCATTGACCACTGACAAACAGAATACTCTTCAAAGAACTTTTATGGATTATTCAATAATATTTTTATAAAAGGTCTTAAAGCAATGGATATTGGACAATTGCTAGTAAACAATGCTTTCACAAAAATGTCTTTAGCTATTCTTTCTATTAAGAGAATAACCAAATCACTAAATTTTGGAATTCTAGAATCCCTGCTATTATGCTTTGTCCCAAAATCTTCCCTCCATCATCCTTATATTTCTCCATAAAGTATAAAAATGCCTGTTAGAGCCTTTATCATTCATCACTATTCATTAATTCAACAGACATTTTTAAGAACCTGCTAACAAACATTCTTAAGAACTTAGCTATATTTGGAGCTAAGGATAAAGACAAGTGAAACAGTTTCTACCCTCAAGGAAAACGTGATCTATAGCTTACATAATGGGGGAGATAGGCAAGTGACAGAAAAAGAGAATTCACTGTGATATAATCAAGCACTGACTGCTGAGACAGCCCAATGGAGCAGCTGCTAATCACGTCTGAGGGAATCAGAGGAGGCTTCCAGGAGAAGTGATGAGTCACTGAGTCCTGGAGAATGAGCACATTCTATGCAGGGGAAGAAACCGAGGGTAATACAGGGGGCTGGTATAAAGGCACAGAGGCAGGATGGGTCACAACGTGGAGGATTACTATAAGGAGTTCGGTTTATCTGAAGCATAGAGTTGGGGTAGGGACAGATGACGGTGAGAGACTGCACTACAGAAGGAATATTCCATCTTTACCTCTCAATGGATGCTGACAAAAATTGATGACGAAAAGAGTATTCATACCCTCCTCCTCCATTTCACAGTTAAAGAAACAAACCCAGTGTGATTAAGTGACTTGCCCAAGGTCATACATTTCTCAAATTACTAAGATAAAATTCCAATTTAGAAATTCTGATTCCAGAGCTTAGACTCATCTGCTAGTCATGAATGGATTTTATGCTATGCTAAGTAATTAAAATTTTACCTTGAGAAGGTCAGGGAGGCCAAGGATTTTAGGCAGGAGAATGACATGGTCAGTTGTACCTTTTAAAAGGAAGGCCCAGGTTACTGAGGGGAATAAACGGGGCTACATGTGATATGGAACTACTACATACAGTTCTGCATGTTGTATCCTCTACAATCTAGGGAGGGCCATGAAATGTGGTCTGTGAATGGCACCCCGGAGTGGTGTAGTGCTCGACCTACATGGCCAGATTTTGTGTAATTGCAAGTAAGGAGGCTAATAAAGAAGTACTTCAGACATGAAACGTAGGAAGGGTTGCGCTAAAGAAGGGCAATAGCAGAGAAAGGAAGGGGTCATAATGCAGAAATAATGATGTAAAATCAACAGGAGCTGGTGGCTGGTTGGATGAAGATGGTGATACAGAGAGAGCAGTCAAAGAGAGAATGATTTTATTTTGTGTAGGTCTGGCTAAGTCGGAACCACATTTTAGAATCGCCTTCCCTATTTGGTTTGGGGTTAGATTTGGTTCTAGGTTAGAAACGTGCACAAGATTTGGGAAGTGAAAGGAAGCAACAGCCCTTACGCTCTGAAGATAGTCAGGGTTAGAGGTAAGATGAGGCAGACACAGAGAAATGGCAGATGCCAGGCTGTCCTCACCCTCCTTCTCCACTCTGAAGCCTCTTCCACCTCCAGGGCCAGCAGCTCTACCCGTCTGCCTGCCCCGCTGACCGACAGCAACCAGTGACCAGAGGCTGGAATGCAAATTCACAGAGGCGGTTGCTAGGACCAGGTCACAGCCTTGCACAGACCTCTACACCTGCCCCCTTTGGGGTCCCCCTCAGCAGACTCCCCTCAAGCTCTGACTTGCCCACTGTGCCAGTGCTTCAGGAGGACTACTTAGTGACTTCCCTGATTCACCAACTCTCCTTTTTCTGGACCCCTCTTTCTCCAGGTTCAGTTCCTGATCCCAGCAGGTTCTGTTGCAGCCATTTGAAAAAATGAATCTAAAATTCATATAGATCTGCAAAAGATGTGTAATAGTCAAAACAGCTTTGAAAAAGAACAAAATTGGAGGACTTACACCAGCTGATTTCAACACTGATTATAAAGGAATCTATATACAGAGCTGTAAAGATGGACACCCAAATTTTACAGGGGCAAAACATTTGGTAAAATTGTTGTCTGAGATGACTTGGAAAGCAGACCACATGCCTAGTGAGGCCGTAGCTCTGGGCAAAGTGATTGGCAAGAGAATAACTGGGCTCACTTTCTTTGTACTGCAGCAAAGCATTATAAGAAATGAGCTCAGGAAATAAGTGGTCAGTTTGCAAGCAGAAATTGAGGGTCCAGAAATTGGACGCCTGACTAGAAAAGCTGTATGATAGCTGTTAGACCCCAAACACAAAAGCCTATTAAAATCCAGCTTTCCTGCTGCCATTGGGCTAACCAGTTACTTGTGGTGAGGTTTGAGGGTGATGGCCCTGACTGAAGGGGTATGACAGCATCTCCCACTGTCCCTGACACCATTGTGAGGCCTCTGTTCACTCAACATCATGAGAGGAAACACAGTCCTGATGCAAAGAAATCTGGATCAGAGAAAACATATTCCAGGGCCACACCAGTCCTCCAGGAACTGCAGGCAGTGAGGCTGCCTCAGCCTCCCAAAATGCCCGAGCAACAAGATGGACGGGAGAAGGGCCTTGCCTTCATTCTGGATATGTTTGTATCAGGATAAACTCCATGCCTAAAGGATGTGCTGAAAATCCAAGCTCCAGAAATATGTGGAATGTTTCTTGGAACTGGGCCGCTAACAACTTTCAACTGTGCAAACAAAAGCATTGTAAATCAGGCTTTTCTAAGAAAAAGGTGCTCAAACATTCAGTAAGCTTGGTTACTAGTATTCTTAGCAGGATTTTCTGTTCTTTCATTCTCAGTCACTTTATTACAAGTTAATCTTTTTAAATCCTACTTTGGATCATTCAAGCTTCTCAGAAGTACTTTGGATTATTAGAATTACAGACTTCATTTTGAAATTGCTTTTCATAGGCTCAAAAAATCTTATTATAGTAGTGCCTTCTTTCATCCTGCTTTTTAAATCCAAGGGTTACTGGTGTATGCTCTTATAAGAATTATGTCAGTTTTATTGAATTTTGTTCCCATATAAGTTTTGGTTTCATTACCTTATTTGCTTCAGGGAGTTTAATAATACAATTAGCTAGATTCTTGGGATATTACTGTCTTTATTCTACCTCATTTTATAGCTTTTGGGTTTTTTTGGAAATCTGAGAACTTTCAGATAGGTTTTGTGAATTTTTTGTTTTGTTTTGTTTTTTTTGTGGTACGCGGACCTCTCACTGTTGTGGCCTCTCCCGTTGCGGAGCACAGGCTCCAGACGCGCACGCTCAGCGGCCATGGCTCACGGGCCCAGCCGCTCCGCGGCATGTGGGATCCTCCCGGACCGGGGCACGAACCCGTGTCCCCTGCATCGGCTGGCGGACTCTCAACCACTGTGCCACCAGGGAAGCCCTTGTGAATATTTTTTTCACAGCCAAGTTAAAAAGTGACTTATTAGATGTGGATGATATTTGTTCGGTATGTCAAGCTGAATTTCAGAAAATTATTCTTCCCATCAGTCAGCATGTTTTTCTGAAGAATGCATTCATTGCCTTATGGTTTTACAGAGGGAATATATGTCCACTGTGCAGAACTGTGATTTCAGACCTTAGAAACAGATGGAAAGATGGGGCTGCCTCATCGTACCTTCAAATACAATTAAGTCCTATGGACTATTAAAACCACAAAAAACTAATTTCATTTGGTTACAATGACTATTAGTAGATCCATTCAGATGGATTTCAGTACTAAAAATTAAGAAAAATGTTTCCAAACACTTTTAGAATACCAGAACAAGATTTAAGCATGTTTTAATTCTTTTAATTTAAATGAGTGAAAGAACACTGTTTTTGAAAATAAAATAGTCAACCTAATGTGTATGTCAACAATATTTCTTCAATCCTAATTACTTGACATATGATTGCGATGTAAAACTGTAAATGCGTTTTCTTGTTAATTTTACCAAAAACAGCAACTGGATAACTAACTATAACTAGTTGTTTTAGAGGAATTTGGGTATTCTTTTTTGACGTTGTTTCAGAATAAAGAATATTTTTCATAATATTTTAAGATATATCTTTATCCAAAATCTCAAAAATTTTTTAATTTTCATAAAATTTGTCTTTTTAAATGAAAGTTCCATATGCTATATTTTACCTGCAACCATTAGATTTTCTAAGTGCATATTAATTTACTGAGGATGATGTATTTTAATATTGTATTACTCTTTGTAATATGATTAACAATCAATAAGAATTAATCATTTAAATTATTCCAAAACCTCAGTGTTGTTACAAAGTTACAGTAACGGTGTGGCTACCACCCAAACCTATTGTCCTCAAGGTAAACACCATTAAACTGAAAAAGAAGGGCATGGGGGCAAAGAAGCAAATAAATAAGACTTGTGAACAACATCTAGGCAAAACTTTGAATATATTTACTGGCACGTGGAACTGACTAGAAGTTAACAGATCAAAAACCTTCTAAATTTCTGGGTGAATTGTACTGCCAAATAAACATTATCTCAACCTGAAAAAGCCTGTGGCTATTTGAACATTAAAACCATATCAGGACCTCATGCTTGCACAAGCAGAAAGCAGGCTGTGAAAGTTGTACAGCCCTCATGAAGAATAAACTCCCCGATGTCCTCTTCAGGCACAGACATGGAATATAGGACATGGAAGACCCACCCAGAGGATGGACCAAGTGGACAAGGGAGTTCCAAGAGGAGAGCAGAATCAGAATCTAAACAAGGACCTTCCCCACCCACAGGGCAGGAGACCTTCCTGAACCTGCTCAGGAGGATATCATGTGTACCAGCAACTAATAACTGTCTTCCATTCTTTTGTTTTCCAAGAGAGATTTTACTGTAGTTATCCCTTCTCTGATCCACCGTATATTGAGTGGGAGAAGGGATGAACAACTTATCTTTTTATTCACAGATCTCCACAAGGAGCCCCATCCAGACACCCCAGACATCATCTGAAGATCCTAAACTTTGTACTGCTACATTGACTTCATGTGTCTTGGAGTTGCCTCCTGTGGAAAAAGAAGGTGTTCTACAAAAGGAAGAAAGAAGAGAATAGGAAATTTGTGACCAGAAGGAAAGACTGTGGAGGATACTGGTTAGTAAGTCACCAAAAACTACTTCCTTTTTCTCCTGGGCACACTGCTAGATTACGCTTCCCAGTCTCCCTTATGGCTAGACATGGCCCTGTGTCAGTTCTGACCAATGAAACGTGACATCCGTTTCTTCCAGGCCTGGTCCATTTAGCTCTTGATTCATGACCCTACATGGCCTTTCCCTTCCAGCTGGCTAGACTGGAGATGACTAGGACAACCCTGAGAGTCATGATGTGAAGATGAAGCAGCCACGGGATAGAGGAAACCTGTCTCCCTGAAACATGTGGAGAAAGGCCATCCTCCAGGAGTGACTGTATTGTACTATTATCTGAGCAAAACATAAATATTCTTTAATCATACTAAGTTCCCGAGGCTTAGGAGTTTATCTGTTACAGTCACTAATGTATGCACAGCACAGGGAACAGCACAGGCAAAGATAGGATTGAAATAGATGACATAGCCTGAGAAGGGCGAGGAGTTCCCTCTGGCTGAAATGTAGACACCGGGGGGGAGAGCTGCAGAGGGTGAGCTTAAAAGGGTTAGCTAGAGTAAATGCTGCCAGTAATCTGCCTTTTCTGAGGCAACTGAGAATCCAAATCTTTTACACACTGTTGCCCCCCAAAATTGAGAACAGGAAAGGTAATCACCAAGCTGACAACAGCTTTTGCAGTCTGTTAAAGCTACAACTCATACCAAAATGGATCCTGCCGAATTCAGTAAGAAAATCGAGAATCAATAACCTTGAGAGGAAAAAGTCAATTTTTAAATCTTTATGAAACCGTGTGTGTGTGCTCACACATGCACGCACACACACATGCACGTGTGTGGTGTGTTTTCAAGTAATGAATGATATTCACGGAACAAAACGAGGTTGGCTTCAATTAATGCCACATTTTCCAAGCTCCTTCCATGTGGCAAGTGTCTGACTAGGTGTCTATGACAGGAAGACAAATAAATAACTTACCAGGACTTGGAATCACTCACAGACTAATACAATTGGTAGGCACGTAAACAGATTAACCAGGATACATGAGGACACATGCTATTATAAAAACAGGACCCACTAGAACTACAAGGGTTAGGGAAGAATCATGGGCAACTGAACTTCCTTAGCCTGATACTGAAGATGCTTCTTGATCGGACCCAACCTACCTTTGCAGGCTGAAATATCACTACATTTCTTCACACAATTAGTTGCTCTCATACCCGTCCTCCACTTTTCCACCTCCATGCCTTGCCTTCTGCCTCAAATTCTCTCTGACCCATTGCTGGTCACTGTTTAAGGTGCTAATAAGATTCCACTCATAAAATCTTCCCTGGTCCCAGTGCGGTGGACTCTCCCTTCTCCCATCAGCTCTCTCTGCCTCGGTAACTTACCACTCTCTGCTGTGCATAATAGCTATTTACTGACTTCCTGGTCTTGTCTGTGGAGACTAAACTGTAAACCCCCTGAGGACCAGGAATGTTTCTAGTCCTTTTTTATACTCCCAGTACCAGGTATAGCACTTTGTATGTACCTAGTGGATGTTCAATAGATATTTTCTGAATATTAAATTTTTAAACCCAAAACTCACTCCCTGTTGACTCTACACACACCAGTAGTCACTGTACTCTTTGGTCCAGAGCTTAAATGTTCAGTGATATATGATGTTTTCTCATGAGAAGAAGGTAATTTTGTAAGAGGATTCAGTGATAATGAACAAGAAAATAAAAATAGTGTCTACTTATTTCACAAAAATTAAGACAGTTTAATAGACAATAGCTTACTGATTAGAAAGACTGAATGTAAACTTTTCTTTACTGCAAAAAAATCTTTTCTGGAAGAATCTCTATTAACTTGTAAACTATCATGTTCAGGAGGAGCTTCAAGATGGCAGAAGAGTAACACGTGGATATCACCTTCCTCACCACAAATACATCAAAAATCCATCTACATGTGGAACAACTCCTACAGAACACCTACTGAATACTGGCAGAAGACCTCAGACCTCCCAAAAGGCAAGAAACTCCCCCACGTACATGGGGAACAGACACCCTCAGGAGACCTACATGCAGAGGTGGAGTCAAATCCAAAGCTGAACCCCAGGAGCTGTGCGAAAAAAGAAAAGAAAGGGAAATTTCTCCCAGCAGCCTCAGGAGCAGTGGATTAAATCTCCACAGTCAACTTGATGTACCCTGCATCTGTGGAATACCTGAATAGACAACGAATCATCCCAAAGTGGGGAGGTGGACATTGGGAGCAACGATATATTTTTTTTTCCCTTTTTCTCTTTTTGCGACTGTGTATGTGTATGCTTCTGTGTGTGGTTTTGTATGAATAGATTTGCTTTTACCATTTATCCCAGGGTTCAGTCTCTCTGTTTGTTTGTTTGTTTGTTTTAGTATAGCTTTTAGCTCTTGTTATCATTGGTGGATTTGTTTTTTGGCTTCGTTGCTGTCTTCTTTCCTTTTTTTTATTTTTTAAATTTTTTTAATAATTATTTTTTATATTAATAAATTTATTTTATCTTATTTTATTTCATTTTATTCTATTATATTTTGTTTTATCTTCTTTCTTTCTTTCTTTCCTTCTATTTTTCTCCCTTTTATTCTGAGCCATAGGGATGACAGGCTCTTGGTGCTCCAGCCAGGCATCAGGGCTGTGCCTCTGAGGTGGTAGAGCCAAGTTCAGGACACTGGTCCACCAGAGACCTCCCAGCTGCACCTAATAGCAAATGGCGAAAATCTCCCAGAGATCTCCATCAACGCCAAGACCCAGCTCCACTCAACGACCAGCAAGCTACAGTGCAAGACACCCTATGCCAAACAACTAGCGAGACAGGAACACAGACCCACCCATTAGCAGACAGGCTGCCTAAAATCATAATAAGGTCACAGAAACCCCAAAACACACCACCAGACATGGACCTGCCCACGAGAAAGACAACATCCAGCCTCATCCACCAGAACACAGGCACTAGTCCTCTCCAACAGGAAGCCTACACAACCCACTGAACCAACGTTACCCACTGGAGGCAGACACCAAAAACAACGGGAACTACGAACCTGCAGCATGCTAAAAAGAGACACTAAACACAGAAAGTCAAGCAAAATGAGAAGACAGAGAAACACACAGCAGATGAAGGAGAAAGGTAAAAACCCACCAGCCCTAACAAATGAAGAGGAAATAGGCAGTCTATCAGAAAAAGAATTAGAAAAATGATAGTCAAGATGATCCAAAATCTTGGAAATAGAATAGACAAAATGCAAGAAACATTTAACAAGGACCTAGAAGAACTAAAGAGCAAACAAATAGTGATGAACAACACAATAAATGAAATTAAAAATTATGTAGAAGGGATCAATAGCAGAATAACTGAGGCAGAAGAACGGATAAGTGACCTGGATGATAAAATAATGGAAATAACTACTGCAGAGCAGAATAAAGAAAAAAGAATGAAAAGAACTGAGGACAGTCACAGAGACCTCTGGGACAACAATAAACACATCAACATTCGAATTATAGGGGTCCCAGAAGAAGAAGAGAAAAAGAAAGGGACTGAGATAATATTTGAAGAGATTATAGTTGAAAACTTCCCTAATATGGGAAAGGAAATAGTTAATCAAGTCCAGGAAGCACAGAGAGTCCCATACAGGATAAATCCAAGGAGAAACACACCAAGACACATATTAATCAAACTATCAAAAATTAAATACAAAGAAAAAGTATTAAAAGCAGCAAGGGAAAAATAACATACAAGGGAATCCCCATAAGGTTAACAGCTGATCTGTCAGCAGAAACTCTGAAAGCCAGAAGGGAGTGGCAGGACATATTTAAAGTGATGAAAGGGAAAACCTACAACCAAGATTACTCTATCCACCAAGGATCTCATTCAGATTTGATGGAGAAATTAAAACCTTTACAGACAAGCAAAAGCTAAGAGAATTCAGCACCGCCAAACCTGCTTTACAGCAAATGCTAAAGGAACTTCTCTAGGCAGGAAACATAAGTGAAGGAAAAGACCTACAATAACGAACCCAAAACAATTAAGAGAATGGTAATAGGAACATACATGTGTGGATTAAATGCTCCAACCAAAAGACACAGACTGGCTGAAGGGATACAAAAATAAGACCCGTGGGCTTCCCTGGTGGCGCAATGGTTGAGAGTCCGCCTGCCGATGCAAGGGACATGGGTTCATGCCCCGGTCCAGGAAGATCCCACATGCCGCGGAGTGGCTGGGCCCGTGAACCATGGCCGCTAAGCCTCTGTGTCCGGAGCCTGTGCTCTGCAATGGGAGAGGCCACAACAGTGAGAGGCCTGTGTATCACAAAAAATAATAATAATAATAAAACAAGACCTGTATATATGCTGTCTACAGGAGACTCACTTCAGACCTAGGGACACATACAGACTGGGAGTGAGGGGATGGAAAAAGATATTCCATGCAAATGGAAATCAGAAGAAAGCTGGAGTAGCAATTCTCATATCAGACAATATAGAATTAAAAACAAAGACTATTACAAGAGACAAAGAAGGGCACTACATAATGATCAAGTGATCAATACAAGAAGAAGATATAACAATTGTAAATATTTATGCACCCAACACAGGAGCACCTCAATACATAAGGCAAATACTAACAGCCATAAAAGGGGGAAATCGACAGTAACACAATCATAGTAGGGGACTTTAACATCTCACTTTCATCAGTGGACAGATCATCCAAAAGGAAAATAAATAAGGAAAAAAAGCTTTAAATGACACATTAAAGAAGATGGACTTAATTGACATTTATAGGACGTTCCATCCAAAAACAACAGAATACACTTTCTTCTCAAGTGCTCATGGAACAGTCTCCAGGATAGATCATATCTTGGGTCACAAATCAAGCCTTGGTAAATTTTTAAAAATTGAAATCATATCAAGTATCTTTTCTGACCACAACGCTATGAGAATAGATATCAATTACAGGAAAAAATCTGTAAAAAATACAAATGGAGGCTAAACAATACACTACTTAAAAACCAAGAGGTCACTGAAGAAATCGAAGAGGAAATCAAAAAATACCTAGAAACAAATTACAATGAAAACACGACGACCGAAAACCTATGGGATGCAGCAAAAGCAGTTCTATGAGGGAAGTTTACAGCAACACAATCCTACCTTAAAAAACAAGAAACACCTCAAATAAACAACCTGACCTTACACCTAAAGCAATTAGAGAAAGAAGAACAAAAAAAACCCCAAAGTTAGCCGAAGGAAAGAAATCATAAAGGTCAGACCAGAAATAAATGAAAAAGAAATGAAGGAAACGATAGCAAAGATCAATAAAACTAAAAGCTCGTTCTGGGGCGTCCGGGAAGATGGCGGCAGAGTAAGACATGGAGATCACCTTCCTCCCCACAGACACACCAGAAATACATCTACACGTGGAACAACTCCTACAGAACACCTACTGAATGCTGGCAGAAGATCTCAGACCTCCCAAAAGGCAAGAAACCCCCCACGTACCTGGGTAGGGCAAAAGAAAAAAGAATAAACAGAGACAAAAGGATAGGGACGGGACCTGCACCAGTGGGAGGGAGCTGTGAAGGAGGAAACGTTTCCACACACTAGGAAGCCCCTTCGCGGGCAGAGACTGCAGGTGGCGGAGGGGGAAAGCTTCGGGGCCGCGGAAGAGAGCACAGCAACAGGGGTGCGGAGGGCAAAGCAGAGAGATTCCCGCACAGAGGATCAGGGCCGACCGACACTCACCAGCCCGAGAGGCTTGTCTGCTCACCCCCTGGGGCGGGCGGGGCTGGGAGTTGAGGCTCGGGCTTCCGTCGGAGCTGGTGTTGGTGGGGTTGGCGGCGTGCAAACAGCCTGCAGGGAGTTAGTGCGCCACGGCTAGACGGGACGGAGTCCGGGGAAAAGTCTGGACCTGCCGAAGAGGCAGGAGACTTTTTCTTCCTTCTTTGTTTCCAGGTGCGCGAGGAGAGGCGATTAAGAGCTTAAAGGAGCTCCAGAGACGGGCGCGAGCCGCAGCTAAAAGCTCGGACCCCAGAGACGGGCATGAGATGCTAAGGCTGCTGCTGCTGCCACCAAGAAGCCTGTGTGCGAGCACAGGTCACTCTCCACACCCCCCTTCCGGGGAGCCTGTGCAGCCCGCCACTGCCAGGGTCCCGGGATCCAGTAACAACTTCCCAGGGAGAACGCCCGGCACGCCTCAGGCTGGTACAACGTCACGCCGGCCTCTGCCGCCGCAGGCCCGCCCCGCACTCCGTGCCCCTCCCTCCCCGCCGGCCTGAGTGAGCCAGAGCCCCCGAATCAGCTGCTCCTTTAACCCGGTCCTGTCTGAGCGAAGAACAGACGCCCTTCGGCGACCTACACGCAGAGGCGGGGCCAAATCCAAAGCTGAGCCCCTGGGAGCTGTGAGAACGAAGAAGAGAAAGGGAAATCTCTCCCAGCAGCCTCAGAAGCAGCGATTAAAGCTCCACAATCAACTTGATGTACCCTGCATCAGCGCAATACCTGAATAGACAACGAATCATCCCAAATTAAGGAGGTGGACTTTGAGAGCAAGATTTATGATTTTTTTCTCTTTTTCCTCTTTTTGTGAGTGTGTATGTGTATGCTTCTGTGTGAGATTTTGTCTGTATAGCTTTGCTTCCACCATTGGTCCTAGGGTTATATCCGTCCTTTTTTTTGTTTTTTTTAATTTTCTTTCTTAATAATTACTTTTTTATTTTAATAACTTTATTATATTTTATCTTACTTTATTTTATTTTACTTTATCTTCTTTCTTTCTTTTTTCCTTCCTTCCCTCCTTCCTTCCTTCCTTCCTCCCTCCCTCCTTCCCTCCCTCCTTTATTTCCTTCTTTCTTTCTACTTGTACTGATTCTTTCTTTCTACTTTTTCTCCCTTTTATTCTGAGCCGTGTGGATGAAAGACTCTTGGTGCTGCAGCCAGGAGTCGGTGCTGTGTCTCTGAAGTGGGAGAGCCAACTTCAGGACACTGGTCCACAAGAGACCTCCCAGCTCCACATAATATCAAACGGCGAAAATCTCCCAGAGATCTCCATCTCAACACCAGCACCCAGCTTCATTCAATGACCAGCAAGCTACAGTGCTGGACATCCTATGCCAAACAACTAGCAAGACAGGAACACAACCCCACCCATTAGCAGAGAGGCTGCCTAAAATCATAATAAGTCCACAGACATCCCAAAACACACCACCAGACGTGGACCAGCCCACCAGAAAGACAAGATCCAGCCTCATCCACCAGAACACAGGCACTAGTCCCCTCCAACAGGAAGCCTACACAACCCACTGAACCAAACTTAGCCACTGGGGACAGACACCAAAAACAACAGGAACTACAAACCTTCAGCATGCTAAAAGGAGACCCTAAACACAGTAAGATAAGCAAAATGAGAAGACAGAAAAACACACAGCAGATGAAGGAGCAAGATAAAAACCCACCAGACCTAACAAATGACGAGGAAATAGGCAGTCTACCTGAAAAAGAATTCAGAATAATGATAGTAAAGATGATCCAAAATCTTGGAAATAGAATAGACAAAATGCAAGAAACATTTAACAAGGACCTAGAAGAACTAAAGATGAAACAAACAATGATGAACAACACAATAAATGAAATTTAAAATACTCTAAATGGGATCAATAGCAGAATAACTGAGGCAGAAGAACGGATAAGTGACCTAGAAGATAAAATAATGGAAATAACTACTGCAGAGCAGAATAAAGAAAAAAGAATGAAAAGAACTGAGGACAGTCTCAGAGACATCTGGGACAACATTAAACACACCAACATTCGAATTATAGGGGTTCCAGAAGAAGAAGAGAAAAAGAAAGGGACTGAGATAATATTTGAAGAGATTATAGTTGAAAACTTCCCTAATATGGGAAAGGAAATAGTTAATCAAGTCCAGGAAGCACAGAGTGTCCCATACAGGATAAATCCAAGGAGAAATATGCCAAGACACATATTAATCAAACTGTCAAAAATTAAATACAAAAAAAGCATATTAAAAGCAGCAAGGGAAAAACAACAAATAACACACAAGGGAATCCCCATAAGGTTAACAGCTGATCTTTCAGCAGAAGCTCTGCAAGCCAGAAGGTACTGGCAGGACATATTTAAAGTGATGAAGGAGAAAAACCTGCAACCAAGATTACTCTACCCAGCAAGGATGTCCTTCACATTTGATGGAGAAATTAAAACCTTTACAGACAAGCAAAAGCTGAGAGAGTTCAGCACCACCAACCCAGCTTTACAACAACTGCTAAAGGAACTTCTCTAGGCAAGAAACACAAGAGAAGGAAAAGACCTACAATAACGAACCCAAAACAATTAAGAAAATGGGAATAGGAACATACATATCTATAATTACCTTAAATGTAAATGGACTAACGGCTCCCACCAAAAGACACAGATTGGCTGAATGTACAAAAACAAGACTCAGAAATAAATGAAAAACAAATGAAGGAAATGATAGCAAATATCAATAAAACTAAAAGCTGGTTCTTTGAGAAGATAAACAAAATTGATAAACCATTAGCCAGACGCATCAAGAAAAAAAGGGAGAAGATTCAAATCAATAGAATTAGAAATGAAAAAGGAGAAGTAACAACTGACACTGCAGAAATACAAAAGATCATGAGAGATTACTACAAGCAACTCTATGCCAATAAAATGGATAACCTGGAAGAAATGGACAAATTCTTAGAAATGCACAACCTGCCAAGACTGAATCAGGAAGAAATAGAAAATATGAACAGACCAGTCACAAGCACTGAAATTGAAACTGTGATTAAAAATCTTCCAACAAACAAAAACCCAGGACCAGATGGCTTCACAGGCGAATTCTATCAAACATTTAGAGAAGAGCTAACACCTATCCTTCTCAAACTTTTCCAAAATATAGCAGAGGGAGGAACACTCCCAAACTCATTCTACAAGGCCACCATCACCCTGATACCAAAACCAGACAAGGATGTCACAAAGAAAGAAAACTACAGGCCAATATCACTGATGAAAATAGATGCAAAAATCCTCAACAAAATACTAGCAAACAGAATCCAACAGCACATTAAAAGGATCATACACCATGATCAAGTGGGGTTTATCCCAGGAATGCAAGAATTCTTCAATATATGCAAATCAAGCAATGTGATACAGCATGTTAACAAACTGAAGGAGAAAAAACAAATGATCATCTCAATAGATGCAGAGAAAGCTTCAACAAAATTAAACACAAATTAATGATAAAAACCCTCTAGAAAGTAGGCATAGAGGGAACTTACCTCAACATAATAAAGGCCATATATGACAAACCCACAGCCAACATCATCCTCAATGTTGAAAAACTGGAACCATTTCCACTAAGATCAGGAACAAGACAATGTTGCCCATTTTCACCAGTATTATTCAACATAGTTTTGGAAGTCTTAGCCACAGCAATCAGAAATGAAAAAGAACTAAAAGGAATCCAAATCGGAAAAGAAGTAAAGCTGTCACTATTTGCAGATGACATGATACTATACATAGAGAATCCTAAAGATGCTTCCAAAAAAGTACTAGAGTTAATCAATGAATTTGGTAAAGTAGCAGAATACAATATTAACGCACAGAAATCTCTTGCATTCTTATACACTAATGATGGAAAATCTGAAAATGAAATTGAGGCAACACTCCCATTTGCCACTGCAACAAAAAGAATAAAATACCTAGTAATAAACCTACCCAAGGAAACAAAAGACCTTTTGGGTTTTTTTATAAGAACATTAAAAGACACTGATGAAAGAAATTAAGGATGATACAAATAGATGGAGATATATACCATGTTCTTGGATTGGAAGTATCAACATTGTGAAAATGACTATACTACCCAAAGCAATTTACAGATTCGATGCAATCCCTGTCAAATTACCAATGGCATATTTTACAGGACTAGAACAAAAAATTTCACAATTTGTATGGTAACACAAAAGACCCCGAATAGCCAAAGCAATCTTGAGAACGAAAAATGAAGCTGGAGGAATCAGGCTCCCTGACTTCAGACCAAACTACAAAGCTACAGTAATCAAGACAGTATGGTACTGGCACAAAAACAGAAATATAGATCAATGGAATAGGATAGAAAGCCCAGAGATAAACCCACACACATATGGTCACCGTATCTTTGATAAAGGAGGCAAGAATACACAATGGAGAAAAGACAGCCTCTTCAATAAGTTGTGCTGGGAAAACTGGACAGCTACATGTAGAGAATGAAATTAGAACCCTCCCTAACACGATACACAAAAATAAACTCAAAATGGATTAAAGACCTAAATGTAAGGCCAGACATTATCAAAGTCTTAGAGGAAAACATAGGCAGAACACTCTATAACATAAATCACAGCAAGATCCTTTTTGACCCACTTCCTAGAGAAATGGAAATAAAAACAAAAATAAACAAATGGGACCTAACGAAACTTCAAAGCTTTTGCACAGCAAAGGGAACCATAAACAAGATGAAAAGACAACCCTCAGAATGGGAGAAAATATTTGCAAATGAAGCAACTGACAAAGGATTAATCTCCAAAATTTACAAGCACCTCATGCAGCTCAATATCAAAAAAACAAATAATCCAATCCAAAAATGGGCAGAAGACCTAAATAGACATTTCTCCAAAGAAGATATACAGATTGCCAACAAACACATGAAAGAATGCTCAACATCATTAATCATTAGAGAAATGCAAATCAAAACTACAATGAGATATCATCTCACACCAGTCAGAATAGCCATCATCAAAAAATCTAGAAACAATAAATGCTGGAGAGGGTGTGGAGAAAAGGAAACCCTCTTGCACTGTTGGTGGGAATGTAAATTGAAACAGCCACTATGGAGAACAGTATGGAGGTTCCTTAAAAAACTAAAAATAGAACTACCATAGGACACAGCAATCCCACTACTGGGCATATACCCCGAGAAAACCATAATTCAAAAAGAGTCATGTACCACAATGTTCATTGCAGCTCTATTCACAATAGCCAGGACATGGAATCAACCTAAGTGTCCATCATCAGATGAATGGATAAAGAAGATGTGGCACATATATACAATGGAATATTACTCAGCCATAAAAAGAAACAAAATTGAGTTATTTGTAGTGAGGTGGATGGACCTAGAGTCTGTCATACAGAGTTCAGTAAGTCAGAAAGAGAAAAACAAATATCGTATGCTAACACATATATATGGAATCTAAAAAAAAAAAAAAAAAAAACTGGTCATGAAGAACCTGGGGGCAAGTTGGGAACAAAGACACAGAAATACTAGAGAACGGAATTGAGGGCACAGGGAGGGGGAAGGGTAAGCTGGGACAAAGTGGGAGAGTGGCTTGGACATATATACACTAACAAATGTAAAACCGATAGCTATTGGGAGGCAGCTGCATAGCACAGGGAGATCAGCTCGGTGCTTTGTGACCACCTAGAGGGGTGGGATAGGGAGGGTGGGAGGGAGGGAGTCACAAGAGGGAAGAGATATGGGGATATATGTATATGTATAACTGATACACTTTGTTATAAAGCAGGAACTAACACATCATTGTAAAGCAATTATACTCCGGTAAAGATGTTTATATATGTATATATATATATATCATGTTCAGCATTTGCCCTCAAACAATCAGAAAGGAGAAAATGGGCAGCCGCCACCCTTTCGAATATCAGTACCATTAGCAAATGATATTGACATAAGGGCAGGTGGGTGAGGAGAAAATATTGACTATAAGCTTCCCACATTGGTGGCATAAGAGAGCTGGAAGCTAAAACATGGGGCCAAATCAGTGTTATTCAGTATGGAATGGTCAAAGCCCAAAGTAGAAAAGATCAATATCTGTAAAATATTGACGTATACTGAATGTGTTTACTAAGATCTGGAATATAATAAAGGAGATGTATGCTTAAAGCTTAAGTGGGGACCAATTTAGGTTAAAGGGAAATATATATGTAAAGTAGTTTTTTTAACTGGGGTAAACTTTAGGTTTTTGTTAACAAGAGCAGACAAGAATGAAAATATAAATAAATCCATGGATAACATTTCCACAAAGTTAATTAATAGTAGAGAGATTTTTGTGGAAGTAGTCCCCAATCTGCTGGGTTCTGGAGCCCCTTGACCACTGTAATTATTTTAAGGAGAACTTAAAAACACACAGCACACCTTGCTTGTGGATATGCCTAACACACACATACTACCATTTGACGCAAACACGTAGATATTTTACTGATGAGTAACAGAATGTAAGACAGGTTGGAGAAGCCAGGCAGGCTGATCTAGCTTCTCGCATGGGAAGGGTTGTCAGAAGGACAGAGAGGACTCTACTCATCGGGGGTGCACATGATCAATGGGAGGGATCATGGCAAGAGCATGGGCTTTGAAAATCCCTGAGCAGAAAAGAGAGGTGGATAGAGTCAGCATGCTGGCATAGGCTGCATGGTGAACAATGGGACCTTTCAGATCTTCAGAAAATTACCACATTCATAAAATGCTGTGTATGGTTAATTTTTTTGTGGGAAATGGTTAAGGGGCTGAGCTTCTAGATTTGGCCCAGGGCTCATCTGAAACAGAAAAAAAAAAAAAAAGTGGGAGTAAAGGAAACCGTGAGGAATTAAAGAGTGGGAAACCCAAGGAAACATGAGTAGTGGGACTTCCCTTGTGGTGCGGTGGTTAAGAATCCATCAGCCAGTGCAGGGCACACAGATTTGATCCCTGCCCCAGGAAGATCCCACACGCTGCGGAGCAACTAAGCCCATGTGCCACAACTACTGACCTTGCCCTCTAGAGCCTGCGAGCCACAACTACTGAAGCCCACTCGCCCTAGAGCCCACGCGCCACAACTACTGAGCCCACGCACCGCAACTCCTGAAGCCCGCCCGCCTAGAGCCCATACTCCACAACAAGAGAAGCCACCGCAATGGGAAGCCCGTGCACCTGCAATGAAGAGTAGTCCCCACTCGCCACATCTAGAGAGAAAGCCCACGTGCAGCAACAAAGACCCAACGCAGCCCCCCCAAAAAAAGGAAACATGAGTAGCACTTTGCCTGTTACAGGCCCTGGAAATGGAGCTCAAGCCAAATTTAATCTGATTTTCAGGGGACCTTGGGCAGTATTTGAGTTTCTTATATAAATTCACTTAAAAGTGTTCCTGAATACTTAGAAGCTTTTTGTCATTGTGAGTTTCAATTGATGGAATAATGCAGGGGAAAAAAGTTTTATATTAAAAAAAATCAATCTTCATACTACAAGAGTTCAGAACCACTATTTTCAGAGCAGTTATGACTGGTGTCAACATGAACATGAATTTGTTAGCTTCATCAGAGAGGAGAGGCTGAACTGGATCCACTGCAGACTGTGAAATGCCATGGAAGCCATTGTCTTTTCTGAAAACATCTACAGACTGACCACATGCCGGACCCACGTGCTATGGACAAATAGAAATATTGGTCACAAGAAAGGCCCTGAATGGATATAAATGATCAGAGCTTTCATCAAAGCTTCTGCTTTCCTTTTCTGCCTTTATCCCATTTAATCCTCACAACAACCCTACATGGAAGTTAATATTATCTTGATATTAAATATGGAGAAACTGAGCCACAGAACTGACCAAGTTCACACAGCTAGTAAATAGCAGAGGCAGAGTCCAAAACTATTTATTTGACTGTGAAGCCTATGAGCATAATGATTAATAAATCAATTAATCAACTACTTTTTGAGCATCTACACTGTGCAAAGATTAAAATAAGTATATTGTTTGCAAATGTTACATACGTTATTAGTCAGCATTCTCCAAAGAAACAGAACCGATAGGATGTGTGTGTATGTATATAAAGAGATTTATTATAGGAGTTGCTTACATGAGTATGGAGGCTGGTAAGTCCAAATCTGCAGTGTAGACTGGCAGGCTTGAGACCCAGGAGAAATGATGCTGCAGCTCTAGTCTGAAGACCAGCAAGCACAGGCCCAGGAAAGCTGATGGTACAGATGAAGTCCGAAGACAGTCTGCTGATGACTCTTTCTCTTACTTGGTTGAGGGTTGGTCTTTTTGTTCTATTCATGCCTTCCACTGATTGGATAATGCCCACTCACATTATAGAGGGCAATATGCTTCACTCAACCCATTAAAATGTTAATCTCATCCAAAAACACCCTCACGGAAATGCCCAAAATAATGTTTGACCAAATATTTGGGCACCCTATAGTCCAGTCAAGTTGACACATAAAATTAACCATCACAATTAAATTTAAAATGAGTCTCTCTCTCAACACTTTCTTACAGTAACTTTATAATTTATATACTTCACTAGTCTGGGATTTAATACAAGTACATTTTAGTCTCAAATACTTAAGAACCCACAATTCCCTTTATAGCAATTAGGGATATCATTTACATTTGTATCTCTTATTTTTAAACTTTAAATTAGATTTTAAATGAAGATTTTCAATTACTGTGTCCTCAGGGAACTTGTAAATGTACTAAGACATAAATTTGAAATTAACACTTTCAGGATTAAGCTCCTATCTAATAAAAATTTTACTTAAGTAAAGTGTATTGTTTTTCACATTTACCATATAAATAAAGACAAGAAAAAAATGTCTGAGTCAGGGAAATGAGCACTGAGGAGGCAGAAAGAACAACTTAAATCAGGTGGCAAGAAATATTAACAAAATTACAAACAGCAGTTAATAGAATGTCTGGTGAAAAAGAAAGCAAATCTTAGAGCTATGAGAATGATATCTAGAATAGACAGTGAGGTCCTACCCTTCTGTCTAGAGAGAAGAGTTAGTGTAAGAGTTAGGACTAGGCCTCCCTGAGGGCAGGAATCACATCTTTATGTCCCCAACATGTGGTATAATACAGGCCTTACATAATAGGTGTTCAATAATTTTTTTAAGTTAAAAAAATGGATATTTGGAGAAAAGTAATCTAGCCGAAGGGAACAGAAAAAAAAAAGAAAGGCATGTGATATGGCTTGGTTACAGTCCTATTAGGTACAGAGGCTGAGACTCCAAGACCTCTATGGATCATCAAAGGGGTAGGGTTTACATGAAGAAAAGTTCCAAGGCCTGATATGCTTGCTCAGTTCAAGAGATACTTCTTCCCTATGGCAATAGAACATATCAAAAATTAGTTATTTAGTGGGAGGGAGGGAGACGCAAGAGGGAAGAGATATGGGAATATATGTATATGTATAGCTGATTCACTTTGTTATAAAGCAGAAACTAACACACCATTGTAAAGCAATTATACTCCAATAAAGATGTTAAAAAAAAAAAAGATTAGTTATTTAAGAACCCCACTGCCTCATCCACCCACTTGGCTTTTTTTCTTCTTTCTTTCTGAAAAGCTAGTAACTTTCCTAGGTTAATTAAGGAGAATGTTCATTTCCAATTTTTCTTTTCTAATCTTTCTTTCTACCACCTTCAAATATTTGCACTCTGTTTTACAGCTTGAAAAGTCTTTTTTGAAACACGCATATCTAATCTCAGCACCGATTAGAAATGCAAGGTCAGCTCCACTTCATGTGTAGCATTATGGGAATTCTGATGCAATGAGAAGTCTGACACTCCTTCAAAGCCACAAGAATTCTCCCACAGATATATATATAGCATATATACAAATATATATACAGCAAACCAGACACCTTTTCACTTCATAGGATACATTTTTTCTAGGAAGAAACCCAAAGTTTTATAATCAATATATGTAAAGCACCAATTAAATAAAGCTATCATTTCAAAGCTTTCAGAGCAAGAGCAGAACTTCTGGCCTAAGACTTGGGGTCCAGACCCTTACATCTGAGAAAAGTGCCTTGAGATCCTTCAAATTCCAATATCCCGTCTGCAAGAATAAACACAGACAACTGTGTGGACACAGTCAACTCACTAGAAAGCAGATATAGAAAGAGAGATTTCATTAGGATTGAGATGTGGTCAGGGAAGAATGGAAATCATTAACCCCAGGGTTAGAACTCACCTAGTAATTTTCTAACCACTCTCACTAGTGAAATCACAAAATCATAGACTCTTAGGCTTGAAGGAAGTATTAACATATCAAGATTCTAGAGCAAAACACTGCATCAGACACAGGACTATCCATATTTTGTTAATTCATTTCTCATGTTTAATAAAATGTATTTGGGAGAAAGCAGGGGGAAAGAGGCTGAAGTTAGCATTTTTTAAGTTACTGGCAATTTTACTTCCAGTTTGACAGAAAAAAAAAAAGACAACAAAAACCAACGAAGTACAGTATGAAACATTTAGGAAGATAGTTATTTGGAAACTTCTGTTAAGTGTTTTTTAATGTTTAGGCACGTATTTTGAGACTGCTTTTAGACAATAGAGAAAAAGACAGGATTAACAATCAGGAGGAAGGGAAAATTCCCTGGCGGTCCAGTGGTTAGGACTCTGCGCTTTCACCGCCTAGAGTGCAGGTTCAATCCCTGATTGGGGAACTAAGATCCCGCAAGCTGCAGGGCGCACTCGCAGCTAAAAAAAAAAAAAAAAAAAAATCAGGAGAAAGAAGGCTGCAAAAGATCCTATGGACACATGGATACTACTTCTCTATCAAATGTGAACACCATGTCACAACACATGTCTCTGCTGGTTCTGGTGCCCACAATGGGGTCTCTGTCCCACTGACATAGGGCAGCTGCCTGATCCCTCAAGCTCTACTAAGGCCAACAGAGGCAGGTATTTTAACAGTTCTCTATTTCTTTGTATCAGCTACATTTCAAAAGATAACTTACTTTTTCCCTGGAGTCCGAGACTTTGTTTAAAGAAGGAGGTCATAGATGCTTCACACATTAATACTTCCCAAGCTTATTTCCACTAGTCAGTTACTTGGTTACCGTCTAAGCCCTTTAATTTAACACTGGACAGAAATGGCCCTGATGACATTTTCTGGAGAATAATGTGCTCTTTGCCTGGGAAAACTGGCTTTAAAAATTATGTCCTCCTTAGGGACTTCCCTGGCAGTCCAGTGGTTAAGAATCCACCTTCCAATGCAGGGGGTGTGGGTTTGATCCCTGGCCGGGCAACTAAGCCCGCATACCACAACTACAGAGCCCACGCGCCACAACTAGAGAGAAGCCCGTGCACCGCAACAAAGAGCCCACGCGCCACAACGAAAGATCCCGCATGCTGCAACTAAGACCCAATGCAGCCAAAAATAAATAAATATTTTTTTAATTATGTCCTCCTTTAGCTCTGAAAATTTATCACTTATGTCTGTGACATAAAGCAAAGCATGAAACAAAACACAAATGCCAAGCAGGTAACTTTGATTTTCTGGGATAGTCCAAATTTCACGCATTAAAATATAGTATTAAGTGTCAAACAATAGATGTTTGGTTAAATAAATTGTAATATATTACACAATGGGCAACTATACAGCCATTTAAAAGATGGGTAGAAGAATATGAAAGGTAAGATGTAGTATGTGTTTAGGTTAGAAGCCAAGTTATAAAATACTATTAGAGAATAATCCCGATTTTGTAGAGAAAGGACTGAAACATGTGTATCAAAATAATAATTGTAGTTATATTTGGGTGGTAAGGTTATACGTGACTTTTTTCTTTGAACTTTTCCATTTGCTAACTTTTCTATAGAAGTGTTTAAAAAGATTTAAAATCATTGTAAAAGGAAAATACAGTCACTATCATCCATTTAGCAAAAGATACCTAAAAAACTAAAAGTTGCTATGTTTCCTCATATCTTCAGTATGAGCCTCTTTTCCATGGTCTTTGAACTCATTTTTGCCCCTTCTTTCTAGTCAAATGCATTACTTCCTATTTCTGTAAGACGATTTACCCCAAAACTTAGCAACTGAAAACAACGCACAATTTTATCTCACAGTCTCCATAGGTCATGAGTCTGGGCACAGCTTATCCGGACCCTCTGCTTCATGGTCTCTCAGTCAAGGAGTTAGTCCAGGATCTACAGGTTCAACTCGGTAAGGATCGACTTCCCAAGCTCACTCCGTGGTTGTTGGCAGCATTCAGTTTCTCACAGGCTGTTGGGCTAAAGACCTCAATTCCTTGCTGGCTGTGGGCCAGAGGCTTCTCTCATCTCCTTGCCACATGTGCCTCTCCCACTCAGCAGCTTGCTTCACCAAAGCACGCAAGCCAGGAAGACGACAGACAGGATCTGCCAGCAACACGGAAGTCACAGTATTTTTTAACTCAATCACAAAAGTCCCAGCCATAGTCTACTGTCTAGAATTTAGTCATTAAGTCCAGCCCATACTCAAGGGGAGAAGATTGCACCAGGGCACGAATACCAACAGGTGGGAACACTGGGAACCATCCAAGAAGTCTGCCTACCACATCATCCTTTCCAATTAGTCTTTCTGTGATTTCTCTGCTATACCTTTGAAGCAGTTCTCTTTTCTATCCCTCAACTCTCTTCCTTCACAGTCTATAATTTTATAAAAATAAAAAACAAAGGTCAAGTTTTCTGTTTTACCCTTTAAGTTTTTAGATAAAATAAATAATTTTAAAATCATATTTTTCTGATGATAAATTGATGGATTTTTTGGTATGTGTATGTCTTTAAGGGATTTTGTATTCCTTTAATGGGAAATAGAAAAACTCTATCACCACGTTATTTATAATACAAGCAAGCTACTTTAAAAATCTAAATTTTCACTGTATATAAACTATGATATAGTCATCAGCGGGAATAATATTTAATCATTAAAATCATGTGGTAGAAGAACATTTAGAACTTCAGAAACACCTATATTGTTAACTTTTTTAAAAATCAAGATCTAAAGCAATATATAGAGTATAATCACTATTTGTTAAAATATACAAGTAAACAAACAGGAATACTACTGGAAGTATGCACACCAAAATATTAACAGTATTTATCTTTGGGTATTAAATCTCAAGTGTTTTTTTCCCCTTCACAATACTTACAGAATCTGAATATTTTATTAATACGTTATTATTTATTAAATGTTAAATGTTAAATTATTTATTAAATGTTAAATGTTAAATTATTTATTAAATGTTCATTATTTATAAATAATAAGTGTTTTCTTCTTTCAACAAAGCAATATCTAGAATTAATATATTTATTGCCTATATTTAATGTGACCAATATTATTCACAAATTTCTAGTGGAATCTTTAAAAAATCCTTATAGTACCAAACAATTTTGAAATTCAAGTAATATAAATGGATTTTAAAAGATGTAGACATTCAGAAAGTTACAATGATCTTACATAGTAAGAGAATATGATGTTAAGACTAAAAACAAGAGGCAGAATGAATACTCTAGGATCCTTCCAGATAAAATCTCTTTGGAGAATGAGATGAGTGGAGTATAATTAAGTTTTCAAGGAAAATTTTTTTTCATGTTCTATTTGAGAATCTATTATGTGCAGGGAGATACTTCTATGGCTTTAAATTCAATTAGTTTGGAAACATAAAATCCAAGTTAGCATATAAATTTTCTTGTTTGCTATAATAAATCATTTTTATGTATCTAACAGTATTTTCTAATTAATTTATTGAATTTATCTGTAAAACAAACTTTTTTTTTCTTTCAGTACGCGGGCCTCTCACTATTGCGGCCTCTCCCGTTGCGGAGCACAGGCTCCGGATGCGCAGGCTCAGAGGCCATGGCTCACGGACCCAGCCGCCCCGCGGCATGTGGGATCCTCCCGGACCGGGGCACGAACCCGTGTTCCCTGCATCAGCAGGCGAACTCTCAACAACTGCGCCACCAGGGAAGCCCTGTAAAACAAACTTTTGATAAAAGTTATTTGCTATTGAATTTTCGGTAAAACAGTCTTTCTTCATTTTTGTCACATTATGGAAAGCAGAAAAAAAAAATTAAAAGAGAAAGCCCCTCAACATTAAAACATCACCTAGAGAATACTGCTATATTCCAAATTAGGATCCTCCAAAGATTCTGGCAGATAAAAATCATCTGTTTAAAAAAATTTTTTTTTAATTTTTAAGGGACAAAATAGAAAATGAAGAAAAGAAAAATTAAAGGAGAAATCTCCCAAAGCTTTCCAATGACAAAGTTGGTCATGTGAAAGTATCTAACAAATATTCTTTCATAAACATAATCAATTTTATTATATCCTACATGACTGTATTTTTATGTAGTCAGTCTTCTTTTAGAATAACATTTCTTTTCTAAGTATAGAAATAATGTATAACCACTGTAGAGAATTTGGACAATTGACAAAGGCACAGGGAAGAAAACAGAAGTCACCCACAATTGTTTCTACCCAGATTTTACCATTGTTAATATTTATATTATCACCTTTCTTTCATATTTTTTGCTACCAAAACGGATCCTGAATATAATGTGTCTTTTCTTTTCACTGAACATTTTACATTTTCTCATGATATTAAATGTCTCTGAATAAAGTATTTTAATGACATTCCATCATGGTGATCATCTTTGTATCCAATGCTCTGTTCAAGTATTCAAAAATTTTATCAAGTTTTGTATCAATATTATGCTACTCTTGTAAATTCATTGATAAAATGTTAGCATGATGTCTTTATGCTCTGCAACAGTTTCTATAAAATAGGAATTATCTTTTTACAAAACTTAAAAAACTCACCTTGGGCTTCCCTGGTGGGGCAGTGGTTAAGAATCCACCTGCCAATGCAGGGGACACGGGTTCGAGCCCTGGTCCGGGAAGATCCCACATGCAAAAGAGCAACTAAGCCCATGCGCCACAACTACTGAGCCTGTGCTCTAGAGCCCGCAAGCCACAACTGTTGAAGCCCACGAGCCACAACTACTGAAGCCCACGTGCCATAACTACTGAAGCCCACACGCCACAACTACAGAGGCCCACGCGCCACAACTACTGAAGCCCACGCGCCTAGAACCCATGCTCCACAACAAGAAAAACCACTGCAATGAGAAGCCCGCACACTGCAAGGAAGAGTAGCTCCAGCTCGCCGCAACGAGAAAAAGCCCACGCACAGCAACAAACACCCAATGGAGCCAAAAATAATAAATAAATTAAATAAATAAATTTATTTTTAAAAATTCCTGTAATAAACTATAATGGAAAAGAATATATATATGTACAACTGAATCACTTTGCTGTCCAGCAGAAATCAGTACAACATTGTAAATCAACTATACTTAAAAAAACTCAATGTCTGCCTGGAAATTTATCAACAATAATAATACATAAATTTATTAAATATTTACTATGTTCCAGATAATATGCTAAGTGCTTTAGGTATATAATCTAACTAATCCTTACAACAACCTCACAACAAGTAGGTATTATTATTCCCATTTAAGGAAATGGACTATTGGAGAAGTAATTTATCTAATCTGTAGGTGGTGGAACTAGTCTAGCACTCAAGTCTATGTGACTCCAATTCATTTCCTTAACGATTTTGCAATATTCTCTCCCATTGTGAGCCATTTTTCTCTATTGTTCATTAATGTATTACTTATTTTGATATGTTTACACATATTAACTATTTCTCTCACCCACTGCAGATGAAAGAATCTAATTGAAAAACAAGGAAAAGGAATTTAATGCTATTAGATATAAAAGATTTTACCACCATGTGATAAGAGGGATAGGCATAGAAAATCACAGACTTTTCCAAAAATTGAAAATTTATACATTCTAAAATATTTTCTTGCCAAAACAGATTCTTTTTGCAAATATTTTCTCTTTATTATGGTAACCTCATTATGTTGACATCATTATGGTACCTATGATTCCTATTTTTTTAATGATTAACAGACTATTTTTAGTACAGTTTTAGATTTACAGAATAATTGGGCAGATAGTACATAGAGTTCCATACACCCATCCACCTACCCCTCTAGCCCTTCACACAGTTTCTGCTATTATTAACATCTTCTTTTAGTGTGGTTACAATGAATGAACCAATATTAATATATTTTTATTAATTAAAGTCTATAGTTTACATGAAGGTCCAAATTTGTGTTATACACTGGGTTGTACAGTTTATGGATTTTGACATTTATATAATGATGAGTACACTACTATAATATCATACAGAGCAGTCTCACTGCCCTAAAAATCCTCTGTGTTCTGCCTATACATACATCCCTCCTCCTAACCTCTGGCAACCACTGATCCTTTTTTTACTGTCTCCATAGTTTTGCCTTTTACAGAATGTCATACAGTTAGAGTCACATAGTATGTAGCCTGGCTTCTCTCATTTAGCAATATATAGTTCAGATTCCTCTATGTCTTTTCATGGATTAATAGCTCATTTCTTTTTTTTTTTAGCATCTTATTGGCGTATAGTTGCTTTACAATGCTGTGTTACTTTCTGCTGCATAACAAAGTGAATCAGCTATACGTATACATATATCCCCATATCCCCTCCCTCTTGTGTCTCCCTCTCTCCCTCCTTATCCCATCCCTCTAGGTCGTCACAAACCACCAAGCTGATCTCCTTGTACCATGCAGCTGCTTGTCACTAGCTATCTATCTTACATTTGGTAGTGTATATATGTCCAAGCCACTCTCTCATTTTGTCCTAGCTTCCCCTTCCCACTCCCCGTGTCCTCAAGTGCATTCTCTACATCTGCGTCTTTATTATTGTCCTGCCCCTAGGTTCAGCAGAGCAATTTTTTTTTTAGATTCCATATATATGTGTTAGCATATGGTATTTGTTTTTCTCTTACTGATTTACTTCACTCTGTATGACAGACTCTAGGTCCATCCACCTCACTACAAATAACTCAATTTTGTTTCTTTTTATGGCTGAGTAATATTCCATTGTATATATGTGCCACATCTTCTTTATCCATTCAACTATTGATGAACACTTAGGTTGCTTCCACGTCCTGGCTATTCTAAATAGTGCTGCAATGAACATTGTGGTACATGACTCTTTTTGAATTATGGTTTTCTCAGGGAATATATCCAGTAGTGGGACTGCTGGGTCATATGGTAGTTATATTTTTAGTTTTTTAAGGAATCTCCATACCATTCTCCATAGTGACTGTATGAATTTACATTCCCACCAACAGTGCAAGATGGTTTCCTTTTCTTCACACCCTCTCCAGCAGTTATTGTTTGTAGATTTTTTCATGATGGCCATTCTGACTGGTGTGAGGTGATACCTCAATTATAGTTTTGATTTGCATTTCTCTAATGATTAGTGATGTTGATCATCCTGTCATGTGTTTGTTGGCAATCTGTATATCTTCTTTGGAGAAATGTCTATTTAGGTCTTCTGCCCATTTTTGGATTGGATTTTTTTTTTTTTTTTTTTTGATATTGAGCTGCATGAGGTGCTTGTAAATTTTGGAGATTAATCCTTTGTCAGTTGCTTCATTTGCAAATATTTTCTCCCATTCTGAGGGTTGTCTTTTCATCTTGTTTATGGTTTCCTTTGTTGTGCGAAAGCCTTTCAGTTTTATTAGGTCCCATTTGTTTATTTTTGTTTTCATTTCCATTTCTCTAGGAGGTGGGTCAAAGAGGATCTTGCTGTGATTTATGTTATAGAGTGTTCTGTCTATGTTTTCCTCTAAGAGTTTTATAGTGTCTGGCCTTATATTTAGGTCTTTAATCCATTTGGGGTTTATTTTTTTGTATGGTGTTAGGAAGTGTTCTAATTTCATTCTCTTACATGTACCTGCCCAGTTTTCCCAGCACCATTTATGGAAGAGGCTGTCTTTTCTCCATTGTATATTCCTGCCTCCTTTATCAAAGAAAAGTTGACCATATGTGCATGGGTTTATGTCTGGGCTTTCTATCCTATTACATTGATCTATATTTCTGTTTCTGTGCTGTCCACACTGTCTTGATTACTGTAGCTTTGTAGTATAGTCTGAAGTCAGGGAGCCTGGTTCCTCCAGCTCCATTTTTCTATCTCAAGATTGCTTTGGGGCTTCCCTGGTGGTGCAGTGGTTGTGAGTCTGCTTGCCGATGCTGGGGATGCGGGTTCGTGCCCCAGTCTGGGAGGATCCCACGTGCCGCAGAGCAGCTGGGCCCGTGAGCCATGGTCGCTAAGCCTGCGTGTCCGGAGCCTGTGCTCCGCAACGGGAGAGGCCACAGCAGTGAGAGGCCCGTGTACCGCAAAAAAAAAAAAAAATTGCTTTGGCTTGCAGGGTCTTTTGTGTTTCCATACAAATTGTGATTTTTTTTTTCTAGTTCTGTGAAAAATGCCATTGGTAGCTTGATAGGGATTGCATTGAGTCTGTAGATTGTTTTGTGTAGTATAGTCATTTTCACAATGTTGATTCTTCCAATCCAAGAACATGGTATATCTCTCCATCTGTTTGTATCATCTTTAATTTTTTCATCAGTGTCTTATACTTTACTGCATACAGGTTTTCTGTTTCCTTAGGTAGGTTTATTCCTAGGTATTTTATTCTTTCTGTTGCAGTGGTAAATGTGAGTATTTCCTTAATTTCTCTTTCAGATTTTTCATCATTAGTGTATAGGAATGCAAGAGATTTCTGTGCATTAATTTTGTATCCTGCTACTCTACCAAATTCACTGATTAGCTCTAGTAGTTTTCTGGTAGCATCTTTAGGATTCTCTATGTATAGTATCATGTCATCTGCAAACAGTGAAAGCTTTAATTCTTCTTTTCTGATTTGGATTCCTTTTATTTCTTTTTCTTTTCTGATTGCTGTGGCTAAAACTTCCAAAACTATGTTGAATAATAGGGGTGAGGGTGGACAACTTGTTTTCTTCCTGATCTTAGAGGAAATGGTTTCAGTTTTTCACCATTGAGAACCATGTTGGCTGTGGGTTTGTCATATGTGGCCTTTATTATGTTGAGATAAGTTCCCTCTATGCCTATTTTCTGGAGGGTTTTTATCATAAACAGGTGCTTAATTTTGTCGAAAGCTTTTTCTACATCTATTGAGATGATCATATGGTTTTCATTCTTCAGTTTGTTAGTATGGTGTATCACATTGATTGACTTGCATATATTGAAAAATCCTTGCATTCCTGGGATAAACCCCACTTGATCATGGTGTATGATCCTTTTAATGTGCTGTTGGATTCTGTTTGCTAGTATTTTGTTGAGTAGTTTTACATCTACGTTCATCAGTGATATTGGCTTGTAGTTTTCTTTTATTGTGACATCTTTGTCTGAGTTTGGTATCAAGGTGATGGTGGCCTTGTAAAATGAGTTTGGGAGTGTTCCTCCTTCTGCTATATTTTGGAAGAGCTTGAGAAGGTAGGTGTTACCTCTTCTCTAAATGTTTGAAAGAATTTTCCTGTGAAGCCATCTGATTCTGGGCTTTTGTTTTTTGGAAGATTTTTAATCACATTCTCAATTTCAGTGCTGTGATTGGTCTGTTTATATTTTCTATTTCTTCCTGGTTCAGTCTTGGAAGGTTGTGCTTTCCTAAGAATTTGTCTATTTCTCTCACACTGTCCATTTTATTGGCATATAGTCACTTGTAGTTTTCTCTCATGATCCTTTGTATTTCTGCAGTGTCAGTTGTTACTTCTCCTTTTTCATTTCTAATTCTGTTGATTTGAGTCTTCTCCCTTTTTTTCTTGATGAGTCTGGCTAATGGCTTATCAATTTTGTTTATCTTCTCAAAGAACCAGCTTTTAGTTTTATTGATCTTTGCTATTATTTCCTTCATTTCTTTTTCATTTATTTCTGACCTGATCTTTATGATTTCTTTCCTTCTGCTAAGTTTGGGGGGGGGTTTTTGTTGTTCTTCTTCTTTCTCTAATTGCTTTAGGTGTAAGGTTAGGTTGTTTATTTGAGATTTTTCTTGTTGTTTGAGGTAGGCTTGTATTGCTATAAACTTCCCTCTTACAACTGCTTTTGCTATATCCCCTAAGTTTTGGGTCATCGTGTTTTCATTGTCATTTGTTTTTAGATAATTTTTGATTTCTTCAGTGATCTCTTGGTTATTTAGTAGCATATCGTTTAGCCTCCATGTGTTTGTATTTTTTACAGTTTTTTTCCTGTAATTGATATCTAGTCTCATAGTGTTGTTGTCAGAAAAGACACTTGATACAATTTCAATTTTCTTGAATTTACCAAGGCTTGATTTGTGACCCAAGATATGGTCTATCCTGGAGAATATTCCATGATCACTTGAGAAGAAAGTGTAATCTCTTGTTTTGGATGGAAGGTCCTATAAATATAAATTAAGACCATCTTGTTTAATTTGTCATTTAAAACTTGTGGTTCCTTATTTATTTTCATTTTGGATGATCTGTCCATGGGTGAAAGTGGGGTGTTAAAGTCCCCTACTCTTACTGTATTACTGTAGATTTCCCCTATTATGGCTGTTAGCATTTGCCTTATGTAGTGAGGTGCTCCTATGTTGGGTGCATAAATATTTACAATTGTTATATCTTCTTCTTGGATTGATCCTTTGATCATTATGTAGTGTCCTTCTTTGTCTCTTGTAATAGTCTTTATTTTAGTCTATTTTGTCTGATATGAGAATTGCTACTCCAGCTTTCTTTTGATTTCCATTTGTATGGAATATCTTTTTCCATCCCCTCACTTTCAGTCTGTATGTGTCCCTCGGTCTGAAGTGGGTCTCTTATAGACAGCATATATATGGGTACTGTTTTTGTATCCATTCAGCATTCAGCCAGTCTATGTCTTTTGGTTGTAGCATTTAATCCATTCACATTTAAGGTAATTATCGATATGTATGTTCCTATTACCATTTTCTTCATTGTTTCTGGCTTGTTTTTGTAGGATTTTCCTTTTCTTGTGTGTCCTGCCTGGAGAAGTTCCCTTAGCATTTGTTGTAAACCTGGTTTGGTGGTGATGAATTCTCTTAGCTTTTGCTTGTCTGTAAATGTTTTAATTTCTCCATTGCATTTGCATGAGATCCTTGCAAGCATAGAGTAATCTTGGTTGTAGGTTTTTCCCTTTCATCACTTTAAATATGTCCTTCCACTCCTTTCTGGTTTGCAGAGTTTCTGCTGAAAGACCAGCTGTTAACCTTATGGGGATTCCCTTGTATGTTATTTGTTGCTTTTCCCTTGCTGCTTTTAATATTTTTTCTTTGTATTTAATTTTTCATAGTTTGATTAATATGCATCTTGGTGTGTTTCTCCTTGGGTTTATCCTGTAAGGTACTCTGTGCTTCCTGGACTTGACTATTTCCTTTCCCATGTTAGGGAAGTTTTCAATTATAATCTCTTCAAATATTTTCACAGTCCTTTCTGTTTTCTCCTCTTCTTCTAGGACCCCTATAATTCGAATGTTGTGCCTATAATGTTGTCCCAGAGGTTTCTGAAACTGTCCTCAATTCTTCTCATTCTTTTTTCTTTATTCTGCCCCCTGGCAGTTATTTTCACCGTTTTATCTTCCAGCTCACTTATCTGTTCTTCTGCCTCAGTTATTCTGCTATTGATTCCTTCTAGAGTATTTTTAATTTCAGTAATTGTGTTGTTCATCACTGTTTGTTTGCTCTTTAATTCTTGTAGATCCTTGTTAAATGTTTCTTTTATTTTCTCCATTCTGCATTCTGTTTCCAAGATTTTGGATCATCTATACTAACGTTACTCTGAATTCTTTTTCAGGTAGGTTGTCTATTTTGTATTCATTTATTTGGTCTTGTAGGTTTTTACTTTGCTCCTTTGTCTGTAACATATTTTTTTGTCCTTTTTTTTTTTTTTTGATGGGTGGTGCTGTATTCTTGTCTTACTGGTTGTTTAGCCTAGACATCCAGCCCTAGAGTTTGCCGGCAGCTGGATAGAGATAGGTCTTGGTGCTGAGGTAAGAACCTCTGGGAGGCCTCACTCTGATTAATATTCCCTGGGGTCTGAGGTTCTCTGTTAGACCAGCAGTTTGGACTCGGAGCTCCTACCACAGGAGCTCAAGGCCGACCTCCAGCCTGGGAAACAAGATACCGCAAGCTTCGTGGTGTGGTTAAAAAAAAGAAGAAGAAGAAAGAAAGAAAAATAGGAGCAGTACAATATCAAAGAATAAAACACAAAATAAAATTAGAAAGATAAAAAATATATTAGGAAAAATAAAACTATAATTAGAACAACTGCAACAAGGTAAAATAAAACCGCAACAGAAAAAAGAAAAAAAAGGGGGGGTGTGGGGGAGAACAAGCCAAAAGGAGAGAAAAATAACAAAGTATAAAGAATAAAAGAAAATTAGAAAAATAAATAAAGATTTATTAGGAAAAATAAAAATATAAAAGAATCAACAACAATGAATCAACAAGGTAAAACTGAACCCCAATCTAAAAGAGGAAAACAAAATAAAAAAACCTTGGCTATGGGGATGGAGTTTAGGTGGGGGTGGAACTCAGGCAGGGGAGGGGTTTAGGGTGGGGCAGCACCTAGGCGGGTGTGGGGTTGACGTTTGAGCGTGTGTCGGGGCCTAGACTCAGGACCCACAGAGCCCGAAAATTCCCTGGGGGTGGGGCCAGGGCAGGGCAACGTTCAAGCGTGGGGCGGAGCCTCTACTTAGGACCTGTGCTGAAGGGGAGAGGCAGCACGTGGAAAGGAGAGACTCTGGAGTGTAGGGTTCCGGAGTTTGGAGATAAGGCCCTGAGGGAGGGTGTGTGGGTGGGGTTTAGGCCCAGGGCGTTGGAGGGGGTCTCCGAGTGTAGAGGTGGGGCCCTGGGTGGGGGTGTAGGGGCGGGGCTTGGGCTCTGCACGTCAGGAGAGAGGCTCCGAGGGCAGAGGATTAGGCCTAGGAGCCCAACAGGCTCCCCGGTGCCTAAGTGGACAGGGAAAACACTGGCCGCGTTCTGTTCGTTCCTTCATGCCCCTCCCCCACCATCTCCTCCAGGGTCTCCCATGCCCACTGGACCCCTAACCATGGGTGGGTCCCACTGGGTATAGGAACTCCTCCCCCCAGCCCTCAGGGGTGCCAGTCCTGGAGGTCTGGCCTTTACTTTTGCTCCCCCTTCCCTCCCTCCCACTCCCTCAGAACCTGTGAGGCTGGAGGGGGCCTTTGTGGGCAGAGGATCAGGCCTGGGATCTCAGTAGGTTCCTGGGGGCCCAAGTGGGCAGGGGAAACCTGGCCATGCCCCCTTTTGATCCTCTGCCCTCCCAGTGGTCCTCCAACTCCCCCCTTTGGGGTGGGATCCCTTCCCCTCCCCCAGTGGCCCCTCAGGGGCACCAGTGCTGTCCCACCTCCACTTCTCCATCCCCTGCACTCCCTCCACACCCCACATCCTACCCTGTTGCTGGGGGTTCCTCCCATCCCCTTAGGTGTCCATGGTCCCCCACCAGTGCCTGGTAGGTGCCCTAGTTGTGCGGAGACACGAATTCCCCTCCTCCTAGTATGCCATCTTGACTCCACCTGCAAAAAGGAATTCTAGGGCTTCCCAGGTGGCGCAGTGGTTGAGAGTTTGCCTGCCGATGCAGGGGACACGGGTTCGTGCCCCGGTCCGGGAAGATCCCGCATGCCGCGGAGCGGCTGGGCCCGTGAGCCATGGCCGCTGAGCCTGCGCGTCCGGAGCCTGTGCTCCGCAACGGGAGAGGCCACAACAGTGAGTGGCCCGCGTACCACACACACACACAAAAAAAAACGGAATTCTAAGGGCAATGCTTGTTCTGTAGTACATTAAATTATATAGCAATGATATTATCACTCACCTTTATATCTTAGAGCCAAGAGATTTGCAGCAGCATGGATTTCTCAGTGTATGGGACATTTAAAACATTAATTATCTACAATTTTTTAAAGCAAAAGTCAAAATACCTATTATGAGAATGGCTGGACTAGTACCTCAACAATCAAGCAATCAGGGATGGAATCATACTAACCAAGAGTCAGTGACTAAAATAATTAAAAGAGGGCTTCCCTGGTGGCGCAGTGGTTGAGAGTCCGCCTGCTGATGCAGGGGACACGGGTTCGTGCCCCGGTCCGGGAAGATCCCACATGCCGCGGAGCGGCTGGGCCCGTGAGCCATGGCTGCTGGGCCTGCGCGTCTGGAGTCTCTGCTCCGCAGTGGGAGAGGCCACAACAGTGAGAGGCCCACGTACCGCAAAAAAAAAAAATAAATAAATAAAATAAAATAAAATAAAATAAAATAAAATAATTAAAAGAGAATAAGTATTCATTTAGATCCGTTCTTAGCACAAATCAAGGAAAATATCACTAGCGTTTA